>NC_029778.3:31680258-31696630 GCF_000817695.3 Arachis duranensis | reverse complement strand
AAAGAATAATAGCGTTACTTGTTGTGCAGTAATGAGAAATATGTTGGAGTTTTGGAGATGCTTTGTCTTCTGACTTCAACTCTTCCTTGAAATCCTTCTCCACACGCAAAGTCCCTTCCATGGGAAGCTCTATGTAGGGTGTCACCGTTGTCAATGGCTACTTCCCATCCTCTCAGTGAAAACATTCCTATGCTCTGTCACAGCACGGCTAATCATCTGTCGGTTCTCAATCAGGTTGGAATAGAATCCTTTGATTCTTTTGCGCTTGTACCACGAAGATTCTGATTAAGGAATCTAAGAGATATTCATTCAGTCTAATGTAGAACGGAGGTGGTTGTCAGGCACACGTTTATGGTTTGAGGAAGGTGATGAGTGTCACGGATCATCACTTTCTCCATAATTAAGCGCGAATGAACATCTTAGATAAGAATAAGCGTGTTTGAATGGAAAATAAAGGAATTGTATTAAATCATCGAGACGCCGCAGAGCTCCTCACCCCCAACAATGGAGTTTAGAGACTCATGCCGTCAAAAAGTATGTAATTCAGATCTGAAAATTTCCTCAGGTACAAGATAAATCTCTAAAAGTTGTTTAAATAGTAAACTAGTACCCTAGGTTTACAGAATATGAGTAAACTAAGATAATTGGTGCAGAAATCTACTTCTGGGGCCCACTTGGTGTGTGCTGGGGCTGGGACTAGAGCTATATACGAATTAAGGCCTTTCTTGGAGTTGAACTCCAAGTTATAACGTGTTTTGGGCGTTCAACTCCGGATCATGACGTGTTTCTGGCGTTTAACTCCAGACAGCAGCATGTACTTGGCGTTCAATGCCAAGTTACGTCGTCTTTCTTCGTGCAAAGTATAGACTATTATATATTGCTGGAAAGCCTTGGATGTCTACTTTCCAACGCCGTTGAGAGCACGCCAATTGGACTCCTGTAGCTCCAGAAAATCCATTTCGAGTGCAGGGAGGTTAGGATCCAACAACATTAGCAGTCCTTTTTCAGCCTAACTCAGATTTTTGCTCAACTCCCTCAATTTCAGCCAGAAAATACCTGAAATCACAGAAAAATACACAAACTCATAGTAAAGTCCAGAAATATGATTTTTGCCTAAAAACTAATATTATTCTACTAAAAACCAATTAAAACATGCTAAAATCTACATGAAATTACCCCCAAAAAGCGTATAAAATATCCGCTCATCAGTGATGCGGAGGTGTAGATATATAATTGGTGATGTGGAGGCATAATAAAAAGAAAGGAAATGAGAACTAATGAATGAAATCAATACATAAGTGGAAAAAAATGAGAAAGAATGAATAAGATAGATACTTGAAAACTGTATGTTAAATAGGCCTTCTGCCAAAGTGCTAATGAGGAAGTGCCGCCTGACTGATAGCCTAACGTTGCTAATGTAGAAATGTCCGCCTGACTGATAGCCTACAGTTACTAATGCTAAAGTGTCCGCCTAACTGATAGCCTGAGATTGCTAATGCGGGAATGTTTGCCTAACTGATAGCCCGTTTCTACCATGATGGCAAAATATCTTAACTGACACGGTAAGAAACCATATTTGGAGTTTGCTCCGAGTAACGTAGGGTTGCGGGTAAACAACCAACGCATGAGCTCATGGCCTGCATAGGAAAGGCATGCATCATATTGTTTGCACATTTGCATTTGATTGTGATTGTTTATCTTTTTATTTATGATTGTGTTGTTGTATTAGTGACTTGCTTGTATGCTTGATTGGACATTTTACTTGTGTTCTGGACTTAATAATGTGGTGGGAGCTGATGTTTGTGGATTGGGTTTAGGTATATTATTTGTGATGCTAGCTTATTTAGATATTGTAATAATTGAAGAATGTTGTTAAGAAATAAGGAATTGTTAATGTGACAGAGATTTTGTTTAAGTATTGTGATTTAAAGAATGGGTTTTACACGGCTTTAGGTAAGACTTCAGATTGATTTCAAGGGTTTAATAAAGAAAATTGTTTTCGGGTGATGAGTTAACTATTTGTATAATATTCTGTATATTTTTACAACATTCGCTATCCCTACTGAGAACATGCAAAGGCGACGTTCTCACCCCTACAGAACTTCTGTTTCAGCGATCGGTTCAGGAAGCCCTTGGCAAACAGCCGCGACTAATCCACAGAGTTGTATATACATGTATTCATATTTTTTGGATTCTGGTTTAATCTTAGATTTTATTTTTCCCTCATCATTTATTGTTCAGATTGGCTTTTTAGAGGGATAGGACTTGTATTAGAAGATCTTGGAATAAGAAACTGAAATGCGATATCGACGTAAAGGCTCAATATTAAATAGATAATAAAAGAAAACAGGTTAGTAACTCCTTACTTTTGGTACGATCATGACAACTAAAAGTTAGGGTGTTACATTATGGTATCAGAATAGTTCGTTCTTGTTAGAGCCTTGGGAATGGACTGACTAGGCTTCACTGCATACTTTAAGTGTCTGTCATGCAATAGGACTTGTCTTAATGACAAGAGTTTTACTTTCACATGTATGATTGTCTATTCACTAACGCTGTTAGTCGACCGTTGCATTTCTTATGGTATTATGTCTGGCCAACTTAATACTGATAATTTGTGTATACGAGAACACTAATAGATTATCATAGACGAGATAAAAAATAGGTTATGCGAATCACGGGATTTGGTTCCGTTAGAAGCTACGTTTTATGGGTTGGATTCAATTCGACGTATACTCTCTATTCGTGCTATGTGACTTGGTGTCATCCATTCTTTTATTGTTTTTATTGGAATTCTGTATTTTGGATTCCTTCCTTAAAAAATGATTTGAATGTTTCTTTCAGACATACCTGATCGTTCATGTATATCATTGCCTCATTGTGTTCCTATTTGTTCACTTGAATCTTTTTTAGTATTTATCCTTGACGTTGCTTGTATTTTTCTCGTTAATCCAGTTTCTTTTTCGTAAATTTTGAATCTATCTTATTATATCAACTTTTAAGGGCAAAATTTTTTTTAAGGTGGGTAGAATGTAATGACCCACATTTTTAAAAATATAAATATAAATAAGTTATAATTTTTTTATAAATTAGAGTTTCTTATTTTAGAAATTATTTTATTATAGGTAATTAAATTAATTTTAAAACTGTTTGAATTCAATCAAGTTCATATTCTAATATATATTTTTGTTATGATGAAATATTTTACATAATTAAAACTATAATTTTATAATTAATAAGTAATGAAAATTATATGTAAATTTTAATTTGAGTAATTGATATTTTTAATTTAAAAATACAGTTTAGTTAATATTATTATTTAGCTCAATATCTGCCGATATGAGTAAATATCGTTTTTTTTTTTGGTGAATTTAGCTTTGCTAATGCTTCACCGTTTATCCTTTATCATTATGTTGCTAATGTCATTTATATTAGTAACTCGTATATATTATTACTTGTGTTTTAATATATCCAATTTTCATAATTATCCGCTTAAGATATTTATAACTTGAATCGCTGACTCAGCAGCCTACATGTCACTTATTCACTTAATCATCATGAATCATTCTTTTTCCTTCATGCCTAATGCATGACCGAAGAATTCCTCCTGAAAAGGAAGAAAGAAACTGTGAGAGAAAAAGAAAGAGAATTCCATGGCACGTAAACTTTCAGCGTTTGATTTCTTGAGATCCGTAACTCCAATAAAAAAATATAATCCGATAAAAGTATTTGTATCCTCCTCCTTTACACATTAGCATCATTTTTATTAGGTATAAGTTGAAGGTGACGTAGCTCCCCTTTCCTTTGAGTTCGGCCAATTGGAATTCTAGGGTGCATAAACGATTTCTGATGTTTTCCTCTTCAGCAGCTCGGTCAGAAAGCTTCCCTGAAATTTTCGTTGATTTTGATTCCGTACGGAGATAGGGTTTTATTTAGATATTGCGATAATTGAAGAATGTTGTTAAGAAATGAAGAATTGTTAATGTGACATGGATTTTGTTTAAGTATTGTGATTTAAAGAAAGGGTTTTACACGGCTTTAGGTAGGACTTCAGAAGGATTTCAAGGGTTTAATAAAGAAAACTGTTTTCACGTTATGAGTTAACTATTTGTATATTATTCTGTATATTTTTATGGCATTCGCTATCCCTACTGAGAACATGCGAGGGCGACGTTCTCACCCTCTACAGATCTTCTGTTTGAGCGACAGGTTCAGGAAGCCCTTGGCAAGGAGCCGCGACTAATCCATAGAGTTTTATATAAATGTATTTGTATTTTCTGGATTTCGGTTTAATCTTAGATTTTATTTTTTTTCTCGTTATTTATTGTTCTGTTTGGCTTTTCAAAGGGATAGGACTTGTATTTGTGATTAAGATTTAAAGTGAAGATCGTTTTCCTAATTGAGATTCCGGTTCGTATTCGTAAAAGCTTGATATTAAGTAAAGATAGTATAGAATAAAAAGGTTTAGAGGTAAGTAGTGCTCGAACTTTTAGTATGATCATGAGGTGCTAAAAGTTAGGGTGTTATAATTAGAGTACATAAAAATTTTGATTGTTGCACGGGAGTACATAAAAAAGGTAACCGTGTTAATAGTGGGCAGTTTAACGATGTACTTATGTACTTTCAAAATAACCATTTAAAGTGCTTATTATTTAAAATGGATAGTCCATCTTCCCTATTATTTAAAATAGACTGTTTATCTTTCTTAATATTTGAAACATTTTATTTTTAAGAACTTGGTCCAATTTAAATCATTAATATTTTTTATTATTTTCAAAAATTATATTTAATTATTTATAAATACATATATCTCGTTTACACGGCAAACAAGATATATAAACATTAAAAAATTAAACTACACATATCTCGTTTACAGTGTAAAACGAATTACGTGCATAATTATTTCATTTACAATATAAACAAGATAAGAGAATATTTATTTTGATAAATATTTTTTAAATTATTTATTTCAATAATTATTATAATTAATTTATTTATTAAAATAAAAAATCCCTTTTTCTTGATAGAAAAATATATCTTTTGGAGGAAAAAAAAGACACTCTCATGAAGCATAGACACTTTGTTGAGTTATTGTATCTAGGGGTGTTCGCGGTGCGGTTGTATATTAGTCTAATTTTTTTATTTTTATCTTTATTCATATTTAAACATAGAGTTTTAAGACCGAAAAAATTGGTCCCCAAAATGATATAGTTAGTTGGTGCGAAAGCATTACGAGAGACCGGGTTCTATCATGTTTCTCAAATAGAAAGAGAAAAATGTAAATCATTCCTAATGACAGTATAATAGACAGATGACGGCTGGAAACACATACATTCCATCTTCAAGTGGGTGAATGTATAATCACTCTGGAAGATGTGACACACATCTATGGTCTCTCGACTGACGGTTGTGTTGTAAGTAGAAGAATAGATAGTAGTTTTGCCCACCTAGTCGACAAATGTGTGGCCAACTTCGAGATACCACCAGACGAAAACGATCATGCATCTACTGCGATCAAGCTGTCATGAATAATAATTTTGCGGAAGCAGTTCTTACAGTTGGGGATCGGTGTATTTGGCATATTGTATAAGTTGTTGTGCTGGGTCTCGCGTTATGATAAGAAGGACATGGATGGTCCACTAGTTCTGTTGCATGTTTGGACATGGGAGCGAATGCCTTGGCTAGCTCCAATTTCCGCACCCGTTCCTGGAGGTGGAGTATTTCCATTGGCACGAAAGCAAAATTGTTTTTTCACTTCAAAAATAGTAGTAATCCATGGTGAGTTATATACTACTGTATTAAGTTATTATTGTCATGTTAGAAATTGGAAATGTTAATATTTTCAAGTGGAATAACGGGAGGAAACGCTAGACCCACAAAGAAAGGAAAGTAGCACAAAGTTAGGCAATTGCTAGACGCTATGCAACCTGAAGGGGGTAATAACTACAAACTGAGATATAATAAAAAAATAATAAATTTGCATTTAGTAACTTCTATTTGACTGATAGAACATTTTAATACAGTTTCTGTGGCGACCATCTGTACACATCCAACATGAAGTGTCGCAAGATGTATATGGTCATCATGATATATGGACTGTTGTGGGCCCACTGATCAACTTTGAAATCATAAAATGGCACCCAACTGATAGAGTTTGCTGGAAATTTGGTTATCCACAGCATGAACTATGCCCGCCAAAGAATTTGGAGAAGGCATACAATGTCATGTTGCGTGGTGAACTAAACACCAACTGAAGACTATATCATAGCAACTGGGTCACAACATAGGAGGTGCATCGACGCCATTACACCATTGATGATTTTCAGGTAGATCCATATGTACCTAGTGTTGAATGTATCAGTTGGTATAGAAGAGAGTTTGGTGATCATCTGACTGTATGCGACAAAGTTTAGGTCGATTCATTTGATGCACAACAACCACACCTGCCACATCAACAACCACCCTTGCTTCGACAACAACCACTACCACAGCCATATTATCCGGCTCCACCACCACCACAGTATCCACCATACTATCCAGCACAACCTGAACCGCAGTATCTACCTCCACCACCGTATAATACACCATAGTATTCACCACTGCCACCATATTATCCACCACAGTACCGACCTCCTCCATCATATTACCCACCATAGGGACCACTGCACCACCACATTTGCGACAACAATGGCAACAACAAGAAGGGAATGTTGGAAGTTCTTTCATATCTTGGTTAATCGGGTTGGGACGAGGCGAGTTTTGGTTTCAATTTTGGAATCTAGCTACACCAAGCAATGCTCAGCAACAGGAACCACAAAATAACGAGGAACCATATGCACGTTCCATTCTTAGTCAACCAATTTTTGGTCGTATGTCGCTAGATGCTCATTCTGGTCGTGTTCCTG
This sequence comes from Arachis duranensis, assembly GCF_000817695.3. NCBI lineage: Eukaryota > Viridiplantae > Streptophyta > Magnoliopsida > Fabales > Fabaceae > Arachis > Arachis duranensis. The sequence goes on along the minus strand of NC_029778.3, from coordinate 31,689,725 downwards.
CAGATTTTGGCTAGTCTACTGCACGAGCATCTACGAATTCCAGGAGTGGTTGCCCAGATGGTGGCTTTGGCTACAAGCATAAGAGACTTGATACACGCCTGAACGAACATGCGTGGCAAATGCATCGAAAAGAAACATGTACTGAGTTCGATGAAGAGGATAACGAGGGATCTGAGGATGCAAGTATAGGTGACTGTAGCGATGGCGGCGATGACGACTCCCCACGTGGTAGTGCAAATGGTAACCACCAATGCGATAGTGAACATGAGAGGGCATATTTTCTTATGCCTCATGTAGTATCACAAAATAAACTCAGCTCATCGCCCTTTATGAATATGCTTAAGAGTGGAAGGAAGTTTTTAGCCAGCGGACCAAGTTGTATAGAAAAAAGGAAAAAAATGAACCTCATGTGATTTTGTACTGTAGTATACACTTAGGCAACTCTTGTAGTATACTTTTAGCTTACATTATAAGTCACTACAACACAACATGTGTGGTAAAACCTAGGAAAAAAAGGGAAGGACCAAAAACTAAATGCCAACATGCTACGACAATAACAAAGTAATGACATTTACAATAACACGTCGAACCAAAAGACAACATCTGAATTAATCATGTAAGCTCTACAATGATATTGATATATAGAAGATCCCAACATAACTAACTATGCAACAGGTACTCCCCGACCTGAGCTCAACCCGGCACGATGAGGACATCGATTGCAGCTATATCCCTCACCCCGCAAAGGTTTCATCATCGCGGACCCCGCATCTGGCAAGCATCCATTTCGTTCAAGTATCGGGTTGATTTCGGTCAAACCTCACTGGTGTGCAGAATGTACTAACAAGTGCACTGGGTCGTCCAAGTAATACCTGAGTGAGTCAGGGGTGATCTCACGAGGATTGTCGGCTTGAATCAAGCTGCGGTTATCTTGTAGATCTTAGTCAGGCAGATAGAAAAGTTGTTTGTTTGTTTAAAGTGCATAAAAGTAAAATAAAGATAATGTTAGTTGATAGTGAATGCAATGATACGAAGATGGTTAAGGCTTCAGAGATGCTTTATTCATCTAGATCAATTCGGTTTCACTGTCTACTCCAAATGTGAATGATTTCTTCTATGGCAGCCTGTATGTGATCAATGCCTTTCTTAAAAGGTCACCGATTCTCCTCCAGTGCTAAACCCCAAGGTTAGTGTGGAGCCAGTCTGATTGAGGGTGAAACTCCTGCAGTTCATTCCCCTTGATGATCCTACTCAAAATGCCACAGACAAGGTCGAATCTTCCAGATCAGAGAATGTTGCGCCTTTGGTTCTAAGAGATGTCTCGAGAAGTCCCCAACGAAGTCGTGGATTAGCCGTCTAAGAGATGTATAATCAAGCTAGTGGTTCATCGATATCCGATGAAAGACGCTCGCTGAACCCATGTAGAATAGAGATAACCTTGTGCTGGTTCTACTCATTCATAAGGTTGAACAACGAAGATACATCTTAGAATAGAGAATCAAACATGCATTGAAGATAGAACAATAACACTTTTATTAATCCATAAAACTTAGTAGAGCTTTTTCCCTTAACATAGGAGGTTTAGAAACTCATACTGATAGAAAATACAGTGAAAAAGGTAAAGTATGCTCGAATTCTCCCTGATATGGTTGATATTCTCCTATATATATTAACCTAATGACTAAGGATAACATAAGAAGGGTAAAACAGTCTTTTAGTACAAAAATCCACTTCCAAGGCCCACTTGGTGAGTGTTTGGGCTGAGCTTTAATGTCTCCCACGTGCTAAGACTCCCTAGGTGTGTTGAACGCTGGCTAGGAGCCCCTTTTTTGGGCGTTGGACGCTGGTCTTCTCCTTGTGGGCATTGGACGCCAGAATAGGACTGGAGGCTGGTGTTGAACGCTAGTTTTGGGCCTTCAATTCTGAAGCAAAGTATGGACTAATATACATTGTTGGAAAGCTCTGGATGTTAGCTTTCCATAGTCGTTGAGAATGCTCCACATACTTTGTGCCTGAGATCGACGGTGTATTCAGCCCCACTTGGCATCTCACAAACCTCAAAAACTTCGTTGCATCTATCATACCAATGCAGTTGTATGTTTCCTGATGCTTGTAAATTTTCCTTAAACTTCGCAGTGGCAAATAAAATCAACAACGCTTTTGTCTATAATATCCTTAATAAAATCGACAACGACGCCGTCGATTTAATTATTTAGATTTGTCTATTTTAACTTTTAAAAGCGACAACTTTACTGTCGATTTTAATAGTTATATGTTTTATTTTTTTCTTTTTGAAAAATAGTAAACAGTTAATACAAATGAACTTTTAAATATAAAAATAAAATATATACAGAATATTAAATAACAAGACAAATAAACTTTTAAATATAAAAATAAAATTTATACTAAATATTAGATAATGAGTTTACAAACTTATCAAAATAATAAATAACCCTCTAATATAAAGACTCAAGACAAGATAAATAACTAAACTTTGACTTATATTCGTTTAAATTGCAATCCACTAATAATACAAAATATTCAAAGTAAAGTAATTAAATAACCTACTCATACTCGTCTAAATAATCATCTGAGTCATCAAAATCGTCAGAATCATCCTCCATTTGAGAACTCTGTGGTTGTCCTGGTCACTGCAGAATAGGTGGGAGTTTTCTACCTGGGTCTGGGACTGTGCTTTTCTGAGCTTGGAAAAGTAAAAGAAGGAGGTAGGGAAACACGTGATCCAGAACTACTAGGACCCATGTCTCTTACATACTCAGTCAAGCTGCTCAACTAATGACTAAATTGATCCATCTGTGAGTTACTGGTGTTGAGATCCTCACACAAGGATTCAACAGTCTGTTGCCACTCTCTTTTCTCCCTTTAGCGGTCTTCAAGATCTCTATATTTAGCGGCATGTTGTTCAACTTCCCTATTGAGTATTGTGATTCGTTCTCTAAGATCCAAAACATCAGCGCTGGTGGTCGTGATAGGCCCATCAACTCGAGGTCGCACCATGGAAGAGTCCCTTACCTCACCCATACCATATACCCTACCTCTTCGTTTTCCACCCACTGTCTCAATCCATATGCTTTCCTCAGAGATAGGCGGTGGATCAGTTACACCAGCCTCTATAACAGCCTGCCGCTCTTGCTCAACCTGAAACATACGCTCTTGAAATATATCCTACAACGAGGAGAAATGATTTATAAACTACTATAAGTATTAATAATGCATAACAATTAGATAATAAAATAGTTACAATTAATAAAGGTAAGTTACCTTTGTCTTTCGAGGGTGTTCATCAACCCATTGAATCCTATCCTCTTTGCGAATATGAGTGTGCTCAAAAAACTCATCCATACGTGATGGTCTTCCAAGCGAATGATTCTACATAATGAAAGAAACAATACGACACACTGTCACTGATTGAGGAAAAAAATTGCATATAATACTGTTGAGATATGATTTGTTCTATTGTGTCTATATTTTAGTAATAAGAATTTAATAATTAAAAAATAATTAAAAAGCAAAATAAAAACAAAAACAGAATAGAACAAGAGTTTTGAAAAGCTTCTTTCCAGCACAATTTGCCAATCCTACACTTCATTTACAACAGAATGAATAAATAAATAGTGCATCTCCTACTTCATTTAGCGGCCACTTGCAAGAATTCAGGACACGAACGAAATAAATGCATTTAAGACTAACACTATCTTTTAAACAGATTATCCAACTTCAAACAAAAGAATAATTAAAAAACAAAAAAACAGCACATTATTGGAATTCATATGAAACACGTGCAAGTTCTCATAACAAGAGCAAAAAAACATGTACAATCGGATTACAAGCTAGTTCTCAAAAAAAATGACAAGCTAGTTAACTTTGGAAAGCGACTTCACTTTTCAAAACCAACAGATTCAAACACTACAATCAATCACACATTTGCAATGTAAATGAAATTAATTAAACAATAAATCATCATTACACATCTAATATAACTAGTAATGCTAATTCAACCCTGCTTAGCCACACTTATTGAAACATAAATCAAACAAGCAAGCATTTATCAACCAAACAAGCTATGTCCTTCACTTAATCAACTTCCGAATACAGTTTCAAAATCCGATTCACAAACTACCCTGCATGGTATAATAATAATAATAATAATAATAATAATAATAATAATAATAATATTGTTATTATTAATTATGTGGATACTAATACAACATCATCTCATAGAGAAAATATTAAAGCTTATCTTATTATTTTAGTATCATGTTATTTGATATTTATCTATACTCCCATTATTAGTTTAAGATAAATATCACATGAATGCGTTATCTATTAGTTTACAGTATGTTATTAAATGTGGATATATCAAGTGTCAAAGAAATTGAAAACCTTATCTTAGCATATGCAGTGTGATATGCATAAAACATACAGAAGGTTGACATGTATGGACAGAAACACGATCGTCATCTCATTGTGTTAGTAACTCCCACCAAACTTTGGCCCGCAATTAATAATTATATATATAATATATATATGATAATATGGACACAGTCTAGCTTTTAGGTGTTGCCGTTACTTATTATTTAAAATGAAAATACGCGATGAGCAAAAGTCAATAATACATAATGGGACCAACATGCTTCATTATTGATAAAACCAACCTCCAACGGGGAGGGGGGATTCATCCATGTGAACATGTTAGGTAACACAATTTTAAACGTCCAAGAATATATATTATTCGAAAAGCTTTAACGATAAATACAAACTAATCCCACATAGCAGCATATATATATGTTAGTTTTTTAGTAGTTTTCATAAGTTATCACTACATAAAATTAAAGGAAATAAGATTAATCCTCAAATTTTGTTTTCTTCTCCCATTTTTTCATGTGATTTTGCCTATTTTTAAGACAACAATTGTAATTTTTAAGATAAATTATTGAAATAATATTTGAAAATTTTTTAACCAAAACAAAAAGGACTTAAAAATTATGACAAAAAGCTTTCTACTTGGTAAATGTTCCTCAGAAACCATTGACGTGCCCCTCATTCGTCTATCAATATTTGGTACAATAGCTTAATTATCTACCCGAAGGATTTTAAGTGAATTAAGAAAGAGAATTGAATCAAGAAATCATTTTTAAATTTAAATAAATAAGTTACGCAGAATTTTAGTTTTTTTAAAAAAATATTTTTATTTTATTTGTAGTAGAACATAATTTGCAGAGAATAGATCGACTATTTTAGTTCGGCAACGAAGTATAATGTGACCTACGTTTAGTCTTTACTATAATAATGGAAGAATTTTCACTATAATTAAGATAGATTACAATTACCAATAACAAGAGACTCGCACTCTTATAAACCACTTAAGCTATTCCAAGCTTAGTAAATTATCTAGGTGTTAACCCAACATAGTTAAGAAAAATCAAGTACACTCTAATCCAGCATACTTTTAAAATCAAAACACTCAAATTAAAGTTAAATAGCTGCACTACTCTCTTTATTTTTTGTATTTCTCAAAATAAGCTTGAATCTAGATAAAAGAAAAATAAGAACACACTCAAAAACAAAGAACACAAAGGTTGTTTTTTATGTTTTTCAATAGGCACATAAATAGTTGCCTTTTTCCTTGATAATCCATCATTATATAGAGCTTCATATTCCTTCTTTAATGTAGGAATAACTTCCCTTTCACATCAACTAGATGTTGCACCATTTGCTTGAGACTGTTGGTATTGAATGAAGATTCTTTTCATCTTGATTCTTCATTCTTCATGTGCAGCAGCTGTCTATATGAATATGATCTAATTTTAGAGTGCATTATTTGCTGTCTTGACTGTGCGAATTCTTTTCTAACTTGGCTTAATAAGATTGATTTCTATAATGCTCATCATAATAGTTAGTTATAATAGGGAATAGTTAATTATATTTGTCATCATAAAGTACTGGTGCGCAGAATCACACACTCCACACAACTGAACCAACAAGTGCACTGGGTCGTCCAAGTAATACCTAAGCGAGCCATGGTTGTCTAAGAGATGTATAATCAAGCTAGTGGTTCATTGATATCCTATGAAAGACGCTCGCTGAACCCATGTAGAATAGAGATAACCTTGTGCTGGTTTAACGCATTCATAAGGTTGAAGAACGAAGATACATCTTAGAATAGAGAATCAAACACGGATTGAAGATAGAACAGTACTTTTATTAATCCATAAAACTCAGCAGAGCTCCTCTCCTTAACCTAGGAGGTTTAGAAACTCATACTGATAGAAAATACAACAAAAAATGTAAAGTATGCTGGAGATCTCCCTTAACATGGTTGATCTTCTACTATATATATTAACCTAATGACTAAGGATTACATAAGAAGGGTAAAACAGTCTTTTAGTGTGAAAATCCACTTTTGGAGCCCACTTGGTGAGTGTTTTGGTTGAGTTTTAGTGTCTCCCATGTGCTAAGACTCTCTATGGCCGTTGAACGCTGGCTAGGAGCCCCCTTTTGGGCGTTGGACGCTGGTCTCCTCCTTGTGGGCATTGGATGCCAGAATAGGGCTGGAGGCTGGCATTGAAAGCCAGTTTTAGGCCTTCAATTCTGAAGCAAAGTATAAACTATTATACATTGCTAGAAAGCTCTGGATGTTAGCTATCCATATTCGTTGAGAACGCTCCATTTGGTTTTTTGTAGCTCCAGAAAATCTCTTTCGAGTGCAAGGAGGTCAGATCCTGACAGCATCTGCAGCACTTTCTCTGTCTCTGAATCAAACTTTTGCTCCAGCTCCTTAATTTGAGACAGAAATTACTTGAAATTGCATAAAAACACAATTCAAATTAGAATCCAAAAATGTGAATTTTACACTAAAACCTATGAAAACTTGATAAAACTTAAATAAAACATGCTAAAAACTATATGAAAATGATGTCAAAAAGCGTATAAAATATCTACTCATCAAGTACCAAATCAATTCTTAACTCAACACTACCTAAATCCAATATACAACTAATAAACCTTTCCATAATCCAATCTCCTAATGAGTCAAAGCGATAAAATAAATTATTATATGACCAACAAAATTTATCATTTTTTTACTTGATTAATTTTAAAAGATACAAATACATATTTAAGTGAAATGTGTTTTTCTGCATTACTTAATCTGATATACACATATTTATACTGATATTAACCTACTGCACTAACAACTCTACACCTAATTTACAAACCTTCAACTACATTAACCTAATCCACTTTAATATCTAATCTAATCCAATAATAGATACTCTAATATCCCCTCCCTCCCTCCCTTAAACTCAACTAGAACCTCAGGTGACCATCTTGAATTTGGATACTAGATTCCAAAAATGTGTAGGATGATGAGTCTTGGTAAAAATATCAGCGGTCTAATTCATAGTCCCAATAACAATTAGACGAATAGTATTAATGAGAAGTCGTTGTTGTACAAAATGACAGTTATTCTCAATGTGTTTAGTGTGCTCATGAAAGACATCATTTTGGGCAAGTTGAATAGCATTTCTATAATGATCAAACTCCTAGTATGTCATAATCACACCAAAAACTAGGTTCTACTAACTTACCTTACTACATATTATCTAATATTTATTATACAAGCCTAATTCGTTGTTAACACGTTGCTATTTTATGGGTAAATTTTTCTTTGAAAACATTGAACAATTTATCATCATGAGCGTACAAAAGTAAATAACATCACAAACATAAATATGAACAGAAATATTCACACATCTTCGTAGGCTTAGTTTGGTAAAGTTTTTACTTTTTAAAAGTAGCTTATAAAAGCTAATTTTTAAAAGATGATTTTTTAAAAGTTGTAGCATTGATGTTTGGTAAATTAAATTAAAATATATTTCAATAAAAACAAGCAACAACAATTATGTTTGGTAAAATAGCTTTTAAAATTTAAAAATACTATAATAGACATAAATGTGAGCATTACATTTGAAAATTAGTTAACATGCAAGTTTATATTAGACTTTTAAACTTTGAAAAGCACAAGCTAACTTTAAAAAACTCTATCTTAGGTGCTTTCAAAAGTGCCCCGATCTTTTAAAAGCTGCAAGCACAAGCACATGGTCTTACCAAACACAAAATTAGAAGCTTGAGCTTTTAAAAGCACAAGCACCTCTTCAAAAAGCTTTACTAAACCAAGCCATAGTATAGCGTTCAAAGACCTTTTCAGTATACACCTCATAAAATAAATATATACATATATGAACATATGACATCTCTAGGCCCTAGCCTATACAAAAAGTCACCTAACTAGTGCTCTGACTAGCCTAGCACTTCTAGACCTTCCTACTTTTCCTATATACCAACAAAAAGAGAGACTAAATTGAAACGTACTAAGCAGGGATGCCGCAAAAAGAATACCAATTGACATTCTCCAAACTAAACTCAAATATCATCATTCGATAGGCCTCCATGTGATTCGCCCACAAATGCATCACTCCTAGAGAGTGGTAACTCCTCTTCTGGATCTTCTTCCTATGACCCATTTGGAATAGAACTCCACTTGATGAACTGTTACTCCCACCACCCAGTACAGGTCCATTGGCATATGCAAGAGCTAAGGCTTCGTCTAGTGGGCCGAACTATACCTGCAGCTGCTCAGCTGATGATGGTGGTGTTGGAGGTATCGGAGGTATGACAACATCTGGAGGTGGATTTGGAAGGTATCCTTCACCTGTGTCAGGCTCAGGTGCCACCTAATATAGAGGCTAAGCATGAATCGGTAGACCAGGAAATAGATGACCGTGGCCATCAGGATGTAACCAAGAAAGAGGGAAATCGTATGGCTGATCCGAGTCAAAATCAGGGCTATCTATTAGGTGTGTGAAGGGTCTGTCCTGTAGTACGTACAAACAAACAGGAGGCTCTACGCCAAAAACATAGTAGTTTGCGAGTGTCGGGTCCTCGTAGATAAACGGAGGGTCAAGCTTATAGAACATTACTTTTGTCTCCATCTAAAGGTGATGAGAAGGGATTAAAACTTGAGGTTCTTAGTAAGGCCGGGGTTGTTATTTAAATTCATTATTTCCGCATTATTACCTATCGATAGTGCTTGATCATAAGATACAAGAATAATAGATAACATGAAACACAGAGTAATAGTAACCAAACAGGGGTTGCAAGAAGTGAAATACAACAAGTAAACACATACAAATATAGAAAGTATAACAGGCAAATATGCAACAAACAAATATGATGCATATCTAGTCTTAATGCAGGTCATGAGCTCATATGTCAGTTTCTACCCGCTTGCGAAGTAACCTAGCATTCAGTCCAAGTAAGGCCTTTTCAAAGCAAAACCAAATTAACCACGTTGTCCAAACTTATGGCTGAGTATTCACGTCATACCTCTGTAAGTAGGGGTGGCAACGGGGCGGGTACGGGCGGGTTTTTGCTCTATCCGATCC
>NC_029778.3:31659322-31680220 GCF_000817695.3 Arachis duranensis | reverse complement strand
CCCGCCCCGCCCAAGAACCCGCCTCGCTAAAACCCGCCCCGGTGCGGGTGCGGGTAATTACCCGCCCCGAACAGGTAACAGCGGGGTGGGTACCCGCGAGTTCGGGTAGTTTTGCCACCCCTATCTGTAAGCGACCATGCCTTACAGGAACAACTTGTAAACCTGAGTATGTCTGGAAAAGCAACTCCAATCCATGGGCGTCCCTGTCCTTATATAATCTGAAAGCTGAAACAACATTCATCAGTTTCTATAAGCGACCTCCGAATTACAGGTTCCACTTTTCTTATCCTTTAGGGCTTAATCAGTCACTTTATAAGTCTCAACTCTCTTTTCTTTCCGTACTTATGTTTCCATTCGTCACTGATAAACCCCATTTTTAGGGTTTATCTTGTGTTGAATTTAGAGGATTTTGTCAACTTTTCTCCCATGTATCCAATGAAATAGCATGGTTTTTGTTATTCTCCTTTAAATGTGCTTAAGAGTGAAAACATGCATTTTAGGACATAAAGTAGCTAAATTTAATTCACCTTGATTCCATTAGATGCCTTGATGTGTTTGCTAAGTGATTTCAGGTTTAGGAGGCAAAGATTGGATTAAGGGGATGAAGAAAAAAGCATGTAGAAATGGAGAACTCATGAAGAAATGAAGGAATTGCAAAGCTGTCAAGCCCGATCTCTTCGCACTTAATCAATCATAACTTGAGCTACAAAGATCCAAATGATGCGGTTCTAGTTGTGTTGGAAAGCTAACATCTGGGGCTTCAAAATGATATAAGATTTGCCATAATTTCCGTGCATCTAAGAATTCGTACGTGCACTGTACGTGTACGCGCCGATGGTGCATGTGATTCACTTAATGCAACTCGTGGCCAGCGATTTTAGGAGCATTTGGGGTCCAATCCAACTCATTTCTGATGCTATTTAACCCAAGGATTGAAGAGGGATGAGACATCTTTAGTCATAGTTAGTTTTAGTTTAAGTTTTGGAGGAAAAGTTAGTTTCTAGAGAGAGAAGCTCTCTCTTCTCTCTAGAATTAGGATTAGGTTTAGATCTAGATTAGGATCTCTTATATCTAGGTTAATTTCATGCTTTGATTTACTTTCCCTTTGCAATTTCTTCTTCTTCTACATTTCTCCTCTCTAGTTTAGCATTTAATTCTTGTAATTCTCTACTTTTATGTTGATGCACTTTTGTTCTTCCATTTTCCTTTTAATGCAATGCATGTTTTGATTTCCTTTATTGTTCATTTGATTTGTTGTTGTTTGATTCCTTGCAATTGAGTAGTGTAGATTTACTTTCCTTGCAATTTTACTATGCTTTCCTTTTATACCTTCCAAGTGTTTGATGAAATACTTGGAAGGATGTTAGAGTAGATTTTAGTGCTCTTGGCTTGAAAAGGTAACTTAGGAACTCTTGAGTTACTAATGTTCAAGTAATTGATGATTGGGAGCAATTGACTCTAGTTCTCACTAATTGAATTAGTGGAGAGTTAGGACTTATGGACTAGGATTGATATAGCTCGTTTGACTTTCCTTTACCACTAGTTAAAGGATGACTTAGTGGGATTGATCCTTGCCAATTCTCAAGTTGTGGTTAGTGATTAGAATAGAGATTCTTGACCACCAACTCTTGCCAAGACCTTTTAAGCTATTAGTTTACTTCCTTGCCATTTATCTTTCATGTCTCTTATCAAAACCCCAAAACATAACTCATAACCAATAACAAGATACTTTATTGCAATTCCTAGGGAGAACGACCCGAGATTTAAATACTTCGGTTTATAATTTTAGGGGTTTGTTACTTGTGACAAACAAATGTTTGTATGAAAGGATTATTGTTAGTTTAAAAACTATACTTTACAACGAGATTTCATTAGTGAATTTCTAGACCACACAAAAATTCGTTCATCAGTCACACTTAATCTTTTTCAGTTATATAATCACACATAACTCTCTTCTCGAACCTTCCCTAAAAGTTTTATAAATAGATTCCTAGAATTTTGGCTATTTAATTATGTTTCTACATCCTTTACTATAATTACCGTTATATTCTTAAACCTTTACATTACTTATATCACCTTTTACTTAACTTCTTTTTATATCTTTTAACTTTTAAATATTACTTTTACATATTACACCTAATATTATAATTTCGATTACTTATAACTTAACCATAAACGTTAATTACTTATATCTTAATTTATCAATCTTTTAATTAATTACCTTAACTCTTCAATATATAAGTCATCTTTAATGTTATTATTCGACAGATCTTTATAACTCAGCCTTAAGTATCATTCATTCTTTGCTTGTTACTAACATCTTTATTACTGATTTAATGACCATCATTTCCATCTTTATAACCAAACGGTCATAATATGAATATTATTCATCAATTCTATGCCTATAAAAAGCACCAATTTCTATATCTTACATGATAAGTTCTATTTTCATGTCTTACATTCTATATTCATATAATTATTATAAACACACACACATGATAAGTCCAATTTCATCTTTAATATTCTATAATCATAAAATTTTTATACCTCTTAAACACTTACTGACTTGAACATCGGAGTATCTTTTGCACGTACACACCCCCTTGTTTTCTCCTTGCCGACGTATAACTCATCTCAATGAAAATCTTGAAGACATTCACTGGCGGACGAGCTATACACCGGCCAACCTCTACAAGAACAATTGGCGCCCACCGTTGGACCTCGAAATAAAAGCCCTTCTTTCTATAGGCCCCATTTCCAAACCTTCCAGTGGTTTCAAGCTTACCTGCATCTTTGTAAACGAAGGTCGTATAATAAAACATTATTGCCCAAAAAAGGCCGATCTATATCTATTATCTCTATTTTTCGATCTATTTTGTTATCTTCATTTTTCAATCTATATCTATTATCTCTGTTTTTTTATCTATATTTGTTATCTATGTCTTCTGATCTATATCAGTTATCTCTATTTTTTTATCTATATCTGTTATCTCATTTTTCAATCTATATCTATTATTTCTATTTTTTTTATCTATATTTGTTATCTCTATTTTCCGATCTATATCTATTATCTGATCTATATCTTTTATCTCTGTTTTTTTATCTATATTTGTTATCTCTATTTTTCGATCTATATCTATTATCTTTATTTTCCAATTTATATCTGTTATCTCTATTTTTTTATCTATATCTATTATCTCTGTTTACCGATCTATATTTGTTATCTATGTTTTCTGATCTATATATGTTATCTATATTTTTTATCTATATATATTGGATCTGTTTGCTGATCTATATCTGTTATCTCTATTTTTTATCTATATCTATTATCTTTGTTTTCTGATCTATATTTGTTATCTTTATTTTTTGTTCTACATCTGTTATCTCTATTTTTTGATATATATATATATATATATATATAATCTGATATATATCTCTTATTTCTATTTTCTGATCTATATCTGTTATCTCTATTTTCTGATCTATATCTCTTTTCTCTATTTTTCATCTATATCTGTTATCTCTTTTTTTCGATTTATATCTATTATCTCTATTTTCCAATCTATATCTGTTATCTCTATTTTCTTATTTATATCTATTATCTCTATTTTCCTATTTACATCTCTGTTTTCTTATCTATATTTGTTATCTCTGTTTTCCTATCTATATATCTTATCTCTATTTTTTTATCTATATATATTATCTCTATTTTTTCTATCTATATCTGTTATGTATGTTTTCTGATCTATATCTGTTATCTCTATTTTTTATATATATCTATTATCTCTATTTTTTGATCTATATCTATTATATATGTTTTTCGATCTGTATTTGTTATCTATGTTTTCTGATCTATATCTGTTATGTCTATTTTTTTTATCTATATCTATTATCTCTGTTTTCTGATCTATTTTGTTATATATATATATATATATATATCTGTTATCTCACTTTTTAATTTATATCTATTATCTCTATTTTCTGATCTATATTTGTTATCTATGTTTTCAGATCTATATCTGTTATCTCTATTTTCTGATCTATATCTATTATCTCTATTTTTCAATATGTATCTGTTATCTCTATTTTCCGATCTATATCTGTTATCTCTATTTTTTGACCAAATCTTTAAGAAGCCAACGAATTGTAATGACTTCAGCAAAAATGTCAGTCAAAGCACGATATTCTACTTCTATACTCGATCAAGATGTAAAAGTTCATTTCTTGGCATGCTAGGAGATTAGAGAGTCACCGAGAAACAAACAATAACTAGTAATAGAACAACGATTAGTGGGATCACCTGCCTAATCAGTATGTGAATATGCTTGAAGTTTTGAAAAAGATTGAGCTGAAAATGAAGACCCTGAAACAAAGTACCCTTGATATAGCAGAGAATATGAAGAACACTGGCATAATGAGTAGTGCATGGTGCTAATAAAAATTAGCTAACAACATGAAGAGCATATGCAATATCTGGTCGAATAACATAGTATGGTAGACAAGACCACCAACCAACTGTCTATAGAGAGTGGGATTATCCAAAGCAATTCCATCCATAAGAGTAAAGCGAGCATTAGGCTCAATAGGAGTAGATTCTATGCAACTATCAACTATCCCAGCCCAAGTAACAAGATCAGATGCATACTTTGTTTGAGAAAGATAGATACCATCATTGGATGAGATAACTTCTAAACCAAGAAAATAACTAAGAGAACCAAGGTCTTTCATTTCAAAATAGTGGTGAAGGCATGTTTTGAGATTAGTGATGCCGTCAATATCGTCTCCAGTAATTATCATATCATCAACATATAACAATAGAGAACAGCACCCTTGTCACTCTTGCAAACGAAAAGCTAATTCTCACGAGGACTGCAAGTAAAACCAATACTACAGACAATATTGCTAAAATTTTCAAATCATTCTTGAGGAGCTTGCTTAACACCATAGAGTGCTTTGTGAAGAAGACAAACTTTGTTAGGAGAATAAGAATATCACAGAGAAAGTTTAACGTAGACATTCTTTTTCAAGTCACCGTTGAGAACAGTATTTTTTACATCTATCTGACATAGAGACCATTTGCAAACTATAACAAATGCAAGAAGATCTTGAATAGTTGAGTCGAACAACGAGAGCAAAAGTCTCTTCATAATCAATACCATACTCTTGAGTCCATCCTTGAGCAACCAACAAGCCTTATATTTGGTAATAGAGCCATCTGAGCGAGTCTTGATTTTGTATATCCATTTGTTGTCCACAACATCCTGATCAGAAGGAGGATCAACCAAATCCCAAGTGTGTGCTTTATCTAATGCTTAAATTTCTTCCTACGTTGCTTGCTGCCAATTTGGATCTTTAGAAGCATCTTTGTATGACCTAGATTCATGAATATGAAGGATAGTAACAAAATGATAATCATGAAGATACGGAGGTGGATTTCTTACCCTAGTACTGCAAGTAGCCGTAGAAGGAAGGACCACAGGAGTAGGATCATCGTTTGAGCTTGGATCATCGAGAACAATAGAAGGTACATGAAGAGGAGACTTAGAAGGTGAACTTGTCACAGTGGTTGTATTATCATCACTAGGAAAAAGATCAACACTAGGATTAGTAAAAAAAGGTGAATGGGTAGAAGGAATGGATTGAAAGAAGGAAAAACTCAAAAACACGTGATGTTTCCAGAATACAACATGACGAGATATGCGGATTCAGCGAGAGACAATATCTCAACAATGATAACCTTTATGTTCAGTTCCATAACTAAGGAAACAACATAGGCGAGCACGGGGTTCAAGTTTAGTATGTTCATAGAGCTGAAGAAGAACAAAAACAAACACAATCAGAAACTCTAAGTGAACTATAGTCTGGTGAAGTATTATATAGACACTCAAAAGGAGTGATGTTACCTAGAACAGAGGAAGGAATAGGATTGATAACATGGACACAGTGAGAACAACTTCAGCCCAAACATATTCAGGACAAGAAGAGGAAAGAAGCATTGCACGAATAGAATCAAGAATGTGACGATGTTTGTGTTTGACTTTACCATTTTTTGAGACGTTCCAGGGCAAGAGAATTCAAACAAGGTGCCATATGCAGCAAGGAAGTTCAAAAGTTTGGAGTCATGGTAATCCATTGCATTATCACGTCGAAAAACTTTAATGACTTTGGAAAATTGTGTTTTAATCATAGTAGAAAATTGATGTAAATCTGAGGCAATTCATGTCTACTAGAAATTAAATAAACCCATGTAAAATGTGAATAACCATCAATAAATATAACAAAATATCAAACTCCCCTATAGAAATTATGGGAGCAAGTTTCCCAACATTAGAGTGTATAAGATCAAAAGAAGAACAAGCAAGAGATGAATTATTATGAAAGGATAAAGATGGTTGTTTTGTAGTTGGACAAGAAATACAATTAAAAGACTCATTATTAATCGATCCTAATACTCCCTTAGACACGAGAGGACGCAATTTTTCTAATGAACTATGAGCAAGACGACGATGCCATAAGTGAAGTGTGGATGGTGGAGAAACAGCTAAAAGGTTTGTGGTAGAGGGAACATGAAAATTTATAAGTTCAAACAGTCTTCCGACCTTACATCTGGTGTGGAATTCAAAGTCCACAACTGAACTAGCAAGTGCACCAGATCATACCAAATAATACCTCAGGTGAGTGAGGGTCGATCCCACGAGGATTGATGGATCAAGCAACAATGGTCAAATGACTCACTTAGTCAGGTTTGCAGAAAATAGTGTTTTGAAGGTTAAATGCATTAAACATATTTTTAAGAGTTCGGAAAGCAAAAAGTGAAATTGGTGTAAGAAATAAGTGAAATGATAGTCAAGGTCTCGGAGTTGTTTACTCTTCCGGATTAAGATTTCTTACCAACTAGTTTAATCATGCAAGATTCATTTCATGGCAAACTGTAATTGACTAAACCCTAATTCCTTAGTAATTTAGTCTCCTCTAACCTAATCAACCGCCAATTCCTTGGTCACTTAATAAAGACTAGAGGGTTAGGTTCAATTTTAGTTTATTAGCCACAAAAATCCTAATTACCCAAATATAAGAGAATTATATTTTGCGTATCTCGTTAACTCCAAATAATTAGCAGTTTAGGAGAAATTTACTTTCAAACTAGAATTCAAGTGTGATAACTTTTCCAAGAATCAACAAGAATTCATGTAGAATGAGAATTATTTTCCAATATATTCAAATTCATGAGATGAAGAAAGAAATTAATCCTTAAAACTAAATCAATACGTTAATTAAAATAGATTAGTAATTGTATCAATCCATGGAATAAACAGAGCTCTTAACCTTAACCAATGATGTTTAGTTGCTCATGATTCAGAAAGAAAACTAGGGTTCCAAAGTGTGAAAGTATAGAATGAGGTTTGAGAGAAGAGATCCTCTCTCTCTCCCNNGAAATCTTTTCTATTTTATATCTAACCTAATTTGGTTTGAAACTAAAATGAATTAATAATTACTAAATCCCAAAAGATTGTATTTAGGAATAGAAATACTTAAAACAAAATAACATATAATAATTAGAAGTCAAATCCACTAAAGATGCTCCTTTGGTGAAGATTGATCTGCATTATTGGCGCTAAACGCCACGCCTGGCGTTTAGTGCCCCAAGGGCAATAACTTCCATTTCGATTCTGACTTCCTGGCGCTAAACTCCAAGCTTGGCGTTTAGCGCCCCTAGTGGCAAAGAGCTTCCAATCGTTTCAGGCTTGCTGGCGCTAAATGCCGGGTTTGGCGTTAAGCGTCCCTGGTGGCAGAGGCTTGGCACGCACTGCAAGGCGGTTGGCGCTAAACGCCCAAGTCTGCATTTAGCGCCAGCTTGACAAATCTAAAACTCTTCTCTTTTTTTGCATGCAAACTCTGCCAAACCAATCCAAACTTCACCTGTAATAATTAAAACCTAAAGCAACTCAAAGTAGCATCCAAATAGGCCTCAAATACTAATCTAATTAAAATTCAATAAATTTATATCTAAAATAAATAGAAGATGAAGATAAAGAAAAGATGCTCACGCATCAACATCCAGTCCCGATAATTTATCTCGTCCGAGGATCCTACACACGACCACTAGAAATAGAAAAATTGACATCACCAAGTTCAATTAATTGACCCACAGAGATAATATTGAAATTCAATTTAGGAATAAAATAGGTGTCCTCTAGGTGAAGGTTAAATTATGACACAGATCCTTTATGATTCACATACATAATTAATCCATCAGCAATGTGAATAGATGGTATATTGGTAGTGGTAGACAAAAATGAAAAATCATGAAGCATAGGTGACATCTGATTGAAACAACCAGAATTAAAGTACCATTTTAGAGTTACCTGGAGGAGTGGATAGAGCAGTAGACGTATTACCAAAAAATGAAAGAAGTTGTTTGAGAAATGACTCAATATCAGATGGAGAATAGAAGATGAACTACCAGAAGTAGATGAGGTAGAGCCATCAGCGGTAGCAACTATAGTGACAAGCGTGTACTTGGGAGCATTGGAGCGAGAATGATACAAGTTTTTATCTGGACAAGGTGAGCGAGTAGGACAAGTAGATATCAAGTGACCCAATTGTTTACAGTAGTGACAATATAGAGTAGAACAGTTCGAGGCAATATGACCTTTCTGCGTGCATTTACGACATTCGATGGAGAGACAATCTGGTAGAAGGTGACCAGAACGACTACAATTTCAAAAAAAATTGTCCTTTTTGTCAATAACTGCAAAGATAGAATCAGTTTTTTATTGAGTCAACTCTAGACGTATTTCTTTTGACTTAAGACGTGAGAGAGCATCTTAAAAACTAGGCAAAAGATTTTGATGAAAAATAGAAAATCTAACTGGCTCATAATCATACTGTAGTTGGACACATAATATCACTCGTCACATGATGCCACAATTTACAGCCTTTTAGAAACCCTCTCGTGGCTTCAACCCGATGTTTGTAGTTGGAGCCATTAAGAATGACAGGGATTGGTTAAAGGATATCTGGTTTCTCTATGAGAATGATTAAATATTCTTCAAAAAAATGTGAAAGCAGCAAGATTGGAGTAGAAATCGAAAAAACAGAGAATTGAGTCGGAAAAAGGACAACAAAAGAATTTTAGGAGGGGTCCACATGGGGTGCCATATTAGCGACCACGCGGATCTGCCACGTTAGTAGCAAAATGACACATGGCAAACTCTCATGGGCCAGGAACGATGAGTGATGAGTACCGCAACTTCAACTGGCGCGTCATGACTCCGACGATAACGATCTTGGGTCCTTTGGACTCGGGATAGAGTGACGAACACGATAGTGTGGTTGAAGTTGCTCAAAGACGTCAGGAAGGTGGTAAAAAATGAGTGAGAAAACGATGCGGTGAGAATGATAATGATAGTGCAGCAACTTCGATGACAGTGATTCTAGTAGTGCGTGATAGCGCATGTCATGTTAGATTTGGGTGGTGTTTTGTTCGTTCAACTCAGAATGACGTAGAGAAGCTTTTGGGAGGGCTGATGATCTAATACAACAAAAGAAAGTGGTCGAAAAGAAGAGAAAAAGTTGCTGCTACAAACTAAAAAAAATGGCCCTAAATACCAAGTTACAAACACATATTTAAAGGAACTGTGTTTTTCTGTATTACTTAATCTAATATACACGTTTATACTGATATTAACCTAATCCACTTTACTTTCTAATTTAATCCACTAATAGATACTCTAATAATAAATACTAAAGATTAAATTCTAAATTTTAAACTTTAACTAGTGTATGAACCCGTGCTCAGCACGGAAAAATTTATAAAAGTAAAAAAAAAATATTCTTCGATATTTAAAATAAAAATACAAAATAATTATTATTTTAAGAAATTTATAAAATTATTATAAAAATCAAAGTTTAACTTTAAAAAAGTGAGTAATAATTATTGTATATTTTTTAAGGTAAAATAATTATACACTGATACAGAATTTAAAATAAAATTAAAATATTTACATGAGAATACTATTTTTTCAAAGACTTCTATATAAACAACATTGATGGTTGAATTTGCAGACATTCCTACATGATTCATAAGTAAAACTTTTAAACATCTCTTACTCTTAACTCTTGAAAGTGCCACATATAGTTGTCCACGTGTAAAAACTGGTTTGGGCAAGTACAATCCAACATGAGATAAAGTTTGTCCTTGAGACTTATTAATTGTCATGGCAAACGATACTATTATGGGAAACTGTCTTCGTTGGAATCTAACTGGGACGGTTTCATTTGTTGGTACCATATTCATTCTTGGAATCAAAGCAATATGACCAACATTATTACCCATTAAGACTTCACATTCTATGACATGGTTTCCAAGTTTCCTAACTTGTAGCCTTGTACCACTACAAAGACCACTGGATTGGTTAATATTCCTCAGTAACATCACCAGAACACCAACCTTGAGTATTAATTTATGTGGAGGCAAACCAGAGCAATTTATGCTATTCAGTACTTCAGGACCGTAGAGATCTAGTTGACTCTCCATATTCCCTTCATCCATACAAATGGAATCCGAAATAAGATATAATTTTTCCCCTCCATGAATGATAGCCATCAGATGGTTGTTGACCTCTTCAACGATGTCTAGCGTGGGAGCGAATATAGTTCTTGCTTTGAAAAAATCTTTTGAGGATATGTTTTCCAAAATAATTGGATAAGAAAAATGAACCAACTCATCAAATTCCTGGTCCGAAGAAGGAATAACAATATATCTTGAAAGACATATCTCAGATTCACCATCCATATTGTCACCTATTAGACCATCACCAACTTTCAATAACCACTCGCCAAATTGCTCTGTCTCATCTTGATCTGAAGCAGTTGTCCCTAAAGAGAGTCTCATGTTTTTTGTTAGCTTGAGCACTTGACAAAACTTCCAAAGGTAAGACGAATTCACGGTTGAATGAACCATATCTTGTCTCGATCCTCGTAGAATGACAGGAAGAATTTGTCTAAAGTCTCCACCTAATACAACCAATTTTCCTCCAAAGGGCAAATCTTTGCTATATGTTGGAGAACACCTCATGATATCACCCAAGCATTTATCAAGCACTTCATAGCAGTACCTACTAACCATTGGAGCCTCATCCCAAATTATAAGTTTGGCTTTCAACAGCCACATTGCTTGATGGGAACCAAGTTTGATGTTACATACAGAATCCTCAGTTATATTCAGCGGTATTTTGAACCTTGAGTGTGTTGTTCTTGCATTGGGAAGAAGTAAAGATGCAATACCACTCGAAGCAACGTTTAACACTATATTACCCCTTAAGCGAATCTCAGCAGACATAAGGTTCCAGAAAAATGTTTTTCCAGTACTCCCAAGACCATACACAAAGAAAAAACCCCCTTCATCACAATACACAGCTGTAACAATTTTATCGAATGCATATCTTTGCTCAGGTGTTGCGATGGCTAATATGTCTAAGGCATTTTTCTTTAAATCATCCATGTTAAAGTTTAGCTCTTCCGTAATAACCCTTTCGGTTAACAAAGAACTATCAACTTCAATTGTTAAAGGCATAGGAGCATAGTCTTTCAAGATTTTACCATAGGAATGTAAGATCTTGTCTATATTCATTATGCATAACTGCTTAATCTCATCATCTGACATTATTAACTCTGCATATTATACGATACTGTAAAAATTCAATCAAACTAAAAATGATCAATAAGGAGGAACTTTTATCATTATAATTAATAAAAACTCACCCCTCATGTTCATCACGGCTCTCTGTCGATACAAAATATCATTTGAGAGTTCATGCCAACATCTATCCCAGACATGTTTTGGTCTTGAGATATTGTTGGATGTTAATAGAATGACAAATAACCTCCTAACATATGATCCTGAGGCCCATGAGCTTTCTTCCTTAATTACATCAATGAATTCTTTGTCATCCTGTAAGAGTCCAAGGGCAAAGCATGCATCTCTATACGTAGCATAAATTGTTCCTCATACTGTTCATATATCTCGAAAACTCATACATCCTCTTTGAGTATTTAAGAGAAGTCGTTGGTAATATTCTTCGGTATTTGCTGCAAAAAACTTGGTTAAAATCTCACTTTTAAGTTGTTAAATGGATTAAGCTAAGCTATTTTTATTAGTATGTAGTTACACATCTGCATAAGAATAATTTTCCTAAAAAATATAGAAAAATAAAAAATTGTATAATCTACAGATTATAACTGTTGAAAGTTATTTAAACATTTATTTTCTAGTGTAGATAAGTCGAATAAAATGGATGTGGGGTACAGGCTGTTAAGATTTTAAATTTAAATCATTAAATAAGTAAGATCAAAATTGAATATAAACGCGTCATTACCTACAGGTACATGAGTCAACCTTCCAATTGCAAATCCTTTCTTTCGAGGAAACCACTTTGAAGAAACAAACTTGGTTGAAAAGTCAGCATAAGTCAGACTTCGAGTATAGGGATATGACATCCCAAAAACATGGACTTATGAGATATTGCTCTTTCGACAATATCATTCACATTAGAAGTTTCACCATAAACCACAGGTTGCCCATCCTCCAAATGGAATGGAAGTCTAATAACAAATGGTTCTTTCTCTTACATTTCACATCCAAATAAATGCAAGACTGCCTCACATGCCGAAATGTACCTACAATCGTAGTAATTCCTAATTTCGTCAACAACTTGTGTGGCTTCTGACAGATCACCGGCATTGTATAGAGTAGCTGTTATACGGTCATTACCTTTGTGTACATACTTAAATAGATACTTAATAGAACTTGTTTGGCATGTGTATTCCACATTTATGTGGCACCCAAACTTGAGCAACAATTATGGATTATACGAAATAGTGAACTTATTGTCTAGTACACATTCTCTTTTCTTCACTGTTCGACCATTATCAGTACGCCTATATTTGGAAAATCCGGCCTCATCAATGAGTGTTCACTGTCTAAACTCTTTAGGATAGAACTTTGAATAGGATCCATTCTTTATGCAAGGTGAATTCTTATTGTACGGACCATATGGACCATGTACCATGTAATTTTGAACAGCTCCATGTAGATTTGGCCTTTCATTTTCATCAGGAATCTTAGCTGTTGTATGTTTATCTATGTGAACTCGTTACTCATGAATAAAAGGATATGTGCATGCAGAAGCCCTCTCTTTTGAAACTCTACAGTGCAAACGTCTAAAAATTAAAAAAGACAAATGAGCAAAGCATTACAACATAAGATTTTAATAAAGCGTTGCATAAACATAGACTTACATCCCAAAATTTTGCCAAAGATTTTTTTCTCTTTTAGGTCATCAATCAAACCATCAAGCTTGATCTTGAAAACTCGACACAATATATCAGGACGGTCTTCTGCTTTCAATCCAATGGGAGTCACATCTCTTTTTATCTCATCCTATTCAGGGTTACAGGTCATGGTGATAAAATAGCTAGGATATCCTGTATATCTGCAAATTACAAATGCATCTTTACAATTATTCATCATATACCTAGGTCCACCGGTAAAAGTACTGGGAAGAATGATTCTTTTGCCAAGCCTTGCAGCATCTACATCCCCGTTTATAAGACTTTCATGTAGACATTTGTATTTATCAACCCTCAACTGTGGTTGTTTACACCTAAAGAATTTTAACCTCTCTGATTCCACCATTGTGTAGGCATCTACCAGAAACTGTTGGAATAATCTCTTTGATCTCAAAATTAACGGAGATTCACTCGTCCTTTCTGTAGTAAAAAAGTAAAGAATTATCGCAAAGTGATTGTTTTGTTTTTCTTTGTAGGCCTAGCTGTGATAGAATCTGATGTTGCAATACTCAAACGAAATCCATCTTTGCCATACAGAAACAACAATGGATATTGCAAGGCTAAATAAGATGGATGAAAAACATCAATCCGCTGGAGCTTTCTAGATTGACTCTCTATAATAATATCTCTATCTTTGCTAAGTTGCTCAACATTGCCAACAATCAATGCAGCCACTTCAGATGCAGACAACAAGTTGTATGTCCTGCCATCTGTAGTCCTTTTACTAATTAACTTAAGCTTTATGTTTGTGCAATTTTTCTGTTGGTACCTATTTCTTGCACAGCGAAAACTCTTTGCTAAACTATTATATTTATCTAGCATGTTTCTTAATATTACCACAATTTCTCTATCCCGCTCATTTATAGCTCCATTGGAACTGTGAAAAGAAAAAACAATAAAATTTATATTATTTTCTCTCACAGATAAGAAATAACTAAAAAGTTTGACTGGTTGCAAAAAATTACTGAAGTGTGCCTATTTGATTATCAATCTCATTTTCTATGTCATAGATATATAGCTGGGCAAATGTTGGTCGCAAACTATCAGGAGGAAGTAAGCTACCAATGCTGTGGTAGTTTTGATCCCCAAGCTTAAAAATTGGAAGAGCAGTCCCATTGTTTACCCCACTGTCAATTTTTTCGGCCATTGATGTAAAACAAAACATTGAATTAAATGTCCTTATATTTTTTTAGGAAATGAATACTTCTTTGATCTCCTCCAATATGAAGCTGAATGAGCTCATCAGGAGGCACAGAAAGTAGAGGAAGCTCGATCTTTCTTTCTATACAACATATGAAAACTTTGGTTGGGACGACTGTTTGGATTTAGCAAGACTTTCTCCAGACCACATCCATGCTTTACAGTGTTGACATTGATAAATAGGATTTCCTATATCCTAGACATCTGCCGAATGAACTCTCTTTAGATACTCAGTTGTCATACCGATGCAATTTAGTCCATGATGTACCCAAAGATGCAAATAAACATACAGATAAAATTTTTACATACTGTCTAAGGTTTCTGAGGATGGTATAAATTATCTTCCATATCCACATCCAACATTAAGTCATCATAACCATTCAAAACTACAATAAATAAAAATTATAAAAAAAGCAAATATATATGTTGATGTATTACTAATAATTCATATCTCTTACAAACTACAAACTTAAATTCTTAATATAATGAGAAATTACCTTCATCATCAACAAAAGGGTCAACATTTTGGCCACTTTGTATGTCACCGCTTGATGGGTGCATCCTAACAGTCGATAAATTTACATCTTCATAAAGTTGTGCCAAATTAATAGCCACCGAAGCAACAACAGAGGAAGATTGTCTTTTTTGCACCCCAATTATAGTAGAACTTCTTTACAAAAAGTTCAATTTTATTCAATTAAATGTTAGACACTATAGGAAAGAAAAGAATATAATAATGATGATCATCTTTTTTAAATTACCTTTCTGTTAGGCACGATCTGTGGGAATCGCAGTATGATGGAAGCTGATTTTGCGGAACGACTTCCGTTACATTATTGGCGGGTCCTTGTACACTGGAGTATGCTAGAATTGTAATAAATCTATGTTATATAAATGATTTCTGATGAGGTATACTTTTTGTTAAATATTGGTGTATGAATCATTTGGCAATCAATAATTATACGTACTATTTGTTAACACGGACAGTGGAGTTCTTGTCAATGAGGAATCCATTCATAGAGTTAAAGATTTAGATCTTATCTCTGATGTAGAAGGTCTTACATAATTAGGAGGAGTATTTTCCTGTCCAATTCCATGCGAGACACAGTGTACACCATACATAGATAGTTGCTTCCCTATGAATGAGTAATGAGAAATAACAGAAAATTTTTGTCATTAAACTGATATAAATTAAATTTAGATAAATATGAGTCAATTACAGTGAAAAAAATGTCACATTTATCTTTACTAGATTGTAAACTGAGAATATTAGATGAGGTACCAGTTTCTCGACGCACTGTTATTTGACTTGTAGTAATAATAATATGATGCACATTTTTATATATGTCAAAATTTGTATTATTGTTGTTCTTCGACACTGTTAAGTCAAGAAAAATAAATGAAACACAAATAATAAGTATTCAATTATCTAATCTCGTATTTGATTTTATACAATTTTAGTAGTATACTTTCGTAGTTAAAATTTTTTTTGTATTGGTTTAGTTTTTTTGAATTATTTTTTAAATTATTAAACTAAATCAATGAGTATCTACATCATATTATTTAAAATATACCCAATCATGACTTAAAAATAAATACAATTCAATTTAAATAATAAATAAAACTCTAAATTTAAATATAATTTTAAAATTTTAATTTATTTAAATCGTGTTAAATAGATCTACACAAAAGCATCAAATTTTATATTTTTTCAATTAATATAGAATTTTATGTACTAATTTAGATTAAATAGTATATTATTTTAAATTATGACAGAGTATATCTTAAATAATATTAAATAATTAATTAACCTAAATAGTACATGAAGATTTGAGACTTTTTTATTTATATACGCATGAGAAAAATATTATTTCCCATAATGCGAATGGCTTAAAAGTGTTCCTGAATTGCGCATGGTCATTTCATGTGAAGCATCAACGAAATGGAATTAGCCTCTATTTTAAGGGAGGTGAACACGAAATGGATGAGAAGGTACTGTGTGCATCAGAAAACCCATTCCAATGGAGGCAGCCATGAAATAAAGCAAGTCATGTATACCAACCACGAAATGGAACAATCCATAACTGTCACACGCAAAATGGGAACTTCAATGGAGCTGAACACGAAATGAGCCACTCCTTATCTCTCTCCCCCTCCGATTTTCTCGAATCCTCCCTCATACACATAATCAAAATACTGATGGACAAAGGCTAAGAGAGAAATAAAATTATTGGTTGATTATTGACAAAAAAAAATAGTTTTCGATTTTTATTTTCATGTGTGCCTGTGCGTATATATGAAAGTTTAAATTTAAAAATGGATAAAATATTGTTTTAGTTCCTACTGTTTAAATTAAGTCTTAGTTTTATTTCTAGTGTTGTATTATTTTTTTATTTTAGTCCTTTTGTTAAAATGATTTTTTAAAATATTTTTTATTATAATTTTTCTTTAATCAAGTGAGTCTAATTCATCCAAAATTTAGTTAAAAAAGTAAAAGTCATTTTGTACTTAAGTTATAAATACTATTTATCTTTATATATTTTGAACAAAAAGATTTATATGTCTCATATTTTAAAATATGAAAATTATTTTTGTATTTTTAATTAATAAATTTTATTTATTTTAAATTAAAAAATCAAGAATTTATTTATCATTTTCTCTAAAAATTATGTGATGAGTCTAAATGCCAATGATAAGTATTCTTTTTAAGCACTCTCAATAATCTTATTATTATTATTATTATCATTATTATTATTATTATTTACCAAAGGATGTGTTGATCGCAGCAAGCCATTTATCTCTTTCAACCTGTATCCGTTCTATAAGCATTCTCCTTTTATGATCCTCAGTCAATTGCTTCATGCGCTTGACCTGGCCTTCAGCCTCTGCTATTGCTTTAACTATAATAGTTTCTTCTTCTATCTCAGTACGCTCTCTCTCTCAGTCTGACGCTGCGGTGGCTGCGGGCTCGCAATTTGGGGAGTTAGGGATCTTTTTTCAATTTTAAAATTTCACGTCAATTTCAGAGAGGAGAGGAGTGTGAGAGTGAGACTGGGTTACGGGCTTAAGCCGTTGGAGATTTAGGTTTTTTTTTAAGTCAAAACGGCACCGTCTCATAAATACAAAAAAATATTGTACAAAATTTAAATTATTTTTGCATTAATTTTTATATAAAATACCCATATCATTATAATTATTCAGAAGTTGCATATAATTCGAATCTTATGAATTCAATTTACTACGTATTTGCCTAAATCGAATTTATTCAATTCGATTTATATAGAAATGCAAATTCGATTTATTTAATTTAATTTATTTTTGTATGTGGTATGATTTAATTGAAAGAGCAACAATTTATACTGCTTCGTAGATTTTTCTATAATTTTATCTAGTATCAATAAAATTTCACTATCAATGGTTTTAAAAAAATTAAAATCTAAAACGATGGTTAAAAATAAATAAAGAGAAAAAGATTTAATTCTTCTATAATTGTATGCGTTTTTTTTTTTTTGATTTGCGTTTTTATCACAATCCACAAGTTCTATGTTTTATAAATTAACGTTAATTCATATATAGTATATAAATAAATTTAATTAGAATAAATAACAATTTATTTATTTTATTTTAGATTTTATAAATGAAAAGACTAATTCACTAATATAACAAATTATAATTAATGTAATATAATTAATTAAGTAATATAAATTAAATTATTTAATTATATTAATATTTAAATATCTAATCAAATTAATTAGTTGATATAATTAAGTCAGTGCAATAAATTTTATTGAATGAGTTAAAATAATTAAATCGGAAAACACTCTCTGAAGCATGCCACGTCAACTTTATCATTAAGTGCAGACATCTGATTTTTATATAATAGAATAGAAGTTAATTTTAATAGTATAAAAATAAAATATTAATCTAAAATGTTAGCTAAAATTAATCAAAATTATTAGCCTGCTAATCTTTCTCTAAAAAGAATCAACTCGAAAGACTGTTTATTAACGGGTGAATGTTACGATACTCTTCTATTGTTTGGAGTTTTGAAATTCCTTTACCTTATTAATATTATAATATGTATTAGCACGATATCTTAGAAGACATTACATTAATGAAGCTTTTAATACATCTTGATAAAATCATTAAACAATTAATATATTATTTTTGTAAAACTACAAAAAAATATTTATATTTAAACTATAAATACTTAATTACAAATTAATATTTAAATATTTATTATACTATAACAAATATTAAACAGTATAATAAAATAATTACTTATTAATATTTTTTTGATAGAATTTGTTAATACTTTTATTATAATTTTAACATATATAATATTTTATTCTTCTATTTTATATCATATTTTTATTATACTATAAAAGTTATTAATAAATACAATTAAATATATTAGTAAGTACTATAAAAAATATTATTGAGTGATTATTTTATTATACTCATTAATATTTAAACATGGTATAAAAAAAGAGTAAAAATAAATATAGTGTAAAATAGAAAAATTAAAAAAAAATCTAGCAAATCACCAAAATTTTGAATAATCTGTGTCCTCGCAAAAGAAAAATGGATTCATGTAATTAAAGATTTTTATTTGTTTTGAAAATTAAAAAATTATTTTAATTCATTTAAATAATTTTTCCATATATTAGTCTTTTATAATTAAATTTAAATTTTGAATTTATAATATTAGTAAATAAAATTCATTATAAAAATTACAAAATTTAAATCCAAAAAATTATTTTTAAAAGAGACATCTTGAAACGAATATTAATTTTAGTAGATAAATGTTTGACAATATTTTTTAAAAGAAAAACATGAAAATTTATTATTCTACGTTCTAAAATAAAATTTATTTTTATTTTAAAATTTTAATACGTTAATATATAGTTTAATATATCTAAATGTATAAGCTTCATATTTCTGAAAAAAATTTTAGAAATAATGTTAATAGAATGTTTATACGTATAGATATCTAGAAAATAATTAATACATAAAAAATATTATTTAATTTAAACAATAGCTCAGATTGTTTTCTATTAAATTTGTACTATATAATCCAATTCAATTTAGGATATTGGTGTAATTTTATTTAATTTATCATGTATATACTGTATTAGTAATAAATTGAATAAGCCTAATTTAATTTATTATTGGTATAAATTATTGATATTTCTTACTTTTAAGTTAATTTTTTATTAATTTTAAAACATAAATAATAATAAAAAATATTCACATTTAAATTCAACTAAAATATAAAAAAATTAAAATAAATAAGAATAAAAATTCAATTTTTGGCTTTTAATTCAAATAATTAAAAAAAAGAAAGACGGGTGTTTTTAATTAATCCTTAAATATATATTTTAAAATTAATCCTCAAAAGTAGTAATTTTATCATTCTAAATTCAAATATAATTTTTTTATATTTAAAATAATCAAACAACTTTAATATTAAAAGAACATTTTTGTATTTTAAAAATTAACTAATATTATAGGTTACTTTTTTAAAATTAAATCATATTTTTACTTCAAATTAAATAATTTTAATTTTAAATTATATTTTAAGCTTTTAAAATTAATTATAAAAAAGATATTCTTATTTTATTAGTTTTTTATTTTTTGTTTTTGTTTTTATTATAATAGTTCGATATCATTTCAAAATAATATAGCCCAAAATAAAAATAATAAAACAAAAAATTTTTAATCCAAACAAATTTAATTAAAAAGTTAAGAAATTATTTTTATTTCTACAGTTTTTAATTTTAACTCACTATAATTTTAAATAAAAAGATTAACTATAACTCAAAATGAATTTGAAACAAAAATAAACGTAAAATAAATTTTAATGACCTATTATTAAAATACTATTGAATTTAGTTTAAAATAAAACAAAAATCAATAAAAAGTTTTTCTCTCTCTTCGCATTTAAAAGCATCTAATAAATATGCAAAATTTACTCTTTCTTTTACTCATGGAGTTTTAAAACTCCATTCATCTACGGAGTACCTAATGCCGTCCACTATTAACGGGAGATCGTCGTGATTTAACCAATAAGTGGAGCTTACTCAACGTTTCTTCTTTCTTAAACTTTTTGTTTTTCTCTTCCGTTTCTTTTAAGGAATAAGGATGTCATGGTCGACACTTGCAAGCAAGTGGCTACTTATCTCTTTAGCTTTTATATTTGGATGAATCTAAGTTAATTTGATTGCTAGTTAAACAACTAACCAGATGGTGAACTAGAAGACAATTAATTATGTACACTTGTTTTCTTTTCTTTTTTTCCACCAAATAATTTAGGCATAAGTTTTAGCTTTTCTTGACCCGTAA
>NC_029778.3:31654995-31655735 GCF_000817695.3 Arachis duranensis | reverse complement strand
AAGATATTCTTATTTTAATAGTTTTTTATTTTTTATTTTTGTTTTTATTATAATAGTTCGATATCATTTCAAAATAATATAGCCCAAAATAAAAATAATAAAACAAAAAATTTTTAATCCAAACAAATTTAATTAAAAAGTTAAGAAATTATTTTTATTTCTACAGTTTTTAATTTTAACTCACTATAATTTTAAATAAAAAGATTAACTATAACTCAAAATGAATTTGAAACAAAAATAAACGTAAAATAAATTTTAATGACCTATTATTAAAATACTATTGAATTTAGTTTAAAATAAAACAAAAATCAATAAAAAGTTTTTCTCTCTCTTCGCATTTAAGAGCATCTAATAAATATGCAAATTTTACTCTTTCTTTTACTAATGGAGTTTTAAAACTCCATTCATCTACGGAGTACCTAATGCCGTCCACTATTAACGGGAGATCGTCGTGATTTAACCAATAAGTGGAGCTTACTCAACGTTTCTTCTTTCTTAAACTTTTTGTTTTTCTCTTCCGTTTCTTTTAAGGAATAAGGATGTCATGGTCGACACTTGCAAGCAAGTGGCTACTTATCTCTTTAGCTTTTATATTTGGATGAATCTAAGTTAATTTGATTGCTAGTTAAACAACTAACCAGATGGTGAACTAGAAGACAATTAATTATGTACACTTGTTTTCTTTTCTTTTTTTCCACCAAATAATTTAGGCATAAGTTTTAGCTTTTCTTGACCCGTAA
>NC_029778.3:31643701-31654967 GCF_000817695.3 Arachis duranensis | reverse complement strand
GGCCATATACAATAGTATCATTAACTGCCAAAGCAAACTTAAAATGGTATCATTAGTCAAGACCAAAAAAAAAAATGGTATCATTAGTCTTTACAGAGCTATTCTCCTAATCACCCAGGGAGTCCTCTCCTTCCCCAGAACAATGACCAGCTTAAGGGATTCTATTTAGGAAATTTCTTTAGTAAAAAGAAGAAATGGGTACAAAATAAATATTTTTTTATTGCTCACAGTATTTCTCAATCCAACAGACTAATAAATTACTGCATATATAAAATAAAATTTAAATCTCACATTTAATCGAACAAATAAACTAACCACGTGACTAACTCAAATTGGTTAAAATAAATATTTTTTTTACTAAATTTATAAATAGCATTGATAAAATATTTTTAGTGAACTTTTTCTTAACTAAAAAATATAATCTTCGATCAAATAAAATTCTAATTTAACTTCCTAAACCACCAATATTGACTTCTTTAACCAACAATTAACCAAATTCTAAACATTAAAAGACTAAATTCTAAACTCTTAACTATTAATTCTTAAATTCTAATAATATAGAAATAAAATAATTTAAAATATTGACTAATATTAATAAAAAATCCTAAACCTCTAACATTTCTCATCATGAGATAGTGATATTGCTACTTCTGTTTTTGATAATATCACTCCACACAATTTTTTTTATTGTATATTTACATGAATTTGTTGAAGAAAAAAAGGTTGTTATCAATAAAAATGATAATATCTATTCCCATTATAATACTGTACCAGAAAAGATATTCCTGGAAGTTGGATTCTTACGAACAATATTCTTATAAATTTAAAAGAAAAAAAAATTTGCCAACCACCGAACCACATGCCCCCAGACCTACTTGTAATATTCTAAAAGACATTAGATAAAGAGACGGGAAAGACAAGAATGACGCTAAAGAAAATGATGATTTACCAACCCAAATGTCCTTTCCAAGCCTGCACTTATTGAGTTATTTATACAGAACTATGCAGTTAGTACATGCATTTACTGTAATAAAGAAATTACACGGTAAACCCTCCTTCAAAACCTCAAATCCACTTGAACTGCCGCTGAGCGCGGCTAAAGACCACAGCATTTATCTTGACAGTTGCCCGTTATAGTTTATTCTTTCTTCATGTTTCCCAGGCACACATACTTGATCTGGAGAAGTAGCAAGGAAAAACTTCAATTTCATACATAGGAGTAATAGTTTAGACTTTACCACATTCAGTAGAATTTCAATTGTTTTGATTCATGAAGCACTAACATCACAAGACATAAATTCATCCATGTTTAACAAGGGTCTAATATCAGCACCAATTACAACACTCTTTAGGCTCTGAAAGCAGCAATAGGAATATAAGAAAATGAAAGTTTAAGGACTAATTGATTTGTTCTTTCATTTTCATTATCAACTTATATGTTTAATACTAATTACAAAAACACCATACTGTTTTATGCTTATAAAACAACAATGGCAATTTTATTATTATTATTATTATTATTATTATTAACATATTTCATTCATAAAATTTTGAAAACATGTAACAAGATACAATATAGCACTTAATATTAAAGGGTAAAATATGATTTTTGCCCCTAACGTCAAAAATACTTCTAACGTTTAATTTCATTCGATTTTGTCTCTAACGTTTTCTATTTGCATCAAAATCACCCCCAAACCTTAATTCCATCTAAAATGTTAGGAATAAAATTGAAAACGTCCGAGGGTAGTTTTGAAACAAATCGAAAACGTTAATGACAAAATTGAATGAAATTAAATGTTAGGGGTATTTTTTATAGAATCGCAAACACCAGGGACAAAAAAATATACTTTACTCATTAATATTTAATAGTAACTGCCCACCACCACACTAAAATTCATTCTTAAGTATGCCTTTTCATGTCTCATTTATATTTGTTATGTATTTGTTTGTTTTAATTAAACCACAATTGAAACTTACTTTTCCAAACTTTAGAGGACATCAATGATTTAAGTATAATCAATTGTTATAAAGTATGTAGCAATTTCATTTTCAAAAAGTCAAATGATTGCAAATGAGAATACTGGAACTTTAAATTTATAGTTACCTCCAAATATTCATCCATCCCATACTTTGAGCCTTCTCTTCCAAGGCCCGACTGTTTAAAACCACCAAATGGTGCCACCTACTTCAACAAATACACATAGGTAAAATTCATTAGCAGAACAACAATGTATACAATCACCATATAATCTCATTCAATAAGGAATGAGATGCACCTCAGTCGAGATTACTCCTTCATTAATACCAACAAGTCCATATTCGAGAGCCTCGGCAACACGCCATGAGCGTTGGATACTGTTTGTAAACACATATGAACCCAAACCTTCATATGTGCAGAAAAGTTCCGTGTTCAAAAAATTGTCAATGTTGAATCAATAACCAGATATAGGAAAATGTAGCAGACGTACAGTAATAGTGGGAATAAATAAATAAATCAATAAAATCCTTCCAGGAAGTGGAAAGAACCAAACTGAAAAAAATGAAACTGCACGAACCTGCATTTGTGTCATTGGCAATCCGGATAGCATCCTCTTCGGTTTTGAACCTCAAAAGGGGTGCAACAGGTCCAAACACTTCCTCTCTGATGTATGAAAAAATCATTTGGGTGATTTGACAAGTACACAGTTGAACAAAAATTTTAATAAAATCCCAGCTGATTGATACATAACAAATCATAGCTATGGGCTCCAGATGTTAATATTAATTAGTCGCAAAATTTTTGAATGAAAAAAGAATTTTATTGAGATAATGATCGGAAATATACAGTGTAAAAACCGAAAAACAAAGGAGATTAAGAGATCCTCTTCACACAAATAAGAGGGCATGCACGCATAGACACACAAAACGAAGAAAAGCATTCCGATCACTTGGTACATCTGAAACTAAGGAAATTTTCTCCAAAAAGTATAAAGCAAATAGAAATGGAACACCTACAAAATTTGCTTTTTTGAAAGTATGTTAGTCAGGGTACTATCACTAGTCCAAAAGTTCATTAAAACACTAGGTCAGTTTCTAGTCATAACACAGTATATCACATTAATTAGCAGCAAGTTAGAATCACTATATAGCATCTCTAAATGCTTACCTTGATATGCGCATATCACTGTTGACATCACCGACAACTGTTGGTTCATAAAAGGTAAATCCAAGGCTATGTCTTTTACCCCCAAGCATTACCTTTGCCCCCTGAAGATAAAAATGAATTGAATAATCTGAGCTATTATATTTTGTAATCTCGAAGACATGTCCATTTTGGTATCTTTTCCAAACACTAAAGGTACATGTACACTTGAATACAAAAACTAAAGGAAAAGTATATTTTTTGTCCTTAATGTCTTTCAAAAATTTCAAAAATATCCCTAGCTTTTAATTTGATTTATTCTCTGACTTGACACCGTCAAACTCCTTGCTACTGTCATTGTTGCACCTCCACCCTTGTTCTCGAATTGCAGTCGCAGTTGTTGCTTAATCACTCCCTCTCACTTGCTTAATCGCCCGTGTCCTTGCACTCGTAGCCATCGCCTCACTTCCTCACTGGTAGTCACCACCATTGCAGTCATCACTTCCACCCACTCACCTCCTTCTTTCATTGGCTAGTCGTCTCCCTCTCCACCACTGGTTTCAGCTTCAAAATCATAAAGGGTTTGAAGCATGCTTCTTGTTGTCAGATTGGAGGTGATGAGTTTCGGATTAAGGGTAAAATTGGTCAAAAACTTTTGACTAAATATTGACCACACAAAATTAACCATAAGGATAGAATTGAAACTTATTTCAAATATTAGAGACAATTATTTCAAATATTAGAGACAAAACTGAATCAAATTAAAAGTTAGGGGCATTTTTTAAACTTTTAAAAAAAATTAAAGACAAATGTATACTTTATTAACAAATAAATAATAAAAATTGGCTCTTTCTATTCTGTATACTTATGTGGCCAAAAAGGCTTTAGGAGATGCCACAGCCACTAATAAGGAACACAATGTAAATGTATTTTCTGAAACTGGTTTCTGATATATAACACAATGGAATTATCTTATTAATGTAGCAAACTCTACAATGAAGATATAACTTTCCTAATAACTTGAATTGAAGGAATGTGAATAGCTTTGTTATATATTGAACGTGTTCCTTCATACAAGAGACCTTAAAAATTAAACTTGGAATGCATAAGCCATCTTTATTATTTGCTTAAATTGGACCTTTTTTCAGGGTTGGGACAATATGTACTCTACTTTAGAATATTTAGTTACAAAAGCTTTAATACCATGTCTGGAACCAATTCTCTAAAAGGCTTAAGCTATTAAGTAGAGACATAAATGACTTCATCACATCATCACTAATGTTTTGATGATGTTGCACAAGCATAGATCGCAATAGCAAAAAAGTAAACAGAAAACATTCAGGTGGCATAAAATGGCCTTATGGCAAATAAAATGTTCAGTTATATATATAATTCATGAACAAAATAACCCATAGGGGATTTCAGGTGGCATAGCCTGGTTGATAGTTGGCAGAAACAATAGTGTTTATTTAACTTTCTCATCTTTATTATGTTACAAGAATGTTCGAATAGATTGAGGGATTAAGTAGAGAGAATCAAACTTGAGGAATAGCACAAATGACAAACCTTTGATGTAGCATCTTGAAGCAAGGTCTCAACCTGTAAGGAAAATAACAAAGCACGCCATGAGGGACAGAACTCCTATGAGTTAGAGGAGACATCCAGAAACAATGCATAAAAGATACTGAAACACTAAAAGAAACACACACCTTTTTAACTGCAGCTTCATTGATCAGAGGGCCCTGTTTAGAGATGGATAATTTGGTTACGTTATGAAGCAGAAATATAACCATATGTCATGAATACTCCAAAAGTCTAAACTAGAAAAGATTACATATAAATGGAAAGCAAGAAAGTAAATATCCAGAAAATGAATAATAACTACCTGAACCACATCTTCACCAAAACCGTCCCCAACTTTCATATTCCGAACAGCATCAATCAAAGCCTTTGCAAATTTATCATATATACCTTCGCAGAGAAATTTCACTAAATAAGGTAAAGCAATAAATTTTGAGCAAAATAACATGCTTAGATGCACATTTGCACAGTGATTTGAGTTTGAAACAGCCAATCAATAGGAGTACACTAACAGTACTAATAAGAGGAAGTTTCCATATAAGAATGTATATGCAGCTTCTTTCTAGTCCATATATACTGTTCTCTTATTTTTGTTTCAGACAATTTTTTCCCCTTTTTGAGTGATAAAAGTGGATGCATTATTAACCAGAACAGAAGGATATTACAAACTGTTACATACCCAAGTAAGAATGAAGAAAGAATAGAAGCTTCTAATCCTAAAGGGAAGCAAATTTCTCTTCTGCCCTTACATTACACAAGAAGGAAGAGAGTGGAGGGTAGAATATGAAAGACTAGGGAAGAAAATATTCATGTAACTGATTTGCCACATGGCACTGTTAGTGGGGAAAACGTGAATGAGGGTCAAGAGGGATGATTCTAACAGATTTTGATGATTGGAACGAAGAGAGTATAAGTAGCAGCAAAATACGGAGAGAGAGGTAGACTTTTGGAAAGAAAATAAGGCTAGGCTAGGAGAGTGAGGCCGGCTCTTACCATCACAGCCTTTATCTTTTCTTTCTTGTATTACCTTTCATCTATATCAGTAAATTGAGTGAAATCAACTTGATTCACTCTTCCATTCTGTTTTGCTGTTTTGTTCCGTGTTAGGTACCAGTTGTTACACAAATACTACAGAGGACAAGAAATCTTCAATACAAAGTAGGAATGAATGAAAATCAAAAGGCCAATGCTTTTCAATCTGTCTGTAAATCTGAGAGACATCCCTCTAAAAGGATCAGGTGTCTTGCACCAAATAACAAACAAGAAGCCTACGCACTGCAATCAGACATTAATTAAAACAACACGATATTCCACGTCCAAGTTATGAGATCAAAACTTAGAATAAGAAACGTTACAAATGCTTTGCCTGAATCTCGTAAAGAAATCTAATGTCATCTATATGAGATATACATGGTACTTTCTAGTATGTACGAGACATTATCAATACTTCGTCAAGTTGGAAGAAGAAACATAAAGCAAGTATTTGGAGACACCAAAGTATTTGATATCCAACAAGAAGGCATAAACTCAAAATCACGAACACATGTCAACTGAAGAGTTAAGAGGTGACACATCAGACAAACAATTATAATGTTGATATTGACAATACTATTCTTTTAATCTAACCTTCTTGCACAAGAATTCTGTTCGCACACACACATGTTTGTCCACTATTGCGGTACTTTGCTGCAAGCTGCAATAAAAAGAAGTTGGAAAAAAAAATAAAAGATTAAAAAAAATAAAAGAAAAAAAATGTTAAGCTTACTAATATCTTCATAACAGAAAGAGGTGGGACCAAAGAAGGCCAACCCTCAATTTTCAAGTTAGCAGATACAACTACAAATGAGAACACTGCTGTTACGCTTCTGCAGTTCAAATATTTTCATAGATTATTTTTGAGTCAACATAGAGAATTCAAGAATTATCCAGTACTGTTAGAGTTATCACTTTAATGTCTCAGGCTCAGGCACTACATACAGTCCTTGTTGCCAGATCAGACACATCATATCTATACAAATAACAGCTTAAACAAAATCATCATTTTAACCAACATGTATTTCATCCTTTAACTTACAGTTCCTTTAACTGCAATATCAATGTCAGCATCATCAAAAATTATGCACGGTGCATTGCCACCAAGTTCCAGAGATACCTAAAAGTTCAAGAGAAAAAAATAAATAAATATTATATCAGGTTGGGTAGAAATCCATTTGAATAAAATTTTCTAGATCTTTTATATGAAAAAATTCATCTGAACATCTTAGCATACTTTTTTTACTGTCTCAGCAGAACCTGCCATCAATTTCTTTCCAACAGCTGTTGAGCCTGTGAATGTGATTTTGCGTACCTAAATAAGGTTGAAAAGTTCATTCAGCTGATCAATTATACGTGTAACATAACATGTTTGTAAAATCTCATGCTGACAGAACCTGAGGACTTGCAAGTAAAGCATCACCAATTTCAGGAGCATTTCCCATAACCACATTCACAGCACCCTACATCATTAATCACAATCATTAGAATGATATAATATGAGCAGAGTAAACAAACTTTATGGGGGAAATTAATGATGACTATGGCCATAAAAGGAAGCCAAATTTGCATTTCTCTTCTGCAGACCTACTTCAAGTATGTATTGAAATGGAACTCAAAATATCACAATAGAGTTAAGTACTAAAGTAAGGAGATTTGAAGAAATATGCAGGGAAACTACAATAATCTCACATCTTCAAATAATGCTTTTTACTAAAGTAGATTCGGTACCAAAATATCCTGATAAACTTCAAACAAATATCACTAGTATATTTGGCATGCAACCAAAGTAATTTTACATAAATTTTATACAAATTTACCACCTATCCAAAGGGAAAATTATAGAGCCAATTAGCCAAATACACAATTAAAATTTATACAAGAAAAGTAGGTGTAAGAAACTACCGCAGGTATTCCAGCTTGAATAGCAAGTTCAGCTGCAGCTAATGCAGTGAGAGGTGTAAGTTCAGAGGGCTTTATGACCACTGTACATCCACATGCAAGAGCTGGACCAACCTGAAAAAAGATAAATACAGATATGGCAAAATGGATGTTATTCACTTCCTTAAATCACTCAAAAGTTAAAATGGTCAAACTCTTATCTATATAGACTCTAGGGTGTATATCTTGCTTTTTGGTTTCATTTTCAATCAATACTTTTCTCTTAGAATTATAAAAAGGGCATGTTCTTATTTTGTTTTTTTGCCATTCAAGGTTTTGTGAAGGAAATGGCGTAAACGAATTTCCTGTTACAAGTATTTTCTTAAAAGATCTTTGACAAAGAAAAACATGAGACCAAGAGGATATCTCTATAATTATGAACAGATCAACAGAAATGAAAAAAAAAATAAAAAAAGAAAACAAAATACCCTCTAAAGATTCAACTCAACATACCTTCCGTGTGATCATAGCCAGGGGGAAGTTCCATGGTGTGATCGCACCTACAACCCCGACAGGCTGCAAATCGCAGAAAAATAAATAAATAAAAGCCATGTCATTAATATGCAAACAGTCGCTGAATATTTAACAGCAAAGTCTTTTCCCGAACTTCCAATATGAAGGTCAATTAAAAAAGGAAAATTGCCAACATTACACCATTCATATACATTAAATTTGCATTAAATCACAATCATTTTTCAGGTTTACCTGCTTTAGAACAAATAACCGTCGATCAGACATAGGAGCAGGAATTATATCCCCATATATGCGTTTAGCCTCCTCAGCTGAAAATTCAATAAAGCCAGCCCCATAGTTTACCTACAAAACAACAAACTTTTTAACATATAGACCAAATAAATGAGCCTATTATGCATCTCTGAGAGCCAAAAGTACTTTTGTTCATACTTTTTTTAGAGAAAACGAAGTACTTCCAATGATTTTCATGCTTCTCCAAAAGAGAACCAGAAAATTTTTAAGCAGATTGCGAGCTAATTATCCCAAAAGTAAAAGCAGTATAACAGAAGATCTTCAAATATACATTTCACACTATCTTCAAAATAGTACTTCTATTTTACCATATCCAAACAGTTTAACGAAATAGAAGATCTTCAATTACATTCAAATGCAAAATATTTTTCTACTTCTAGTTTTACTTCTACTTCTAATTCTACATTTAAATCGGTACTTCTCCTGAAATATTAAGAAAAGAAATCATTGAAATTCCAAAAAAAAATACACAATATAAGAAAAAAGAAACAAGAAATAAGAAAAAAAATAAGGAAAAAATAACAAAAATAAATTACACAATGACTAAATTCCAAGAAAATAACAAAAATTTATCTACCCTGTACCTCACCCATAGCCTCCTTAAGAGGCTTCCCTTGCTCCAAGGTCATAAGTTGAGCAAGCTCTTCTTTATGAGCCATTAGTAAATCATACCTTAAAAGAATTAAGGAGAAAATTTCAGAAAACCGTAAAAGTTATCAAGACAGAGTTATTACTCAGAAAACTTCCATCATGATTAAACAATGCAATGGATGAAGCCAAATGCAAGCTTCATTCATGTCAGTAATTAGTATAATTTTAACAAAGATAGTGCAATGATAATTTGAAGTATTTATATCATCCATATTGAGGTATATATGAGCATACATATGCACACAGGACTACTTCCCTTTTCTATATTATCTGCATTTGCAAGGGTACCTAATGCTGTCAATTCTTGGGCCTAATAGGAGTTCTATATAACATTAGCAACTACAAGATGATTAATGTGCATATCAATTAAGCTAAAACTGTTAAGTACTTAAGTGCAGAAACTCTATGAATCGATACTGCAACACTGCTAAATAAATAATGATGTTTATTCAAGGATAAAATGACTAAATCAAATTACATCAACAACGCGTAAATGGTCTCAAAGCTTGAAAAAAAAATCAGTGTCCAAGTTGAATATGTTCATAAAAGCATGTGGTTCTTGATATTAATAGAGAAAAACTATACCATTTCCTCAAAAGTTTGCTTCTCTCAGCAGCAGTGGTTTTGCTCCAAGCTGCACAGAAAAATTTAGTAACTAACTTAATGTGAATTTTTTAGATAAAGGAAGTTTATTAGAAAGGGAGAGACAAAAATGAAAGAGTATAATATATTGTCCAGGAGAAGGGTTCCACACTGAAAAACAAAAAAAAAAAGGGAAACCCCACATTACTAATCTTTCTATGCTCTTATGTTCCTTTGTACCTTCTTTGAAGCAAATATTTGGGGTAAACAGCCACCTTATCTAACCTAACCCCCATTTTAAATCTCATAAAGGCCTAGTTAGAAGTGTCAACCTAGTGACATCTTGACAACAAAAAATTGCATTTAGACATCCGAAGAAAACTTCCATTAGACTTCTCTTATCCTTGATGGATCTTGGCTTCCTAAAGAACTAAAATTCATAGTCATTATAATATTGTCAATAATCCAAAGTATACCAACAGAAAAGAATACTGAATACTAGTTAGTTCATCATTTTCACCAACTATGATTTAAAACATCAGCAAAGGGAACTTTGAAGAGGAAAAAAGCATTGAGTTAGATGATAGACAACATAAATTACATTTATAATCAACATTGACCATGACAATGGAGTATGCTAAAGTATGGTGCATCTAACAGCTACATTCAGTTCCAACCGTAAGCACCACAACATTTTTTACTAAATGAAAATGTTCTTATCAATAATAACAAGAGATATTAATCTAGATAGGCCAGCAAGCTCTTGTTAAAGAATAAATAAAGAATGATCGTTTACTTGTCCCAAACTTGTTACTACCATTTAACGTAACAATCTCAAAGGGATATATTTTGGAAAAATTTGCATTAGGTTGGACAAGTAACATCAGTTCCTAACCTCTTTGACAACTCTGCACAATCTTATGTAAG
Source organism: Arachis duranensis (assembly GCF_000817695.3). NCBI lineage: Eukaryota > Viridiplantae > Streptophyta > Magnoliopsida > Fabales > Fabaceae > Arachis > Arachis duranensis. The sequence goes on along the minus strand of NC_029778.3, from coordinate 31,644,364 downwards.
ACATATATTCTGCACCTTGTTACAACTTACAACATTATATTAGTCCTATTTGACAACTTTGCACAATCTCAAGTATCATACATCTATATGCATCATATGCTGAAGCAATCGCATCATTTGTCTCTTTTCCGCCCATGCACGCGACATCCGCTATAGATTCACCTGTTGCTGGATTATAAACCTGCCACAGCATTCAATATATGATATTCTTATACAATACCACTATCAAATAAAGGAACTTAGAGGTACGACAAGAGAAAGATTATCAAATTGCAGCCTTAGATTGTGATCAAAAATAAGAATTGACAAAATAAAAAGAAAGTGCATGTTGCCCCACCTCCCTTTACCTTGACAATTAGAGGCCTTCAAACATAATAAAAGGGAAATAGATAAGGGGAAAAACTAAAATAAAATAACAGCAGCTGTACCATTTTACCTGTATGGTTTTCCCATCGTAGGAATCACTCCATTTACCTCCAATTAGACCCTGAGTTTTCAATAAACCAGATCTGTTAAGCTGGGAAGCGATGCTCCTAGCATCCATGCTTATCTGTCATTGGAAAACTCTTACTCAGGCACCAAACTATGAAAAATCTATGCACACACACATCTACCATTGGGAAACTCTTACTCTGGCACCAAAATATGAAAAATCCATACGTG
>NC_029778.3:31639626-31643536 GCF_000817695.3 Arachis duranensis | reverse complement strand
GATTTATTTATAAATAAATAAAATTATAGATTTTTATAAGTAATAATATATTTTGGTTTGATATATAAATAAAAAAAATAAGAATTAAAATTTTTAAAAAAATTTAAATTATTTATTTTTAGTTATTTCAAAAAAAATTTAACTTTTGAATAAATTTTAATTCCTAACCTTTCAAATGAGCTCAAAATATAAATAAGGATAATAAAAGAAAGTAAAGCGCACGGACACACAATAAAAAGGGTAACATTACACGTTGAAAGACGGTTCAAGCAATTGGGGGAAAAGGGGAGTTACCTTTCGAGTGAGGGGAGGAGCTGAATGCTGCATGTGAATAGGAGGGAGAAGATGGGAAGAACGACGGAGAAGCTTCGATGATGATCGGAGTGCCATGGTCCGAAGGTTCACTGCTGCGAACGAAACCGCCATTAGTTATTGCTTCAGTGCCAATCGTCACTCTTTCACAGTCTCACTGACCAAATTGCACAGCAAGCGCTCGCCTCATTGCTTGCTATATAATAATCCTAGCATAGGGACCCGTGTTTCGCACGGGCATGAAAAGAAATTCGTGATGATTTTTTTGGTTTAATTATTTGATTAGTCTCAATAATCTCACCAACTTTATGATTAAGTGTTTATATTTTTCAATTAAATTCTTATATTATAAGATAAAAATCTAATTGAAAAATATAAAAAATTAATTATAAATTTAGTAAAAATTATAATATAATTACAAATCAAGGATTAATTTATTTTTTAACTAAATCTAACTAAATTAGTACAAGTTTAGTAAAAAAAAATGCGGATATATATTTTTTTGTTCTTTTGCGTTTCTGCATCACACAAATTTTTATTGAAAAGCACAAAAATTTATTAATATATCACACAAATTTTTAAAATATAACACACAAAAATTTACATATAACACAAATTTATTCATATAACACAAATTTTTGTATATAATATACAAATATTTGCATATAATAGAAACTTTTACACATGTCACTTAATTTTGTTACGAATGTATGTATTTTGTTTATTATATGAATCAATGTTCTAAATATATTATTTTTCAAAAATTTGTGTGTTGTATTAATATTTTTATATTGTACACTAAATTTTGTGTTATATATATTTTATTGGTTGTGTGTCAATATTTTGTACATGTGATTCTTCAAAAAATTGTGTCATAAACTAAAATTTGTGTGTTGTGTACCAAAATTAATGTGTTATACATAGGGTTGGAAGTGAGTCGAGTTAGACCAACCTCAAGTTCGACTTATAAAAATTGAGGTTGGCTCACAACTTGATTTATTAACAATCAAATCTATCTCTAAGCTCAAATTCAACTCACCGAAAGCTTACGAACTAGCTCAAACTCACAAGCTAGATCAAAAAACGAGCACATAATCTATAATTCTATATCAATAAATTATAACTTATATATATTAAAAAATTTAATGTTATATGTTTTCTATCTATCAATTGTAAATATTTTTATTTATGTCTTACATCAAAATTATATATAAAAAATGACTATAAAAAATTTATACACATATATATAATCGATCCAGTTCACGAGCTAATAAGCTGAACTTATCTAAACTCAAGTTCGACTCATTTAATTTATGAGCTTAATTCTAGTCTCAAACTCAACTCACCAGTTCATGAGTTCAGTTTATAGAGATATAAACAAGTCGAGCTCAAGCTAATTCATGAGCTGACTTGACTCACTTCCAGCTTAGATATATACTAAAATTTTTGTGCTCTAATTTTCTTAACATTTATAGGAGAAAAGAAGATAAAAACGATTCGCAGAGGCGGAGCCTCATAATAAGGAAGGGGCAATGGCCCCCTAAATAACTGCTTGCTTTCTCTCTCTTTTTTTTTTCGCACATAATTTCTCTTTTTTTTTGTATTCACTGCGTTTTCTTGCTACAAGAATCATTTTTATGATTTTTCAAATCCTCAGTAACATGTCTCCTTTTTCATCATTCTTTCAAGAGCCAACATTCATAAATAACAAATTCAAAAGACATATGCATTGTTCAAGCATACATTCAGAAGTCAAAGTATTGCCACTACATCAAAATAATTAATCTGTTATAAAATTCAAAATTCATGCAATTCTTCTCTTTTTCAATTAAGAACATTTTTCATTTAAGAAAGGTGATGGATTCATAGGACATTCATAACGTTAAGGCATAGACACTAAGACACTAATGATCATAAGACACAAACATAGATAAACATAAGCATAAAAATTCGAAAAACAGAGAAATAAAGGACAAGGAGATTAAAGAACGGGTCCATCTTAGTGATGGCGGCTTGTTCTTCCTCTTGAAGATCTTATGGAGTGCTTGAGCTCCTCAATGTCTCTTCCTTGCCTTTGTTGCTCCTCTCTCATGATTCTTTGATCTTCTCTAATTTCATGGAGAAAGATGGAGTGCTCTTGATGTTCAACCCTTAATTGATCCACATTGTAACTCAAATCTTCTAGGGAAGTGTTGAGTTGTTCCCAATAGTTGTTGGGAGGAAAGTGCATCCCTTAAGGCATCCCAGGGATTTCTTGATGATGAGCTTCCTCATATGAGTGGGATCTCTTGTTTGCTCCATCCTCTTCTTAATGATGGGCTTGTCCTCATCAATGAGGATGTCTCCCTCTATGTTAACTCCAACTGAATTACAGAGGTGGCAAATGAGATGAGGGAAGGCTATCCTTGCCAAGGTAGAGGACTTGTCAGCCACCTTATAAAGTTCTTGGGATATAACCTCATGAACTTTTACTTCCTCTCCAATCATGATGCTATGAATCATGATAGCCCGGTCTATAGTAACTTCGGACCGGTTGCTAGTGGGAATGATTGAGCGTTGGATAAACTCCAACCATCCCCTAGCCACGGGCTTGAGGTCATGCCTTCTCGATTGAACCGGCTTCCTTCTTGAATCTCTCTTCCATTGAGCGCCCTCTTCACAAATGTCTATGAGGACTTGGTCCAACCTTTGATCAAAGTTGACCCTTCTAGTGTAGGGGTGTTCATCTCCTTGCATCATGGGCAAGTTGAATGCCAACCTTACATTTTTCGGACTAAAATCTAAGCATTATCCCCAAACCATTGTAAGCTAACTCTTTGGGTCCGGGTTCACACTTTGATCATGGTTCTTAGTGATCCATGCATTGGCATAGAACTCTTGAACCATTAAGATTCCGACTTGTTGAATGGGGTTGGTGAGAACTTCCCAACCTCTTCTTCGGATCTCATGTCGGATCTCCGGATATTCACTCTTTTTGAGTTTGAAAGGGACCTTGGGGATCACCTTCTTCATGGCCACAACTTCATAGAAGTGGTCTTGATGCATGACAAACCCCGTTTTGACGGTTTATCTTGTATTGATTTTAAGAGATTTTATGACCTTTTACCCACATTTATCTATTGAAATAGCATGGTTTTGTATATTCTCCTTTAATTGTGCTTAAGAGTGAAAACATGCTTTTTAGGTCTTAAAGTAAATAAATTTAATTCACCTTGGTTCCATTAGATGCCTTGATATGTTTGTTAAGTGATTTAAGGTTTAGGAGGCAAAGATTGGATCAAGGGAATGAAGAAAGAAGCATGAAAAGTTGGAGAACTCATGAAGAAATGAAAGAACCGGAAAGCTGTCAAGCCGACCTCTTCGCACTTAAACGACCATAACTTGAGCTACAGAGGTCCAAATGATGCGGTTCCAGTTGGGTTAGAAAGCTAACATCCGAGGCTTCAAAACGATATAAGATTTGCCATAGTTGCTACACGTATGGTGGCGCGCACGCGCATAGTACGCGCACGCGCTATTGCTGCCACCTAGTCCACTTGAAGCAAAACGTGGCCAGCGATTTTAGAAGCCTTGTGGGCCCAATCCAACTCATTTCTAA
>NC_029778.3:31634538-31636951 GCF_000817695.3 Arachis duranensis | reverse complement strand
TTGAGGAATCAAATTGATTCATCCACTTGACTTTCCTTATTTAGCAAAGGTTAACTAAGTGGTAGCAATGGATAATTCTCATCACAATTGAGTAAGATAACTAGGATAGGACTTCTAGTTCTCATATCTTGCCAAGAGCTTTTCATAGTTGTTAGTTTACTTTCATTGCCATTTACTTTCATGCCTCTTATCAAAACCCCAAAATAACTCACAACCAATAACAAGACACTTCATTGTAATCCTAGGGAGAACGACCCGAGGTTTAAATACTTCGGTTTATAGATTTTAGGGGTTTGTACTTGTGACAAACAAATTTTTGTACGAAAGGATTATTGTTTGGTTTAGAAACTATACTTTACAACGAGAATTTATTTGAGAAATTCTAAACAGTCAAAAATCCAATCGTCAAAATTTTTTTCTTTTTTTTTCTCTTCTTCCATTTTCTTTTGTCTATTACATTTGCATACTTTTATTCTTTGCATTTTAATTTTGTTTCTATAATTTGTTCTCATTTTATTTTCTAAATTTCTCATTTTAATAATAGTGTTGAACTCTCTCACTCAATTGTTGAGAATTTCTTGCATTTGTTTTGGTGCTTCATGACTTGTTACATTAATTGTAATATTTGTCAACACACAAGATCAGTGCTTTATTCCTTCCTAATTCATTACCCTTTGTTTTTTTTTCTTTTTTTTCTTGTACCGCTTCATCATTGAGTTAGGATGGAATTAAATGCTTTCATGCGTATCACTAATCTTGTTTGTGTCAATTCTTATTTGATCTTGATCCTCAATATCCTCTTTATGCTTTAACTTTACTCTTGCATCAAGTATCATTGATATGCCATTTTCTCTTATTGTTTCCCCTCTACATGTTGTAGCTACCATGTAGTAGAGAACAATACCTTTATTTGGCATTAGCCCCCGCCTATGTTCTATTTGCTGTGATATCTTTGTTATAGGCTTAACTTTCTTTCTTTTTCTTTCCTTTTAGGTTGGCCACCAAGAGAGGAGAAAGGAAAAGCTTTTAAATGGGGCAACAAACAAGTCATCCGCACAACCTTTTGAAGGAGCCCATCAATTGTAACACCCATCCACCTTGCTCTTCTTTGCATGCACCGAGGACGGTGCAATCTTCAAGTGTGGGGAGGTCGGCGACCGATCTCCATGGGTAACAATTTCCTTTTCAACACCAATGTTAGTTAGTTGTTGCATTTGCATGATAGGTTGCATGTTAGTTAGAATTTGTACATATTTTACTACCTTCTTCTTATTAGGATTACTTGGTTAGAGTGATGATTTCTTTCCCAAGAAACCGTTTTAGGGCAACCTACCAATTTGAAAAATTTTCGTTGAACTTGCTTGATAGAATTTATTTTGGAACATGATTTTTGAGCTAAGAACACAAGCATGTGAGTTTTGAGCCTAATTGGGTGGTTACATCTTATAACCACATATTTTTCATTTTTGTGTGCATTATTCTCTTTCTATGAATGTAATCTTTGATTTGTTTGATTCTTTATGTCCATTATTTTGGTATACATGCATTTATATGATTGAGGCCATTGTTTCGTTTAGCTCACTTACCCAAATAGCCTTACCTTTTATCTTCCTTTGTTAGCCAAATTTGAGCATACGCTTAACCCACTTGTTCTTAATTTTAGCACATTACAAGCCTTAAAGCGAAAAACAATAAAAGTCCTTATTTGGATCTTTGATTGGCTTAGGCTAGTGAGTGTGAGTGTCATCCAAGAGTGGGAAGACTTTGGGACATTGGTTGGGATAAAAGGGTGTTTGTGTTTTGTATTTTTATATTGGGGAATTGGGTACATACTCATGTATTGATTAAATGTATAGACCTTATGCATTGATGTTCTTGCATATAGTTTGAAAGAAAAAAAAATGAAAAGAAAAAGAAATAAAAGTGAAAAAAAAAGAGAAAAGAAAAGAAAAAAATGTATATAGAAAAAGAAAGAAAAAGAAAAGCAATAAAGGGGACAAAATGCCCCAAAGAGAAGCTCAATAAGAATCAATGCATAAATGTTGTGAAATGAAAAGAAAATGCATGAGTATGTGAAAAAGTGAGGAATGGGTAGTTAGATTAGTACTTAATTGTATAGGTCATTATATAGGTTAGGTGGAAAAGTTTAAGTTAATCAAAGATTCAAATCCTAAGTCCACTAGCCATATATGATCCTACCCTGACCATAACCCCATTACAACCTAAAGAAAAGACCTCATGATACATGTATGCATGCATTGAATAATTGTTGATTGTTAGATGAAAAACAAATCTTGGAAAGCATTATTAGGGGAGAATTGAGTGAATCAACCCCAAACACCGAGCGACTAGAGTGCAAACACTTCCGGTGAGGGTTCGATGCTCAATTCCTTGATTCCCGGCTTTCACGAGC
>NC_029778.3:31634118-31634371 GCF_000817695.3 Arachis duranensis | reverse complement strand
TAGGTAGAATCATTTTGCATTTAGTTGCATGCATATAGTTTCTTTGCTTTGAATAAATGTTGATCCCTTTGCTTTCTCTTGGTTTTAGCATGAGGACATGCTTGGTTTAAGTGTGGGGAGGTTGACAAACCCCATTTTGACGGTTTATCTTGTATTGATTTTAAGAGATTTTATGACCTTTTACCCATATTTATTCAATGAAATAGCATGGTTTTGTATATTCTCCTTTAATTGTGCTTAAGAGTGAAAACAT
>NC_029778.3:31629693-31633889 GCF_000817695.3 Arachis duranensis | reverse complement strand
CTCTTCACACTTAAACGACCATAACTTGAGCTACAGAGGTCCAAATGATGCGGTTCCAGTTGGGTTAGAAAGCTAACATCTAGAGCTTCGAAACGGTATAAGATTTGCCATAGTTGCTACACGTATGGTGGCATGCACGCGCATAGTATGCGCACGCGCTATTGCTGCCACCTAGTCCACTTGAAGCAAAACGTGGCCAGCGATTTTAGAAGCCTTGTGGGCCCAACCCAACTCATTTCTGATGCTATTTAACCCAAGGAGTGAAGAGGGAAACACATGTTAGTTACCATTAGTCATAGTTTAGTAGTTAGAAGTAGTTTCTAGAGAGAGAAGCTCTCACTTCTCTCTAGAATTAGGATTAGGATTAGGATTAGTTCTTAGATCTAGGTTTTAATCTTTGCTTTCTTCTACTTCTACCTTTCAATTCTTTGTTGCTACATTCATCTTCTTCTATTCTTTTGTTGTAACTCCCTTTATGTTGTTCTTATACTTTGATTGTAGATCCACTTTTGTTCCTTCCTTTCTCTTTCAATTCAATTCAAGGTAAATCATAATAATTTTGTTCCTTTTGATTTGTTGTTATTAATTCCTTGCAATAATTGTTGTTAGATTTTGTTATTGTTGTGGATTTACTATGTTTTCCTTTTATGCCTTCCAAGTGTTTGATGAAATGCTTGGTTGGATTTTAGAGTAGAATTTTATACTCTTGGCTTGGAAAGGTAACTTAGGACCTCTTGAGTTACTAATGTCCAAGTGATTGATGATTGGGAGCCATTGACTCTAGTTCTCACTAATTGAATTAGTGGAGAGTTAGGACTTATGGACTATGATTGATATAGCTCATTTGACTTTCCTTTATTACTAGTTAGAGGATGATTTAATGAGATTAATCCTTGCCAATTCTCATATTGTGGTTAGTGATTAGGATAGAGATCCTTGACCACCAACCCTTGCCAAGACCTTTTTAGCCATTAGTTTACTTTCTTGCCATTTATCTTTCATACTTCTTATCAAAACCCCAAAATAACTCACAACCAATAACAAGACACTTTATTGCAATTCCTAGGGAGAACGACCTGAGGTTTGAATACTTCATTCCTAGGGAGAATGACCCGAGGTTTGAATACTTCGGTTTATAAATTTTAGGGGTTTGTTTTAGTGACAAACAACTTTTTGTATGAAAGGATTAGTGATTGGTTTAGAAACTATACTTGCAACGAGAATTCATTTGTGAAATTCTAAGCCGTCAAAAATCCAATCATCAATGCACCCTTGAGATGAATCTCTCCATCTCCCATGACTCGGGGGTGGAGGCTTTTGCCTTCCCTTTCCTCTTTCTAGAGGTTTCTCCGGCCTTAGATGCCATAAATGGTTATGGAAAAACAAAAAGCAATGCTTTTACCACACCAAACTTAGAAGGTTTGCTCGTCCTCGAGCAAAAGAAGAAAGAAGAGAGTAGAAGAAGAAGAAATAGAGGAGATGGAGGTGGCTTTGTTTTTCGGCCAAGGGGGAGAAGTAGTGTTTAGGTTGTGTGAAAATGAAGGAGTGAAGATGGGTTTATATAGGGGTGGAGAGAGGGGTAGGGTTCGGCCAATATGGGTGGGTTTGGGAGGGAAAGTGGTTTGAATTTGAATGGTGAGGTAGGTGGGGTTTTATGAAGGATGGATGTGATTCGTGAAGAGAATGGTGGGATTTGATAGGTGAGGGGTTTTTGGGAAAGAGGTGTTAAGGTGATTGGTGAATGGGTGAAGAAGAGAGAGAGTAGTGGGGTACGTGGGGATCCTGTAGGGTCCACAGATCCTGAGGTGTCAAGGATAATTCATCCCTGCACCAAGTGGCATGCAAAAATGCTCCTTTTGCCAATCCTGGCATTAAACGCCGGGCTGGTGCCCATTTCTGGCGTTTAACACCAGCTTCTTGCCCATTCCTGGCGTTAAACGCCAGTCTGGTGCCCCTTTTTGGCGTTAAACGCCCAAAATGGTGCCAGACTGTGCGTTAAATGCCCATTTTGCTATCTTCACTGGCGTTTAAACGCCAGCAAATTTTCCTCCAGGGTTGCTGTTTTTCATTCTGTTTTTGCTTTTTCAATTGATTTTGTGACTTCCCATGATCTTCAACCTATAAAAGACATAAAATAACAAAGGGAAATAGATAAATATAGCATTGGGTTGCCTCCCAACAAGCACTTCTTTAATGTCAGTAGCTTGACAGTGGGCTCTCATGGAGCCTCACAGATGTTCAGAGTAATGTTAGAACCTCCCAACACCAAACTTAGATTTTGAATGTGGGGGTTCAACACCAAACTTAGAATTTGGTTGTGGCCTCCCAACACCAAACTTAGAGTTTGACTGTGGGGGCTCTGTTTGAATCTGTTTTGAGAGAAGCTCTTCATGCTTCCTCTCCATAGTTACAGAGGGATATCCTTGAGCCTTAAACACAAAGGATTCTTCATTCACTTGAATGATCAATTCTTCTCTGTCAATATCAATCACAGCCTTTGCTGTGGCTAGGAAGGGTCTGCCAAGGATGATGGATTCATCCATGCACTTCCCAGTCTCTAGGACTATGAAATTAGCAGGGATGTAATGGTCTTCAATCTTCACCAGAACATCCTCTACAAGCCCATAAGCTTGTTTTCTTGAATTGTCTGCCATCTCTAGTGAGATTCTTGCAGCTTGTATCTCAAAGATCCCTAGCTTCTCCATTACAGAGAGAGGCATGAGGTTTATGCTTGACCCAAGGTCACACAGAGCCTTCTTGAAGGTCATGGTGCCTACTGTACAAAGTATTGAGAACTTCCCAGGGTCCTGTATCTTTTGAGGTAATCTTTGCCTAGTCAAGTCATCCAGTTCTTTGGTGAGCAAAGGGGGTTCATTCTCCCAAGTCTCATTACTAAATAACTTATCATTTAGCTTTATGATTGCTCCAAGGTACTTAGCAACTTGTTCTTCAGTGACATCTTCATCCTCTTCAGAGGAAGAATACTCATCAGAGCTCATGAATGGCAGAAGTAAATCCAATGGAATCTCTATGGTCTTAGTGTGAGCCACAGATTCCCATGGTTCCTCATTAGGGAACTCATTGGAGGCCAGTGGACGTCCATTGAGGTCTTCCTCGGTGGCGATCACTGCCTCTTCCTCCTCTCCAAATTCGGCCATGTTGATGGCCTTACACTCTCCTTTTGGATTCTCTTCTGTATTGCTTGGAAGAGTTCTAGGAGGGAGTTCAGTAACTTTCTTACTCAGCTGACCCACTTGTGCCTCCAAGTTTCTAATGGAGGACCTTGTTTCAGTCATGAAACTTTGAGTGGTTTTGATTAGATCAGAGACCATGGTTGCTAAGTTAGAGTGGCTCTGCTTAGAATTCTCTGTCTGTTGCTGAGAAGATGATGGAAAAGGCTTGCCATTGCTAAACATGTTTCTTCCACCATTATTGTTGTTGAAACCTTGTTGAGGTCTCTGTTGATCCTTCCATGAGAGATTTGGATGATTTCTCCATGAAGAATTATAGGTGTTTCCATTGGGTTCTCCCATGTAATTCACCTCTTCTATTGATGGGTTCTCAGGATCATAAGCTTCTTCTTCAGATGAAGCGTCCTTAGTACTTCCTGGTGCAGCTTGAATTCCAGACAGACTTTGAGAAATCATATTGACTTGCTGAGTCAATATTTTGTTCTGAGCCAATATGGCATTCAGAGTATCAATCTCAATAACTCCTTTCTTCTGATTCGTCCCATTGTTCACAGGATTCCTTTCAGAAGTGTACATGAATTGGTTATTTGCAACCATCTCAATCAGCTCTTGAGCTTCTGCAAGCGTCTTCTTCAGATGAAGGGATTCTCCAGTAGAGCTGTCTAATGACATCTTGGACAGTTCAGACAGACCATCATAGAAAATACCTATGATGCTCCATTCAGAAAGCATATCAGTGGGACACTTTCTGATCAATTGTTTGTATCTTTCCCAAGCTTCATAGAGGGATTCACCTTCCTTCTGTCTGAAAGTTTGGACTTCCACTCTAAGCTTACTCAATTTTTTAGGTGGAAAGAACTTTGCTAAGAAGACATTGACTAGCTTTTCCCAAGAGTTCAAGCTTTCTTTAGGTTGTGAGTCCAACCATATCCTAGCTCTGTCTCTTACAGCAAAAGAGAATAGCATAAGTCTGTAGACCTCAGGGTCAACCCCATTGGTCTTGAT
>NC_029778.3:31627889-31629563 GCF_000817695.3 Arachis duranensis | reverse complement strand
TGCAATTCTGTTGCATTAGAGAAACTAATTGAGGCTTAAGCTCAAAGTTGTTTGCTCCAATGGCAGGGATAGAGATGCTTCTCCCATAGAAGTCGGGAGTAGGTGCAGTAAAGTCACCCAGCACCTTCCTTGCATTGTTGGCATTGTTGTTGTTTTCGGCTGCCATGTCTTCTTCTTGTTTGAAGATTTCTGTTAGGTCCTCTACAGAGAGTAGTGCTTTAGCTTCTCTTAGCTTTCGCTTCAAGGTCCTTTCAGGTTCAGGGTCAGCCTCAACAAGAATGCCTTTGTCTTTGCTCCTGCTCATATGAAAGAGAATAGAACAAGAAAATATGGAATCCTCTATGTCACAGTATAGAGATTCCTTGAGATGTCAGAGGAAAAGAAGAATAGAAGGAGGAGGTAGAAGAAGAATTCGAACTTATCAAGAGAGATAGAGTTCGAATTGTGCATTGAGGAGGAGTGTTACTCCATAAATAGAAGGATGTGAGAAGAGGGGAAGAATTTTCAAAATTAAAGTAAAAGATTTTAAAATAATTTAAAAGAAATTTTGAAATTTTGATTGATGATTTTCGAAAACTAAGAGTGGGAAAGAAATTAAGTGATTTTTGAAAAAGATTTTGAAATTAGAAATAAAAAAGATATGATTGAAAACTATTTTGAAAAAGATGTGATTAAAAAGATATGATTGAAAAGTTATGGTTTTAAAAAGATATCATTGAAAAGATATGATTGAAAAACAATTTAAAAAGATTTGATTTTTAAAATTAATGACTTGGCTAACAAGAAAAGATATGATTCAAACATTAAACCTTTCTCAACAGAAAAGGCAACATACTTGAAATGTTGAATCAAATCATTAATTATTAGCAAGTATTTTTGAAAATGGAAAGAAACTGATTTTGAAAATATATGATTGAAAATATGTGATTTGAAAAAGATTTGATTTTGAAAAATTATGAAAACTTGAAAAAATTTGCATTAAAAACAAAATCTTCCCTCTTGCGCCATCCTGGTGTTAAACGCCCAGAATGGTATCCATTCTGGCTTTTAACGCCCAAAGTGCTACTCTTTTGGGCGTTAAACACCCAGCCAGGTGCCCTGGCTGGCGTTTAAACGCCAGTTTTCCTTCTTTACTGGGCGTTTTGAACGCCCAGCTTTTTCTGTGTGATTCCTCTACTGTATGTTCTGAATCTTCAATTCTCTGTATTATTGACTAGAAAAGACACAAATTAAGAATTTTTTTTGAATTTTCAATGATGAGAAATAATCAAAATGCAACTAAAATCAAATAAACAATGCATGCAAGACACCAAACTTAGAAGTTTGTATACTACTGACACTAACAAATTGAGAATGCATATGAGAAACAACAAAACACTCAAGACAAGAGAATTTAAAGATCAGAGCACGCAAATCATCAAGAACAACTTGAAGATCAGTGAAGACACATGAATGAATTCAAAAAATGCAAGAAGAACAGAAACACGCAATTGACACCAAACTTAAAATGAGACACTAGACTCAAACAAGAAACATAAAATATTTTTGATTTTTATGACTTTGTAATTTTTTTGGATTTTTCGAGAATTATATGGAAAAGAAAAATAAGGATATCAAAATTCTTAATGAGAATTCCAGGAATCATGCAATGTTAGTCTAAAGCTTTAGTCTAAA
>NC_029778.3:31627103-31627836 GCF_000817695.3 Arachis duranensis | reverse complement strand
GGCTAGCCAAGCTTTAGCAGGACATTGCATTCAAGAGCTAAATTGATGAGAATCAATCAGCTTTGGTGATGATAAGAACATCACCTTGAAACTCTAGAATTCATTCTTAAAAATTCTGAAGAAAAATACCTAATCTAAGCAACAAGATGAACCGTCAGTGGTCCAAACTCAAACAATCCCCGGCAACGGCACCAAAAACTTGGTGCACGAAATTGTGATCAGCAATGGCGCCATCAACATGGTACGCTCAATTGTAATCTCAACTCTTTATCACAACTTTGCACAACTAACCAGCAATCTACACAACTTCACACAGCTGACCAGCAAGTGCACTGGGTCGTCCAAGTAATACCTTACGTGAGTAAGGGTCGATCCCACTGAGATTGCCGACTTGAAGCAAGCTATGGTCATCTTGTAAATCTCAGTCAGGCGGATTCAAATGGTTATAGAGGATTAATGATTAAAAGATGAATAAAACATAAAGTAAAGATAGAGATACTTATGTAATTCATTGGTGAGAATTTCAGATAAGCGTATGGAGATGCTTTGTCCCTTCCGTCTCTCTGCTTTCCTACTGTTTTCATCCAATCCTTCTTACTCCTTTCCATGGCAAGCTGTATGTTGGGCATCACCATTGTCAATGGCTACAGTCCCGTCCTCTCAGTGAAAATGTTCAATGCACTCTGTCACAGCACGGCTATTCATCTATCGGTTCTCGATCATGTCGGAATAG
>NC_029778.3:31604211-31627000 GCF_000817695.3 Arachis duranensis | reverse complement strand
GAATCCTACTCAGAATACCACAGACAAGGTTTAGACCTTCCGGATTCTCAAGAATGCCGCCATCAATTCTAGCTTATACCACGAAGATTCTGATTAAGGAATCCAAGAGATATCCACTCAAGCCTTGTTTGCATGTAGAACGGAAGTGGTTGTCAGGCATGTGTTCATAAGTGAGAATGATGATGAGCGTCACATAATCATCACATTCATCATGTTCTTGGGTGCAAATGAATATCTTAGAACAAGAATAAGCTGAATTGAATAGAAGAACAATAGTAATTGCATTAATACTCGAGGTACATCAGAGCTCCACACCTTAATCTATGGTGTGTAGAAACTCCTCCGTTGAAAATACATAAGAACAAGGTCTAGGCATGGCCAAATGGCCAGCCTCCCATAATCTAAGAACTAAACGTCCAAAGATGTTCCTAAGATCTATAGTGATCAAAAGATGTCTAATACAATAGAAAAAGGTCCTATTTGTAGAGAACTAAAAGCTTAGGGTTTACAAAGATGAGTAAATGACATAAAAATCCACTTCCGGGCCCACTTGGTGTGTGCTTGGGCTGAGCATTGAAGCTTTCATGTGTAGAGACTTTTCTTGGAGTTAAATGCCAGCTTTTGTGTCAGTTTGGGCGTTTAACTCCCATTCTTGTGCCAGTTCCGGCGTTAAACGCCAGAATTCTTGAGCTGATTTGGAACGCCGGTTTAGGCCATCAAATCTCGGGCAAAGTATGAACTATTATAAATTGCTGAAAAGCCCACGATGTCTGATTTCCAACTCAATTGAGAGCATGCCAATTGGGCTTCTGTAGCTCCAGAAAATCAACTTCGAGTGCAGGGAGGTCAGAATCTAATAGCATCTACAGTCCTTTTCAGCCTCTGAATCAGATTTTTGCTCAGGTCCCTCAATTTTAGCCAGAAAATACCTGAAATCACAAAAAAACACACAAACTCATAGCAAAGTCCAGAAAAGTGAATTTTAAATAAAAACTAATAAAAATATAATAAAAACTAACTAAAATATACTAAAAACATACTAAAAACAATGCCAAAAAGCGTATAAATTATCCGCTCATCAACGGCCAAGACTTATAAAGTAACTGTGTTCAAGAATCAACATACTAAACTAGGAAAATCAATAATATTATCTGAATTCTGAGTTCCTATGGATGTCAATCATTCTGAACTTCAAAGGATAAAGTGAGATGCCAAAACTGTTCAGAAGCAAAAAGCTACTAGCCCCGCTCATATAATTAGAATCTGAGCTTCACTTGAAACTCTGAGATATTATTATTTCTTAATTTCTTCTTATCCTATTTTATGTATCTAGTCGCTTGGGGACAAGCAACAATTTAAGTTTGGTGTTGTGATGAGCGGATATTTTATACGCTTTTTGGGGTAATTTCATGTAGATTTTAGTATATTCTAGTTAGTTTTTAGTATGATTTTATTAGTTTTTAGGCAAAATTCATATTTCTGGACTTTACTATGAGTATGTGTGTTTTTCTGTAATTTCAGGTATTTTTTGGCTGAAATTGAGGGAGTTGAGCTAAAATCTGATTTAGGCTGAAAAAGGACTGCTGATGCTGTTGTATTCTGACCTTCCTGCCCTCGCAATGGATTTTTTGGAGCTACAGGAGTCCAATTGGCGCGCTCTTAATTGGGTTGGAAAGTAGGCATCCAGGACTTTCCAGCAATATATAATAGTTTATACTTTGCGCGAAGATAGACGACGGCGTTCAGCGCCAGAAACAGGTTGCAAGTTGGAGTTCAACGCCAGAAACAGGTTACAACCTGGCGTTGAACTCCAGAAACAGCCCAGGCACGTGAGAAGCTTAAGTCTCAGCCCCAGCACACACTAAGTGGGCCCCAGAAGTGGATTTCTGCATTATCCATCTTAGTTTACTCATTTTCTGTAAACCTAGGTTACTAGTTTAGTATTTAAACAACTTTTAGAGATTTATTTTGTATCTCATGACATTTTTAGATCTAAATTTTATACTCTTTGATGGCATGAGTCTCTAAACTCTATTGTTGGGGGTGAGGAGCTCTGCAGCGTCTCGATGAATTAATGTAATTATTTCTGTTTTCCATTCAAACATGCTTGTTCCTATCTAAGATGTTCATTCGCGCTTCACTATGAAGAAGGTGATGATCCGTGACACTCATCACCTTCCTCAATCCATGAATGTGTGCCTGACAACCACCTCCGTTCTACATTAAATTGAATGAGTATCTCTAAGATTCCTTAATCAGAATCTTTGTGGTATAAGCTAGAATTGTTGGCGGCATTCATGGGGATCTGGAAAGTCTAAACCTTGTCTGTGGTATTCCGAGTAGGATTCTGGGATTGGATGACTGTGACGAACTTCAAACTTGCGAGTGTTGGGCGTAGTGACAGACGCAAAAGGATCAATGGATCTTATTCCGACATGATCGAGAACCAACAGATGATTAGTCGTGCTGTGACAGAGCATTTGGACCATTTTCACTGAGAGGATGGGAAGTAGCCATTGACAACGGTGACACCCTACATACAGCTTTCCAGGGAAGGAGCCTTGCATTTATGAAAGTGAGGAAGCATTATGTTACAGAAATTCAGCAGACAAAGCATCTCCAAAACTCCAACATATTCTCCATTATTGCATAATAAGTATTTATTTCATGCTCTTTTATCTTTTACAATCGAGGCTAAAGAATCCTATTGGTATCCTGACTAAGATTAATAAGATAATCATATCTCGCTTCAAACCAACAATCTCTGTAGGATTCGACCCTTACTCACGTAAGGTATTACTTGGACGACCCAGTGCATTTGCTGGTTAGTGGTACGAGTTGTGAAAAGTGTGATTTACAATTTCGTGAACCACAGCCTAAGTCTAAGACTTCGCACAGTTAGGTCGGTAAGTCACACAAACAAGTACAAGCACAAGTATATAACAGAATAGTAAACAAACACAAAGTACAGGAAGTAGAAATAAATCACAATCACAAATAATTGCAGCAACCAAGTATGATGCATGCCTGGTCCTATGCAGGCCATGAACTCATGCGTCGGTTGACTACCTGCAACCCGACGTTACCTAGGAACTAGTCGTAGATATGGTTTCTCAATTGCGTTCGTCTGTGCATATGTGCCGATGTGGTTAAGCATACCACAAGCCCGTGACAACAGGTAATCATCACAAATCTTGACGCTGTAATATACAAACAAAGGAAAAACATAGTTTTAGTAGTTAGTGGGTAATACCTGCCTCCAAACAACATCTAGCATCTTGGAGTTTACAGTTTTTTTTTGCGATACATCTCAATAAACTTTGTTTCTAATGAATTTCTCTCTCTCCTTCTTTTTGAATAAAACTTATGCCCGGTCTCTGTCTTTTAAATCTCAGCCTTTGTCACATTTACTATTTTGCCTTAATACTTTTATTTATTTTCAATTTTTCCGTTTTGTACGTGACTTCTCTTTTACCGTTTTCTTTAGGCTTTTAGTGATGCTTTCACCACTAGTGTTATTACTTTATCATTCTACCCTCATATTTTTACTAAAGACCTTCTTACCTTTCATTAAGTTAATTAATCATTTTTAATTTGACTTTATGCCTAAAATTACTAAAGAGCCCCTAAGTACTCTAGTTTTACCGTTTAACCTGATTTAGCGTCAAAATGTTATCAAGTTAATCCTAATATTTTTCTAATGGTAATCAGTGGCTAAGAGAAGGGGGGTTGAATCTTAGCCCTTCTTTGTTGAGTATTAATTGTTGCTTTTTCAAATAAATTTTAGGAGATATTTTTGCTTTTGTCTCATAACAAGTCAAGAGATATTTTCTTTTTGTCCCGTAACCGGCTAGGAGATATTTTTCATTTTTGTCACCTACGCAACAGAAACAAAATGGGAGTAGAAGAGAAAGAGAGAATCACACGCAGAAGTATCATGCTTCAATTGCTAAGTGCAATGCAGCCTACATCTATTCTCCATCACAACTATGACGGAATTTCTCCGAACTTGACTTGGACACCTACCAAGCTTTCAACTGCAAAGTGCTAACCCAACTTGTAAGGGAATCCCCACAGGATCATGAAATACAACATACAGATGTACAAAGAAACTATTAGACATCTATGACTTTTTCTTTAATTTTTCTCTCTCTGCCTTTTTCCTCTCATTGGATTTTTCTTACAAATCTCACTCTGTTTGCTTTTTACCATGAGACTCAAACAGAGAAAACTAATGAAAAGAAAACAAAATGAAATACATTGAAGGAGAATAACTTTGTTAGCTTCGGGTAGCTATGAGAACTCTGTGCTTACTCTCCTTGTCTCAACCCTTGGTCATTCACCCTTATTATAGAAGGGGAAGCTTCCAAGATTAAAACCGGTTTAACCAAGCCACCAACATCTTCTCCAACACATAGCAGTGGTTCGGACAGAGAGAAGAGAGAGGGAAAACCGAAGCAAAATCAACATGCAAGCACCTCTCTCAATCCTTTTCATCAAGCTCCTTCACTCTGAACCCTTGATCTTGACTTTGACTCCAAGAAAGAATTCTGACCCTTGATGAACCTCTAATCCTTGACAGCTCCTACTTTCGGATATTTGCTTCTTTCTCTTTGTAGCTCTAGTAGCTACCTTCTCTCTTGGATGAACAAAAATAGAAATGAGCTTTAGCCACAGAGATCTTCTTCTCTGACCGAGACAGATCCTTTCTACTCTTGGTATGAAGATCTTGAATCTTCTTCTTGAAATCTTGCCTTCAATGGCAAAGATCTTAGCCACACCATGCTTCGGATCTTCGTTTTGCAAAGGCCATCATCAACCTAGCCTTTTTCTTCTTTATAGCTTCACTGTTATTTCTCTGATGACTTGCTCTTGCTTCTTTTCTCTGATTGAAGTGACAACCGAAAATAAGAGAGAGAAGAGAGAGAAGAAACAAAGCATTCAATTGTAAAATTAAATGATATTGAATTGTGAACTTTGGTTACCTATGTGAGCAATTAATCAAATTGAATTTTGTGTTCCAATAACCAATGCATGCATTAAATTTAATTAAAATTTGAATTCCACCATCAAAAGGGAGTGGGTAACCAAACCGCTTCTCTTTTTATTCTTTCTTTTTTCAATTTCGGACCAAAGGCTTGTTGGTCTAGGGAAAAAATTTGTTTTGGGCTGTTCACACATATTTTGGCCCAATTATCTTTTGCTATCCACTTAAAAAATTCAACCATATTGCATGGAATAATTTAGTTCAAAGCTGATGACATTTTTCTCCCCATGGGCTTATATTGGTTTTTAGTCCAACAAAAATTTATTTTATTTTTTCTGCACACTAACAAACCCCTTAACCAAATAATTGAATGCAAAAATTAAATTAACAATTTTTTAATTAATATTTTAATAATATTTGATCATCACAATAATTTCAAATTTCCAAACTCATCATTTTCTATGACCAAATTATTCATAATACTTTTAATTAATGTCAATTGTATTCTTAGGGATTTAAAAGATTATTTTACCCTTTATTAATTTATTTACATATTCTAGTTACCGTTTTTTACCGTTTTCTTCTAATTTTTACTAAAACTTTTATTTAGGCCCGAAACTTTATTGTAATTATAATTTTAACACAATTAATTTATATAATTAATAATTTATCCTTGATAACACTAAGTTATGAATTTTTTCTTATCTTTCAATTAAATTACATTTTTAACCCTCTTTTTACCCAAAAATGACCATAAAACCCTTTTTACTTTTACACCTTTGTTCCATAGGATTAAAATCAGTTTTCTAACCTATATTTAACCTTTATACACTTAACTTTCATGATTATTTAGTGGCTAGATTTTTAGGGGGGCAAGTTTTTATTCTTATCCACTTTTAGTGACTTTTAAGGTTTGAAACTTAAACCCCCAAGTACTCTATTAATTTTTTACTATCCCATACATTTTTTAGAGGCAAATAAACTTCATATATCACTCAAATAACAGTACAAAAACAAAAAAGCATCACTGAATTTTAAGAATTAAGAATCAAGCACAAAATCACCACAAAGTGGCTCATATAAATACCGAAAACATGCACAAATATACTCTAACTAATCCTAACCATTTCCTCTTATGTAATTCAGTTATTAATCCTTTTGCACACTAAAAAACATGCAGTAGTTATAATAGTAGAAGTAGTTATTAATCTTTTTGCCTGTTTTCGCTAATGCTTGCGTTTGAATTAAATTACATTTTTAACCCTTTTTTTACCCAAAAATGACCATAAAATCCTTTTTACTTTTACACTTTTGTTCCATAAGATTAAAATCAGTTTTCTAACCTATATTTAACCCTTATACACTTGACTTTCATGATCATTTAGTGGCTAGATTTTTAGGGGACAAGTTTTTATTCTTATCCACTTTTAGTGACTTTTAAGGTTTGAAACTTAAACCCCAAGTGCTCCATTAATTTTTGACTATCCCATACATTTTTTAGAGGTAAATAAACTTCATATATTACTCAAATAACATTCCAAAAACAAAAAAGCATCACTGAATTTTAAGAATTAAGAATCAAGCACAAAATCACCACAAAGTGGCTTATATGAATACCGAAAACATGCACAAACATACTCTAACTAATCCTAACCCTTTCCTCTTATATAATTCAGTTATTAATCCTTTTGCACACCGAAAAACATGCAGTAGTTATAATAGTAGAAGTAGTTATTAATCTTTTTGTCCGTTTTTACTAATCCTTGCGTTTGAATTAAATTGCATTTTTAACCCTCTTTTTACCAAAAAATGACCATAACACCCTTTTTAGTTTTTCACCTTTGTTCCATTGGATTAAAATTAGTTTTCTAACCTATTTTTAATCCTTATATACGTGACTTTTATGATCATTTAGTGGCTGAATTTTTAGGGGGACAAGTTTTATTTTTATCCACTTTTAGTGACTTTTAAGGCTTGAAACTTAAACCCCAAGTGTTCCAGTAATTTTTTACTATCCCATACATTTTTCAGAGGCAACTAAGCTTCATATATTATTTAAATAACAGTCCAAAAATAGAGAAGTATCACTGAATTTCTAGAATTAAGAATCAAACACAAATCACCACAAAGTGGCTCATATGAACACCGAAAACATGCACAAACATACTCTAACTAATCCTAACCCTTACCTCTTATGTAATTTAGTTATTAAACCTTTCACACATTGGAAAACATGCATACAAGGGCAGAAGCACAGCTGGTGATGGTGCAGTTTTGTTTTTGGCCAAAAGTGTCGCAAAAACGTCGAAATTCAACCACTTTGAGTTCGAATCTCTCTAACTCCTCAGGCGTGCTCCATGGGTGTTTCAAGAGGAGTTCTCTATACATGGAGAAAAGTAAAAATTCATTATGGCTACTATTTTTAAGAAGAAAAAAAAGAGAAAGAACAAGAGTTTACCTAGCCGAAATTTCGATATAAACGCAAGGATTAGCGAAAACGGGTAAAAGTTTGTGCTTGTATAGTTTGAGTCCTTGAAGAACACATGAAGAACAACAGAAAAAGAGTTGAAATATGGGCTGGGTCACAGAGAGTAGGTGCAAAAATCTTCTCTCTTCTCTCTCAAGAATTCGGTCAAAAGAGTGTAAAAATATGTAAAGTATTTTATGAACTTTGTGGCTAATGCTTCCTTAAATAAAAAATCAAAGTCTTGCTGAATTTATGATGGTAAAAGTGGCTGAAATTATTGTGATCAAGGACTGGGCTTCAATGAATAAGGGGCGTGAAAACGAGGAAGCTTGGTCAGCGCTTGCGTGTCAAGTTTATCCACAATTAACCACAGTTAGTTACTCGAGGTTAAAAATACAGCAGAGATGGGTGAAAGGCTGAGATAGTCTCTGTCTAAAGGCGGAGAAGAATATACAAGTTACTTAGATGCAAGTAAGAAGATTTGGGATCTCTAGGAGTCATTTGCGGAATACTAGTTAGAAATTCAGTTCGGATAACTTTTACCGTACGGTAAAATAATTAATGGCTAATATTTATTCTTAAATGATTAAATCATGAATGGATGACGAATATAAATCTTGAGGCACACTTAGTTGGGTAGAAATTATTTTGACCACTGGTTTCAAAATTTTCGGTTACAAGAGTTTTTCTCGGCGCACATAAAACCGTTACTAAAAGTGAATTTCCGGCTCAAAAAGTCTCTAGTGAGGAAAATAAATCAATCGTAATCTAATATTTATTATATACTAGTCAAAATTGACTTAGGGGGATTAATTATCCCATAAAGTCAAATTTGACATTATTAATGGTCTTTTTCTATTTAATTTTTTATTATTTTATTTTATTTTATTTTATTTTTATTTTTTTTTCATTGGCCCGACCTCACTATTTTTTGTTGGACTGTGGTTCAGAATTTTGTGAAATAATTTTTAAAATAACCAAAAAAGTCTGTTTATCGAAAAACGGGTTCTTTCAATATTAATATAAAAAAAATTAAAAGGGATTTTTGAAAAGAAAATAAAAGCAATAATCCTGTAGAAAAATATATCAATAGTGCCAGATAACGATATGTTGACAGACTTATAATAGAAAAATAATCTCTTTCACTTGAAAATATAATAACTAAAAAGTTTATTATTTATTAGTCTCTTTCACTTGAAAATATAATAAGTAAATGGATATTTAAAACAAAATTGAAGCCGGATGGGAGCATTGAATGAAACAAGGCTCAATTGGTAGCAAATAGGTACACACAAACACCTGGATTAAATTTCTTTGACACTTATAGTCTAGTTGCTAAAATGGCAATTTTGAGAATACCTTTTAGCAATTGAAGCCGCAAATATTTGGCATAAACAGCACCTGGATATCAATAAACTTTTCCTATATGCAGACTTAGATGAAGAAGTTTACATGAAGATCCCTTAAGACTTGACAGTGCCAAAAAGCAATCTTGTGCGCAAGCTTCAGAAATTCTAGTCGACAGTGGAATGTGAAGCTTACAAGCATGTTGTTAGGCCTTGGGTATACTCAATCAAGACACGATTACTCTTTCTTCACTAAGCTTGAAGATGGTCATCTCACAATCATTTTAGTTTATGTAGATGATCTGATTTTAGCGGACTCTAACTTAGCAGAGATTAATTTTCTAAAGCAGAAATTGGATGAGGCCTTTAAAATTAAAGACATTAGAGAATTGAAATACATTTTAGGTTTGGAGATTGCAAGAGGATCAAAGGGTATCACCGTGAATCAGAGAAAATATGTCATTGATCTACTTGAGAAATGACAAAAGATGGTGCTCTAACCTACTCAAATGTTCTCCATTATAGGCGATTAATTGAAAGGTTAGTTTACTTTACCGCAACTAGGCTAGATATCGCTTTCGTGTTGAGGAAGTTGAATCATTGTTTAGATTGTCCAACCCAAGCTCACTACACAACAGCTTTACGTGTACTTAAGTATCTTAAACAATCACCAACCACTTGCTTATTCTTTGTTACATTCTCATACTTCTCTCCAACAGGTTTCTCAGATGTCGATTGGGCAGCCTACCCCGATACAAGACGGTTTGTAATTGGTTACTGCTTCTATCTTGGCAGTTCTCTCTTATCATGGAAGAGCAAAAAGCAACTCATTGTGGTTCGATCATTCTCTTAGGCAAAGTATCGTGCACTTGCTCTGGTTGTTTGTGAGGCTAAATGGATCTCTTTCATCCTTGCCTATCTCCATCTCCTGGTTACAAAGTCCATACTACTTTATTGTGATAGTCAATTCGTACTCTACATAGCTGACAATCCAGTATTTCATGAGAGGACGAAACATAATGAAATTGACTGTTATATTGTTAGAGAGAGAGCCATTTCTGATTTAGTGAAGCTGTTTTTGATTTTCACTAAGACTAAAGTCGCTGACATCCTCACCAAACCATTATCTCCAAGATTATTCAAACATATTTTTCCAAATTTAGATTGTATAGTATCTACACTTCAAATTTGAGAGAAAATATCACTTAATTTTGTTATTATAATTTGTCTTCACATTTTTTTTATTTTTTTATGAATTCTCTAATTAATCAATCTGACTTCTGTCATAATAGTAAGTTGCAGTTTGTCTCAAATTACAATTTGAGAGAGAACATTAGTAGAGTGAGTATATGTTTATTAGTGAAAAAAATTAATAAAAAAGTATTGATAGTTTGTAATAATAACTTAAGAGAAAAGGTTAATTCCTAACCCTTTACTTTTTTTTTATCCCGTTTTCGTTATATTTTTAGACTGGCTTTTCAATGATAAAAAACACAACATTTAACACCAAGTATAATTATGCTGGTACTTTCTCCTTTTTTTTCATTTTTTTTATGTTTTTCATGGCCGACAATATGAAAAAGAAGAAGAAGCTGAAGAAAAAGAATATAACATTCTGAATTAATAGGAAAGAATTAGACTTATATAAAAAGAAGAGACTGAATTGAATCTCAATTGCAATTTGGTCACATCAGCTAGCTAGCGCTGCATGATAATAGAAATTTGATTTGGAGGATCACTATTTATTTATTTATTTTTAAACAAAAACTTTTAATGTTTCCAATATATTTAATAAATTAAATTTTTTTATTTTTTAGTAAATAATCAAATTGATTCTAATGAATTCTAGATGAGATGTTTTGATTTTATTAAATTTTTATTACTAAAAGTCTCAGAAATTATTCTATCGAACAAGTTTTAATTTGTATTAGATAAATATAGTAAACAAATTTAATTGAAATATAAGTGTTTAAAAAATATTTTTATAAAAAAAAATTAGCCCTCTTAAAAGACCTCTTGTATTAGAAAATTTTAGGATAATAAAAATTTATTGAAAATTAACGTATTCAATTATTCAGTTTACAATTTTTTTAAACCAATGTAAATATTTAATTATTTTTATTTTCCAAACAAAATTGTCCCAAAAAGTAAAAGAAAGTTGCAGGCTGAGCTTTTTGTATTTGTTTGACTCTCCTAGTATAATTAGTACCATCATAACGTCTTTGTTAAATTTGCATTTCTTTTTACTCTCATTCTTCGTCTTTGCTAGTTTCACTTTCCGCCTCCTCCTCCCCCTTCTTCTTATCTGTGTTTTTTCTCTCAAAATTCCTCTGTTTCTTCCGCGATCACACGCTTTTTCCTTCAATTTCTGTTCGGCGGTTTCAGTTCCCGTTGAATCCCCCTCAAAGACGAAGTCTTTGATAGATTCTGATTCGGGAAATGTCATCTTCTGGTGCTGCTGGTGCTGGATCAACCGATTCCACAGCTGCAAGAAGAAACACCAAGCGGCCTAAGTGTAATAATACTCTTTTTCCTTTCATCAATTTTCTTTTCAGTGATCTGTTATTCTTAAACGGCAAAAATAACCAACTGTCAATAGTTCCGTTATGTTAAACCGAAAAGGCTCGGTACTATTTGACTATTAGTTTTTATAGGCGTGGAAATATTTCGGGTACAGGTTGATATTTTACTCTGCAGAGGTTTACGTTCCTATATTTTTATTTCGTGAAGATATCATATGACAATTTTCACTGTGTTTGGTTGAGAAAAGAATTTGATCCAAGGTCCAAGGAGATGATAGCGTGATTTAATTTATATCAATAATTGCCTTTGTGTCTTTTATTTTTTTATATTTTTAATTTGATAATAGTTCTGTTTAATAACTTAATGACATTCAGATTCAAAGTTTACACAGCAAGAACTTCCAGCGTGCAAGCCAATTCTTACGCCACGAGCGGTAACAATGCCTGTTTGAAGAAGTTGTTTGTAACTATTTTTAACATAGGATTCGTGTTCAAGTTGTTGTTTATGTAGAACTTGAACTTAATTTAATGTCTTCCTTGCAGGTTATTTCGGCATTCTTGCTTGTTAGTGTTGTATTCGTCCCAGTTGGTGTTGCTTCATTACTCGCTTCACGAAAGGTCTGCTTGAGAGATATAATGTGTTGGAGTTTATGCCAAAGTTTTATATTTTTTATTTCTTAGCTTTATTTATTTTTTCTTGGATATATCAGGTTGTTGAAATTGTTTATAGGTATGATTCAAAGTGCATACCAAAGAATGTTACGAACAAGGTAGCATATATTCAAAGTTCTGCTGATAAAGCATGTAGCATAACACTCAATGTAAGTCCTCTTGGTGCCACATTATTTAGTTTGTTGAATATTGGTTCTTGGTAATTTTTCTCAGTTTTCAGTTATTATGTTTGATATTTAATAGTTTTGGTTGAAATTCTCTTAACTTTTCTCTTCCTAAACTTTACTCTTGTGAAGGTGACCAAGCATATGAAGTCACCTGTTTACATTTACTATCAGCTTGACAACTTCTACCAGAATCATCGCCGGTATGTAGTAGCCCTTTTTTTCTCAAGCATTACACATTCTTTTCATCTATTTCAATTTTATTTTTAAGATGTACTAAGCGAGCAGAAAATTGTAAGAAACAAGGTTCTTTGTGGTCTGTTTTTCGTTACGTTCATATATAATTATTATTTTTTCAATCTTCCTAAAAGTTGATGTTTTTGTTCTTCAGCAGTGCCTTAATTATTTTTACAATCAAGTATTGCCATGGTTTAGATGCATATAATTCGTTCTGTATGAGTGTTTGTACTCTAATAATTAGATCATTTTCTATAATTTAGGTATGTAAAAAGCCGAAGTGATGAGCAGTTGAGGAAGCATGGTGAAGAGAACGAAACAAGTACTTGTAAGCCTGAAGATATGGTCAATGGAAGGGCAATTGTACCTTGTGGTCTTATAGCTTGGAGTCTATTCAATGACACATACAGCTTCTCTGTCAACAAAAGGAATTTGACGGTGAACAAGAAAGGCATTTCTTGGAAGAGTGATAGGAATCACAAATTTGGAAAAGATGTTTTCCCTAAAAACTTCCAGAATAGTTCTATTATAGGTGGTGCACATCTGAATGAATCCATACCAGTAAGTATATATTTACATGGAAATGTATTTTGATTGAATTAACCATCTAATTTTATGTTTAATTGTCAATGTAATTGGAAGCTTTATCTTTGACTGCAATGTAAGTTTTGCTGTTCACCCGTTCATGTGCTATTTTGTTAAGCTTGCATCATTTGCTTTACTTATTACTATTACCATTATTCTTATTATTAGCATATTTCCTGTCACTATGGAGATGCCATGAAAAATTATTGGTAAAATCATTAAGAGAAAAGGATTTTAATCAATCGTCTATAAACATTGTCTACGACTAGATACTATGGTACAAATGTATAATCTGGTAGAATAATGCTTGGAAAGAGAATCTATTGTACTGCTATATTTTTGTATTCTTCTAGTCTGTTCAACAAACTTCTTTTTCATTTCAATTACTTCTAACATACTATACTGTTCGTATTAGATTACTTTGCTATTCTCACTAAATATGTCTACCAATGAGGTACATTGCTCACTTTTTTATGTTTTTTATTTATTGATCAGTTGAGAGAGCAGGAGGATCTTATTGTCTGGATGCGAACTGCTGCACTACCAACTTTTAGGAAGTTGTACGGAAAAATAGAGGAGGATCTGAAAGAAGGTGAACTCGTAAATGTAACATTGAACAACAACTATAACACATACAGTTTCAATGGCAAGAAGAAGCTTGTGTTGTCGACTACTACCTGGCTTGGTGGGAAGAATGACTTCCTTGGAATCGCCTACCTTACTGTTGGAGGATTGTGCTTCTTTTTGGCTTTGGCTTTTACCATTGTATATTTTGTTAAGCCAAGGTACACTAAATTTTTCAGCTGAGTTTAAAATTTGATTAGATGCAGGGTCATTCTTTTGGTAGCTTAAATATGCTTTCTTATTTTGTTGCTGTATTTTTTTCCAAGTATTTTCAGCTTTACTATATTGAAAAATTTTGCATGCAATTATTCATTCTCTGCAATAGCACGCGGAACCTAAATTCTTAGTTCTATGACTTATGACATATATAAGGGGAGTCTTGAAGTAATAGTTGAGTTGTCTCCGTGTAACCTTAAGGTCAGGACTCAGGAGTTTAAATCGTATAAATAGCCACTGATGCATTTTATTAAGTTAAGAGGGCTTACATTACACTATTTGGGTGTGAAACAGGAGATGCTTGTGCACTGGCTGGCCTTTCTTTAAGACTTGTGACACATTAAGCAAATCTTGCGATTAGTCAAATCTAAGAGTTTAGCTTAAACTTTTTACACCCTTTTTAATCTTGGAATTAGTATTGGTTCTATTCATTAATCCAATTAGAACCTGCATTATTTTTATGACTGGTATGTTTAGTGTATTGTACTTATGAAATCTTGTGCTACGAGAAAATCCTCTTGTGATGATGGTGATTAGTAGCTTGATTAGAAGTTGTATAAGAGAAGGAGAAAAAATGTCATGCTTTGTGGTTCTATTTCATATGATTTTTTAATGAATCACTAAAATTTTCTCATAAATAACAAGGCAGTTTTAGGCTCTAACCTTCTATATCTGTATTTGTAGGCAACTTGGAGACCCTTCATATTTGTCATGGAATAGAAACCCAGGAGGGCATTGAATGAAGAAATAATTGTTCATTTTTTTATATCTTCCAAGATTGTGGCTTCGGCAAATGTGGCAGGTGTAATTTTTGTACATCTATGTTACTACATGTAAAACAGGTATTCGTATCATTCTCTTCCCTCCGCTATCATAAAGATAACCAATAAAAGACAATTGTTTTGCATGTTTTATGCATCATGCATCATAGTTGACTTATCTTGTATGTCCCTATAAATAGAATCCAGTGTACTCAATAAGAAGATATACTCAATCAGACACTCAGAGAATTTTACATCAAACATTTTGTTTCACAACTAAATTTTATTATATTCTATATCCCTCGAGAATTTTAGGCTTATAAGTCCTTGAATAATAGCATGGAAAACTTGCAAACAAAAAGATGAAATGTGTCCAATGTTGCAACTTTTCAAAGATTCATTTGATACTTTTTTTGTGCGTGTGTAAACAGATGCATCCCACAATGCCGTGAGGGCTTTCACATAAACGTTAGAAGAGACACTACAACACTCATATCAACCCAGATACAATTATCCCAGTAAAGTAGTACATAGTCGACATAAACATATATTAGTCATGGCCTATTTAGATAAACCCTAGTTTGGTACTCAAACTAACAAGAAAAACAATAAAGTCCTACCTCTAAAGAAAAATACTAACAAAAGAGACGGAAAAACACTCTAATCTCTAAAACATCACAAGACGTCCGGTATCTTCAAAATGCAAAACGTATTTCTGAGCTCCGTCGTTGATCACATGTGGTTGTGGATACTCATGGCTAGTGCTGGATGGCTGGAAAAAATCATCATAACGAAACTCAGAAAGCGGAGTTTTTGGGTTAAAGAACGAATAAAAAGTAGAGAAAGATAAGGCGGCTGGGTAGAATATACAGAGGGATACACAGCTCAACCAGTCGAACATACTCCCAAGTCTAAATCACCGCAGAAAGCAGCTTCATCGATCAACGAACGTCACTGTCGGCTCCATCTGTAGGAATATTGAAGGGAAGGGGGTAAGAAGCTACGATTCTCAACAAAGTACTAACAAAAGAAAAGCAGTTAGTTCGTTTATCGGTTCTAGGGCAAACCTTTAGCGATGGGACAGTCGCATATATCCTAGTCCGATCCTAAGGCTACAGTCTTTGTTCTCCAATGACCAGAGCCTTAGTTCTATCAAAACAATTAAATAGTAATAATAATTAATAAACAAGTACATACAAATCACAGAGCACAGAACGGAGTATAGCACAGAAACATAATCACAGATAATATACAGCAACCAATATGATGTATATCTATTTTAGATAGACCATAAAGGCATAAACTCACATGTCGGTTGACTAGCAACCCCATATTATTGGGACCAGGTCTAGATATGGCTTTCCATTTATATCCATTAAGCATATGTATCAGGATAGACAAAGTATAACTCTAGCTTAATATTCGACAATCATCACAAAACTTAACGCCATAATATACTTACAATAGAAAATAATGAGCAAACAACACAATCGTTTAACAGTTTTAAAAGTCTAGTCCTAATCTTAAAGCGTTATGCTCGTAGGATCTATAATTTGAGTTAGGTTCGTTTGTTTTTTCGTAAGCGATCCTTTTCTCTTTATCTTCTAAGAAAATTTTCATCCGTCCTTAGTCTTTTATTAGAGTGACAATTATACCCCTTATCACTCCAAATGACCTTTTTAACCATAATCTCTTAGAAAATGACTTTTTAAATTTTTAACCTTTGAAAATTATTATTTGTCCTCAATCTTTTATAAAAAATAATCATTTTATCCTCAAACTTTTATCATAATTATCATTTTGCCTTTATGTATCAAAATTACATTATTATCCCTAATCTTTTACTTTAATAATCATTTTTTTCTTAGGTAAAACACCTAAATAAACCAAATAGCCACTAATATTACCCAATATTTTCAAAATAAAAAATGTTACATAGACGTCCCCATACATATATCTATGTAAATTGAATTGATTTAATTCGAATTACATTCTGCTACTAAATCAAATCAATTTGAATCGAATTAGTAGGGTTATTGGTAAATCAAAGTTATTTGATTCGAATTACCAATTATTGATATTTGAAATATAGCCCATGAGTAGTAAATCGAATCAAATTTATTCGATTTACTACTAATACAACATATAAATCGAATCTAGTTGATTCGATTTACTACTGAACAACCTATATATAGTAAATCGAATCAGCTTAATTCGATTTAGTACTGATACAGATTATTGACATTTACTACTTTTAAGTCAATTTTATTCTATATTAACTTTAAAACATAAATGTCAATAAGAAAATATCTTCCATTTTTATTCAAATAAAATATTAAAAAATCAAAACGAATAAGAATAGAAATCCAATTTTTGTGTTTTAGTTCAAATTTCAGAAAATGTATATTTTTATAAATTTATGAATTTAAAACGGAACAATAAATAATTTTTAAAAATTCACTAAAAATCATTATGACTCATTAGCATCTAAAGAATCATTACCGGGACTTTTGATGTTGAAAAAATTAATATAAAGTATAGGCGGGTGGGCATGGTTTGGATTTTTATAAATCCAAACTGGATCCACTTCAGAACTAGTTTTATGGTTTATGAAACCAAACCAGAACTGGATTGAAGAGAAAAACTGGCTCTAAATCGGTTTAAAAAAACAAAAACCTGTTTTAAACCGATTTTAAAACTTAAATTCGGTTTTACATATAAACCGGTTTAAAATCCGATTTTACTTATAAACCGGTTTTAAATCCCTTTTTTTAATCCAAATCTAAAATCCATTTTTTTTTTATAAAATCCAATTTTAAAACCAGATTTTTTAACCAAAAATCCAGTTTTAAAACCAATTTTTGAAAATCCAGTTTTAAAACCAGTTTCTTCAACCAAAAATCCAATTTTAAAACTAGTTTTTAAAAATCTAATTTTCAAACAAGATATTTTAACAAAAAATCCACTTTTAAAACCAGATTTTAGAAATTCAATTTTCAAACCATAATTTTTTTAAAAGTAAAATTAATACTAAAGTCATTTTAAAGTGTATAGTTTCATTACAACTAGAATTTGGTTCTTTATAAATCTAATGACAATATCTAATCTATATAATATTTAATCATTCTCAAAACATCAAAAGAATATCACCAAAAAATTTCTCTAAAACAACAACCACAAAGTATCAAAAGATGCCAAGTTGCCAACAAAATCATCAAACAACCACAACCTTTGAGAAAAATATATCTGCAAATAACAAAATATACCTTTGTCATTTTAAAACAAATCTTTGAATGAGAGTATTAAACCAAAGGAGAATATTAAGCATACCTAGTCATCATCAAGATTATCAATTGATGCCACCATAAAACAAGCACCATCATTAGAGGAAAATATATCTGCCAAGTGAATCAAATTAATTATCAAGTCTATATTCAACAACTTTTAATTAGTAACTACTACCTAAATTCTAAAATAGAAAGACGACAAAAACAAAAATAAATTTAAAATGAGAAGAAATATGAAAAAGATCCTATACCTTGATCAACTTGTTGAAGAACTTCACCATCATCATCTAAAGTAGAGAAAAGATCTTCCTTAAGCCAATCTCCTGTGCAGACTAAGGCCTCTACCATTCTAGGTGTTAAGGAACTGCGGTATAGATCGATGACTCTTCCTCCAGTACTAAATGCATACTCTGAAGCTACCGTAGAAACAGATATAGCCAATACCTCACGAGCCATATTTCCAAGAATTGGAAATCGGGTTGAGTTGACTTTTCACCAGTTTAGTATATCGAACTTATGGGAGTATGGCTCGCATTCTTCTTGTAAATATCTATCAAGTTCAGATCTTGTATTTGTTCTATGACCGATTGCTTGTAGAAAAAAGCTCATGCCATGAAGATCGGTATTAATGTTGTTGGCTTGAACATCTTGCGTATCAGCTTCACTTGCTTCCTCAGAACTTTGGTATTGCTGATAAAGTAACTTTATACACTTGGACAACTTTGACTTCAATTCGCCTCCTTTTTCTTCTCAAGAAATAATTGACATACTCAATCTTTTGCATTGGATTAAGTACAATAGCAATCAATAACAATATATTCACCAAATCAGGATTGTCCCAATACTTCTCATACTTAACCTTCATCCTTTCTACCATTGACATAGTACTAAAATCAACAGAATCGCAAGAATAACGAATAAATCGTCCAATTGCAAATACTTCCTTCATATGCATATCACTAGTAACATATAAGGTACCAGAAACACGTATAGTGGCATCACTGAATACTCGCAAAAATGGTACAATGGACTCAGCATACTCCCAGTCTTAATCAGAAGGAACACCTCTCCCTTTTCCTCCATTCATCTCTCCTATATAGGTATTATATTTCAAAGCAAGCAACTCAAATGCTTTGCGATGCTTCAAAGCTACCTCTAACATTTGATAGGTAGAGTTCCACCTAGTGTCAATATCCATGCATGGCAAGCCTTTATATTGGATTTTTTCTAGTTCAATACACTTTTGAAACCTACCTGCTAGCGGACATCCCTGCTGCTTCAATATTAATGTTTTCAGTCATCTTACTCTGCATATAAAGCAAGGTGTACATAACTCAAAATTTGGTGCCAAGCATGCTAAAATTAACACAAACTAATCCAAAGAAATAACAGCCAATAAAACTTCAGCATGATTCATAAACTAATCCATGTTCATATATCTCACAAAAAAAAACACGGCCTAAAGATTATGAAATTAAAACTTCATATTAAGAATGATTTCATCATGATTCATAAACTATACACAGCCCAAAGAGAGACAAACAACTGATTGTACCAACTTAGTGTCTTGCATTTTATAAAAATAAGATGATATTTGCAAAACAGAAGTTTAGCACGAATGAATGCCAAAATGCATTATTCTCAAGTAGTGACATGAATATTTGTATATTTTTAGAACATATTTAACGAATTACTACAGCATATCTGGATTATTGGACTCTTAAGTCTTAAACAACTCAGCATTAACATTAAAATTAAAATGATGGGCTAATCTCAAAAATTAATGCAGAAAATATTGCAAAGCGCCATAACCTTAGAAAATCAACCAGTTATTTTTTTCATTAGAATAGATGAGCTATCTACAGACTACATGGACCACTGTGTCTTGTTGTAAAGCATGTCTACATGGATCAATCTACATCATTGTGTCCTATCAATAGATAAATAGGCTAAGAAATTTCAAATGTCCCATAAAAGTGAGGACGACCAAAAAAAGAATTCAAGAAAAGCTGGTCTATGAATCTATGATGAGGAAACCAACCAAAGTTAAGAGTTAAAAGAAAGGCATTAGCCAATCATATCAAACTGAATAATAGAATAATAGAAAATGGAGATTGGATAGACGAATCCCTAATTCCAGCCTTCTAGGATATACTTGTTGAAGCTATCTCTAATTTATTTGGAATATAATCTATGATATTTATGCCTTTGACTTTTCAACTTTTATTTGAATTCTACTATGTCCAGAACACTTCCATTTTCCCAAACACAACGCGGATTTTATTTTACAGTAATTATGGAGTCGGATTCATTCATATATTGGAAAGGTATAGAACCTGAATGTAAAAGTAAACTTCATCTACCATTTCCTTTAGTTCTTAAGGATTAACACTTTCTCTAGCTGCAGTTTTCTTTTTTTTTTATGTACCATAAGCAGATCTGAGATACATGAGGATCATTTTAATAGATGGTGTAATTTGTGCACTAATGACTACTCTTTGGCTAGGGCCCCTGTTGTTCATAATAACATAAGAGTTCTTCTTTCCTTACCTTTGGTTTTGATAGGCTTATGACAAAAGTTGACCATGAACAAGATAACCGCAAACTTGTAATAATGAACTTGATAACCAAATCGAAAGCTCTGAACTTGATCTTCCTAATGCTCAATTCCTCCGAAGTGGGGTTTTGGGTTGGTTGATGTTGAACTAATCTCTACAATGACATGGAAAGAAAAATTAAGTAGCTTCTAAATTCTAACATAGTTAAAGAATAACGACTTGCCATTCACGAAGTAGCTTCCTAAGATTCAAATTCAAGTTCAAGGAAGCTTGAATTTTCGTTTTGAAATTTTCAAAATAAAAAATCGATTCGAAATTCCAAATGAAGCAGAAAAATGCAATAAACAACAAATTAACGAAATTATAACATCAAAGGTAAATAAGATCAGAGAAGTGAATTATACATTAGCACCAGAAGCATGGCGATCAAATTCACTCAACGACTTGAGCTTAGCAGAAATATCCTTCACCAGCTTCAATATCCTCTATCTCGTGTTGTGCCTACAAAAAAAAATTTACCTTGCAAGAAAACACATCGCAATGAAAAAATGGAAAAGTAAGCGTACAGCTTCTGGCCGTGGTCGGGAGTGTCTTTAACGGTTCCAAGAGAATCAACGAGGTGGCTGATGATTGGATTTGTTGATCTGGAAGATTCCGGCGGCGATGGCCTGCGACAGAGACTGGCTGTGACCACACCATTGAAGGAGAAGCACGTTTGATTTGTGCGTAGTGTGAACTGTGTTCACCGAATTAGGATTTTCCAAATTCGGATCCTAATTTGGATTTGGATCTGGATCTGGATTTAAGTTGGTTAAATGGTTTGGATTAAAAAACCAAATCATAAAATTGATGCAATGTGGTTTGAATTTTTTTTTTAAAAAACTGGTTTGGTTTGGATTGGGTTTAAAATCTAAGATTTTGATTTTTTTTTCCCAGACCTAAGTATAGCCCTCCAAGGTGGCATATGGGTTAAAACTTGAATTTTTTTCAGAGTCAAAAGTAACAGATAGTTATACAATATAAAAAGACTAACTATATTTATACAATACGTAATTTGAAACTTTGAATATATTGTACAAATATATTTAAACTTTGAGAAATAATATATTTTTTTGATCAGGATGTAGTCCGTCTAGTCGGAGCGCAGGCACTTCGACAAGGGTTGATTAAGCCCTCATTTGTAGAGTTGGCCTTGTATCGCTGCATATTTGGCCGCCTCTCATTTCACTGCTCTGGCTTCCTTCTCGTCGTTTGGGAGTTTGCCGTTCTCCATGAAGTGGAGGATCAGATCAATCCATGAGGGAGGGCTCATCACTTGTGTCACAATGAGGGTTACCGACGGCTCATTTATCAGTCTCTGAATCAAGGATCGGTTTCCTATGCCTGGCT
The DNA here is from genome assembly GCF_000817695.3 of Arachis duranensis. Lineage (NCBI taxonomy): Eukaryota > Viridiplantae > Streptophyta > Magnoliopsida > Fabales > Fabaceae > Arachis > Arachis duranensis. The sequence goes on along the minus strand of NC_029778.3, from coordinate 31,605,185 downwards.
TTGTGCTCGCCAGCTTCGAGAGGAGATCAGCTCTTGCATTCCTTTCTCTGGGTACATGCTGAATCGTGATCTCTTCGAAGTCTTTGCACAACTTTTTTCACCTTCTCCAGGTACTTCTAGAGCAAGGAATCACTGGTTTGATAGGTCCTGTTGACTTGGGAGGTAATGATTTGGGAGTCACTGTTGACCTAGACTCGCGATGCTCCGACCTTTTTGGCTAAGAGTAAACCCCCTATCAAGGCTTCATATTTTGCCTGGTTATTGGAGATCGGAAAATCGAACTTGACTGATTGTTCGTAAGTCATCCCGACCGAGCTTTTGAGGATTATCCCTGCCCCTTCGAACGCTTTGTTGGAGGCTTCGTCGACATGGAGCTTCCACCGTGTGCTCGTGGCCTCGGGTAGGTCACTGACTACCTCTACCAGGACGTCTACCATTTCCTCGGCTTTGATTGCATGCTTGGGTTCGTAGTGTAAGTAGTATTGAGATAGCTCAATGGTGCACGAAATTGCAATTCCAATATCGAAATCAAGATTTCTTATGACTTCGTGATGAGCGGATAATTTATACGCTTTTTGGCATTGTTTTTAGGTAGTTTTTAGTAAGTTCAAGCTACTTTTAGGGATGTTTTCATTAGTTTTTATGTTAAATTCACATTTCTGGACTTTACTATGAGTTTTTGTGTTTTTCTGTGATTTCAGGTAATTTCTGGCTGAAATTGAGGGACTTGAGCAAAAGTTTGAAAAAGGCTGACAAAAGGACTGCTGATGCTGTTGGAATCTGACCTCCCTGCACTCGAAATAGATTTTCTGGATCTACAGAACTCCAAATGGCGCGCTCTCAACGGCATTGGAAAGTAGACATCCAGAATTTTCCAGCAATATATAATAGTCCATACTTTATTTGGAAATTGACGACGTAACTTGGCGTTGAACGCCAAATACATGCTGTTGTCTGGAGTTAAACGCCAGAAA
>NC_029778.3:31602249-31602696 GCF_000817695.3 Arachis duranensis | reverse complement strand
TCTTGCATGCATTATGTGTTTGATCCAAAATTTTCATGTTTTGGGTCATGTTTGTGTTTTTCTTTCTCATAATTAAAATTTTCAAAAATAAAAAAATATCTTTTCCTTATTTTTCTCCAAATTTTCGAAAATTTGAGTTGACTTCGTCAAAAATTTTCAACATTAGTTGTTTCTTACAAGTCAAGTCAAATTTTCAATTTTAAAAATCTTATCTTTTCAAAATCTTTTTCAAAAATTATATCCTTTTCATTTTTTTCCATTTTTCGAAAATTTCAAAAAAATCTTTTTAACATATTTTCAAAATCTTTTTCTTATCTTTACATCTAATTTTCGAAAATTAGCTAACAATTAATGTGATTAGTTCAAAAATTTGAAGTTTGTTACTTTCTTGTTAAGAAAGGTTCAATCTTTAAGTTATAGAATCTTATCTTGTAGTTTCTTGTTAGT
>NC_029778.3:31600628-31602151 GCF_000817695.3 Arachis duranensis | reverse complement strand
TTTATCTTTTTCAAAATTTGATTTCAAAATATCTTATCTAACCTCCTATCTTCTTATCTTTTCAAATTTTGATTTTAATATCTTTTTCAATCAACTAACTAACTTTTTGTTTGTTTCCTATCTTTTTCAAAACCAACCAACTACTCTTCCCTCTTTAATTTTCGAAAATACTTCTCTTTTTTTTTCAAAAATTCTTTTTGTTTTAAATTTTAAGTTTTAATCTTATCTTATCTCTAATTTTCGAAAATTACTAACCCCTTTTTCAAAATTATTTTCGAAATTTTCCTTCTCTTCTCTTATTCTATTTAATTATTTATTTACTAACACTTCTCTTCACCTCTCTTCATCTAAAAATCCGAACCCAATATATCCCTTGTGTTTGGATTCTTCACCTTTCATTCTTCTCCCCTTTCTTTTTCTACTAACATAAAGGAATCTCTATACTGTGACATAGAGGATTCCTCTTTCTTTTCTTGTTTTCTTCTCTTTCATATGAGCAGAAACAAGGATAAAGGCACTCTTGTTGAAATTGATCCAGAACCTGAAAGGACTCTGAAGAGAAGATTAAGAGAAGCTAAGTTACAACAATCCAGAAGTAACCTTTCAGAAAATTTCAAACAAGAGAAGGAGATGGCAGCCGATAATAATAATAATGCAAGGAGAATGCTTGGTGACTTCACAAAGCCAACGTCCAAGTTTGATGGAAGAAGCATCTCCATTCCTGCCATTGGAGCCAACAACTTTGAGCTGAAACCTCAGCTAGTTGCCTTAATGCAACAAAACTGCAAGTTCTATGGACTTCCATCTGAAGATCCTTACCAGTTTTTAACTGAGTTCTTGCAGATCTGTAAGACTATTAAGACTAATGGAATAGATCCTGAAGTCTACAGGCTCATGCTTTTCCCTTTTGCTGTAAGAGACAGTGTTAGAATATGGTTGGATTCACAACCTAAGGATAGCCTGGACTCCTGGGATAAGCTGGTCACTGCCTTCTTGGATAAATTCTTCCCTCTTCAAAAGCTGAGCAAGCTGAGAGTGGATGCTCAAACCTTCAAACAAAAAGATGGTGAATCCCTCTATGAAGCTTGGGAAAGATACAAGCAGCTGACCAAAAGATGTCCATCTGACATGTTTTCAGAATGGACCATATTAGATATATTCTATTATGGTCTATCTGTATTTTCGAAAATGTCATTGGACCATTCTGCAGGTGGATCTATTCACCTAAAGAAAACGCCTGAAGAGACCCAAGAACTCATTGATATGGTTGTAAATAACCAGTTCATGTACACTTCTGAGAGGAATTCCGTGAATAATGGGGTACCTCAGAAGAAAGGAGTTCTTGAAATTGATGCTCTGAATGCCATATTGGCTCAGAACAAAATGTTGACTCAACAGGTCAACATAATCTCTCAAAATCTGAACGGACTGCAACATGCATCCAACAGCACTAGAGAGGCAACTTCTGAAGAAGCTTATGATCCTGAGAACCCTACAATGGCAGAGGTTAATTACATGGGTGA
>NC_029778.3:31599079-31600162 GCF_000817695.3 Arachis duranensis | reverse complement strand
TCAAGCAAGAAGGAGTTTCCTATTAAGGATCCAAAGGAATCTGAGGCTCATACAGAGACCATAGAGATTCCATTAAATCTCCTTCTGCCATTCATGAGCTCTGAAGGCTATTTTTCCTCTGAAGAGGATGAAGATGTGACTGGAGAGCAAGTTGCTCAATACTTAGGAGCTATCATGAAGCTGAATGCCAAGTTGTTTGGTAATGAGACTTGGGAAAGTGAACCTCCCTTGCTCATTAGTGAACTAGATTCTTGGATTCAGAAAACTCTACCTCAAAAGAAACAAGATCCTGGAAAATTCTTAATACCTTGTACCATAGGCAGCATGACCTTTGAAAAAGCTCTATCTGATCTAGGGTCAGGGATAAATCTTATGCCACTCTCTGTAATGGAGAAGCTGGGGATCATTGAGGTACAACCTGCCTTGTTCTCATTACAATTGGCAGACAAGTCATTGAGACAAGCTTATGGAATAGTGGAAGACGTGTTAGTAAAGGTTGAAGGCCTTTACATCCCTGCTGATTTCATAATCTTAGACACTAGGAAGAAAGAGGATGAATGCATCATCCTTGGAAGACCTTTCCTAGCCACAGCAGGAGCTGTGATAGATGTCAACAGAGGTGAATTAGTCCTTCAATTGAATGGAGACTACCTTGTGTTTAAGACACATGGCCATCCCTCTATGACAAAAGAGAGTAAGCATGAAGAGCTTCTCTCAGTTCAGAGTCAAGAAGAGCCCCCACAGTCAAACTCTAAGTTTGGTGTTGGGAGGCCACAACCAAACTCTAAGTTTGGTGTTAAGATCCCATATCCAAACTCTAAGTTTGGTGTTGGGACTATATAACATTGATCTGATCACCTAGTGGCTCCATGAGAGCCACTGTCAAGCTATTGATATTAAAGAAGCGCTTGTTGGGAGGCAACCCAATTTTATTTATCTAATTTTTATTTTATTGTTATTTTGTGTTTTATTAGGTACATGATCATGAGGAGTCACGAAAAAATCATAAAAATTAAAAACAGAATCAAAAACAGCAGAAGAAAAAAATCACGCCCTGGAGGAAGCACAGGCTGGCGTTCAACA
>NC_029778.3:31596584-31598961 GCF_000817695.3 Arachis duranensis | reverse complement strand
TGGCGCTGAACGCCAGTAACAAGCATGAAACTGGCGTTCAACGCCCAGAACATGCTTCACATGGGCGTTGAACGCCCAGAACGTGCATCATCTCGGCGTTTAAACGCCAGAATGGTGTGCAAAGGCAATTTACATGCCTATTTGGTGAAGGGATGGAATTCCTTGACACCTCAGGATCTGTGGACCCCTCCTTGACACCTCAGGATCTGTGGACCCCACAGGATCCCCACCTACTATATTCCCACCTTACCTCCTAATCCTATTTTTGTATTCCCCATGTCACACTTCCCAACACTCTTCACCAATCACCTCAATTCCTCTTCCCAATCACCCCCTTCACCACTCACATCTATCCACTCTTCCCCATAAACCCCACCTACCTTCAAAAATTCAAAACCAATTTTCCCACCCATTCCCACCCTAAATGGCCGAATACACACTACCCCCTCTCCCTATATATACCCTTCCATTATACTTCATTTTCACACAACACAACCCCCTCTTCTTTACCTTGGCCGAACCCACATCTCTCCCTCTCTACCATATTCTCTTCTTCTCTTCTTTCTTCTATTGCTCGAGGACGAGCAATATTTTAAGTTTGGTGTGTGGTCAAAACACAATCTTTTTTGTTTTCCACTACCATCAATGGCACCTAAGGCCGGAAAAGGAAAAGGGAAGACAAAAGCTTCCACCTCCGAGTCATGGGAGATGGAAAGATTCATCTCCAAGAGCCATCAAGACCACTTCTATGATGTTGTGGCAAAGAAGAAGGTGATCCCTGAGGTCCCTTTCAAGCTCAAGAAGAATGAGCATCCGGAGATCCGACATGAGATCCGAAGAAGAGGTTGGGAAGTCTTAACCAACCCCATGCAACAAGTCGGAATCTTGATGGTTCAAGAGTTCTATGCCAATGCATGGATCACTAGGAACCATAATCAAAGTATGAACCCGAATCCAAAGAATTATCTCACAATGGTTTGGGGGAAATACTTAGATTTTAGTCCGAAAAATGTGAGGTTGGCGTTTCACTTGCCCATGATGCAAGGAGATGAATAATAGCCGACAAGTCCTCCACCATGGCAAGGCTAGCTTTTCCTCACTTTATTTGCCATCTGTGTTACTCAGCTGGAGTTATCATAGAAGGAGATATCCCCATTGAAGAGGATAAGCCCATCACCAAGAAGAGGATGGAGCAAGCAAGAGAGACCCTTCACGGTTCTCAAGAGATGCATGAGGAAGCTCATTATCAACAAATCCCTGAGATGCCTCAAGGGATGCACTTTCCTCCCAATAACTATTGGGAGCAACTCAACACTTCCTTAGAAGATTTGAGCCACAATGTGGAACAATTAAGGGTGGAACATTATGAGCACTCTGACAAACCCCATTTGTAGGGTTTATCTTATGCTTGATTTAGGGGGTTTTATAACCTTTTACCCACATTTATTCAATAAAATAGCATGGTTTTGTATATTCTCCTTTAATTGTGCTTAAGAGTGAAAACATGCTTTTTAGGACCTAAAATAGCTAAATTTAATTCACCTTGATTCTATTAGATGCCTTGATATGTGTGTTAAGTGATTTCAGATTTAGGAGGCAAAGATTGGATCAAAGGAATGAAGAAAAAGCATGTAAAGTTGGAGAACTCATGAAGAAATGATGGAACCAAAAATTTGTCAAGCCTGACCTCTTCGCACTTAATTGACCATAACTTGAGCTACAAAGGTCCAAATGATGCGGTTCCAGTTGGGTTGGAAAGCTAACATCCGGGGCTTCGAAATGATATAAATTTTGCCATATGTTGCTTCGCGTTCAGGGGCGCGCATGCGCACTTTGCGCGCGCGCGCCGATTCTGTCCGTGGCCCACTTTAATGAAATCGTCCCCAGCGATTTTAGGAGCCTTGTGGGCCCAATCCAACTCATTTCTGATGCTATTTAAGTCAAGTATTGAAGGGGAATCAATATACTTTAGATGTTAGTTACCATTAGTCATAGTTTAGTTCTAGAAGTAGTTTCTAGAGAGAGAAGCTCTCACTTCTCTCTAGGATTAGGTTTAGGATTAGGTTTAGTTCTTAGATCTAGATTTTAATTCATCTTCTTCTACTTCTATCTTCTCAATTCCTTGTTGCTACATTCATCTTCTTCTATTCTTTTATTGTAATTTCCTTTATGTTGTTCTTATACTTTGTTGTAGATCTACTATTGTTCTTTCCATTTTTTTCCAATTCAATAAGAGGTAATTCATAATAATTGTTCTTCTTTGCTTTTCTATTGTTGATCTCTTACCTTTGTAGTTAGATCTCTCTTTAATTCTTGCAATTTATGTTGTTTACTTTTATTGCCTTTTATGTGTTTGTTGAAATGCTTCTTCTAGATA
>NC_029778.3:31594526-31595188 GCF_000817695.3 Arachis duranensis | reverse complement strand
ATTTCAGGTAATTTCTGGCTGAAATTGAGAGACTTGAGCAAAACTCTGAAAAAGGCTGACAAAAGGACTGCTGATGCTGTTGGAATCTGACCGCCTTGCACTCGAAATGGATTTTCTGGACCTACAGAACTTTAAATGGCACGCTCTCAACGGCGTTGGAAAGTAGACATCCAGAGCTTTCCAGCAATATATAATAGTCCATACTTTATTCGGAAATTGACGACGTAACTTGGCGTTCAACGCCAAGTACATGCTGCTGTCTAGAGTTAAACGCCAGAAAAACGTCATGATCCGGAGTTGAACGCCCAAAACACGTTATAACTTGAAGTTCAACTCCAAGAAAAGCCTCAGCTCGTGGATAGATCAAGCTCAGCTCAAGCATACAACAAGTGGGCCCCGGAAGTGGATTTATGCATCAATTACTTACTCATGTAAACCCTAGTAGCTAGTCTAGTATAAATAGGATAAGCTACTATTGTATTAGACATCTTTGGTCTCAGTTTTGTTTTATTCTTCATCTTAGGAGGCTATTGATCACATTTCAGGGGGCTGGCCATTCGGCCATGCCTGAACCTTTTACTTATGTATTTTCAACGATGGAGTTTCTGCACACCATAGATTAAGGGTGTGGAGCTCTGCTGTACCTCAAGTTTCAATACAAT
>NC_029778.3:31594307-31594481 GCF_000817695.3 Arachis duranensis | reverse complement strand
CTATTCTTATTCCAAGATATACGTTATACTTAACTTTGATGAATGTGATGATCCGTGACACTCATCATCATTCTCACCTATAAACGCGTGTGACTGACAACCACTTCCGTTCTACCTTAGGCCGGGCGCATATCTCTTAGATTCCCCAACAGAATCTTCGTGGTATAAGCTAGA
>NC_029778.3:31592128-31594286 GCF_000817695.3 Arachis duranensis | reverse complement strand
GTGCTGTGACAGAGCATAGGATCATTTTCACTGAGAGGATGGGATGTAGCCATTGACAACGGTGATGCCCTACATACAGCTTGCCATGGAAAGGAGTAGGAAGGATTGGATGAATGTAATAAGAAAGTAGAGATTCAAGAGGAGCACAGCATCTCCATACGCTTATCTGAAATTCCCATTATTGATTTACATAAGTATTTCTATCCCTTTTATTTTCTATTTATTTATTAATTTTCGAAACCCAAAACCTTTTAATCTGCCACACTGAGATTTACAAGGTAACCATAGCTTGCTTCATACCAACAATCTCTGTGGGATCGACCCTTACTCACGTAAGGTATTACTTGGATGACCCAGTACACTTGCTGGTTAAGTTGAACGGAGTTATGAAAAGAAAGTGCTGAGTTAGTCTTTTTTGGCACATGCCAAAGAGCCATTATTGTTGATCACAATTTCGTCCACCACTTCGTACCACTAACCAGCAAGTGCACTGGGTCGTCCAAGTAATACCTTACATGAGTAAGGGTCGATCCCACGGAGATTATTGGTTTGAAGCAAGCTATGTTTATTTTATTATTCTTAGTCAGGATATCAATTATAATTATCAGTTTGAAATATTAGAAAAAAATGAAAGAGCGTGAAATAATTACTTGTTGTGCAGTAATGGAGAATATATTGGAATTTTGGAGATGCTTTGTCTTCTGAATTCCTGTAATATAATATTCAACTCAATGCAAAAGTGCAAAGTTCCTTCCATGGCAAGCTCTATGTAGGGTGTCACTGTTGTCAATGGCTACTTCCCATCCTCTCAGTGAAAATGGTCCAAATGCTCTGTCACAGCATGGCTAATCAACTGTTGGTTCTCGATCATGTCGGAATAGAATCCATTGATTCTTTTGCGTTTGTCATCACGCCCAACACTCGCGAGTTTGAAGCTCGTCACAGTCATCCAATCCCAGAATCCTACTCGGAATACCACATACAATGTTTAGACTTTCTGGATTCTCATGAATGCCGCCATCAATTCTAGCTTATACCACGAAAATTCTGGTTAAGGAATCTAAGAGATACTCATTCAATCTGATGTAGAACGGAGGTGGTTGTCAGACACACATTCATGGATTGAGGAAGGTGATGAGTGTCACGGATCATCACCTTCTCCATAGTTAAGCGCGAATGAACATCTTAGACAGGAACACGCATGTTTGAATGGAAAAACATAAATAATTGCATTAATTCATCGAGACGCTGCAGAGCTCCTCACCCCCAACAATGGAGTTTAGAGACTCATGCTGTCAAAGAGTATAAAATTAAGATCTAAAAATGTCATGAGATACAAAATAAGTCTCTAAAAGTTGTTTAAATACTAAACTAGTAACCTAGGTTAACAGAAAATGAGTAAACTAAGATGGATAGTGCAGAAATCCACTTCTGGGGCCCACTTGGTGTGTGCTGGGGCTGAGACTTAAGCTTCTCACGTGCCTGGGCTGTTTCTGGAGTTGAACGCCAAGTTGTAATGTGTTTCTGGCGTTCAACTCTGGTTCGTGACGTGTTTCTGGCGTTGGACGCCAGACTGGAACATGGAACTGGCGTTAAACGCCAGTTTACGTCGTCTATCTTCACGCAAAATATGGACTATTATATATTGCTGGAAAGCACTGGATGTCTACTTTCCAACCCAATTAAGAGCGCACCAATTGGACTCTTGTAGCTCCAAAAAATCCATTCCGAGTGCAGGGAGGTCAGAATCCAACAGCATCAGCAGTCCTTTTTCAGCCTAAATCAGATTTTTGCTCAGCTCCCTCAATTTCAGCCAGAAAATACCTGAAATCACAGAAAAACACACAAACTCATAGTAAAGTCCAGAAATATGATTTTTGCTTAAAAACTAATAAAATTCTTTTAAAAACTAATAAAAACATGCTAAAATCTACATGAAATTACCCCCAAAAAGCGTATAAAATATTCGCTCATCACAACACCAAACTTAAACTGTTGCTTGTCCTCAAGCAACTAGATAAATAAAATAGGATGAAAAGAAATTAAGAAGCAATAATATTTCAGAGTTTTAAGTGGAGCTCAGATTCTTATTTAGATGAGCGGGGCTAGTAGCTTTTTGACTTCCGAACAGTTTTGGCATCTCACTTTATCCTTTGAA
>NC_029778.3:31587752-31592056 GCF_000817695.3 Arachis duranensis | reverse complement strand
TGGTTAGGGACAGCTTGATTTAGCCGCTTAGGCCTGGATTTATTTCCTTGGGCCCTCCTATCCATTGATGCTCAAAGCCTTGAATCCTTTTCACCATTGCCTTTTGGTTTAAAGGGCTATTGGCTTTTTCTACCTCTTTTGCTTTTTTTTTTCGCAAATTATTGACTTTTCATTTTTTTTCGCAAGCTTGTTTTTTACTGCTTTTTCTTGCTTCAAGAATCAATTTCATGATTTTTCAGATCATCAATAACATTTCTCTTGTTCATCATTCTTTCAGGAGCCAACAATTTTAACATTCATGAAATTCAAGATAAAAAATATGCACTGTTCAAGCATTCATTCAGAAGACAAAAAGTATTGCCACCACATATAATTAATTATAATTTTTCTTATTAAGAACTCGAAAAATCCACTATTTTATTCATGTTTGATGATGATGAGAAAAATAAATTATAACTTAATTGAAAATAAAATAAAAATAGATATACTAATTACCACTACTCCTATATATCATCTAAGGTAAATTCTTATAACAACAACTATCTCAGAGTTAAAGCTAAAATTAGAACTTAACAACCTGTATTTTGGGAAGTGGATGTTCCTCTAGTCTGTGAGGTGCTTGGTCCTTTAAGAATTAATTTCTGACGCTTCAGTTCCCTTAAGTCACGCCCTTGCTCCTCTTTTTCCCTAAGCAATTTGCAAAGCATGCTATTTTAATTATTCTGTTCTTCCTTTATTTGGTCCATAGCTTCTTGCAACTTGGAAACAGATGCCTCAAGATGCTCCCAGTATTCAACTTGAGGGATTTCTGGGAGGAATTCATGTGCTCTCCTCTTGATGGGATCATCCTGCAACTGTTGTTTTTCCATTGATATTTTAGTGATTGGCCGCTCAACTGAGATATACTCAGTTATTTCCATCCTTACTCTGGCATCTTTGCAGAGCATAGAAATTAGGCTTGGATAAGCCAACTTGGCGTCTTTGGATTTCTTGTTTGCTATTATGTAGAGTTCACACGAAATTAACTAATGAACTTCTACTTCTTTTCCCAACATAATGCAGTGAATCATCACTGCTCTTTTAACAATGACTTCAGAACGGTTGCTAGTGGGCAATATGGAACGCCCAATGAAGTCCAGCCAGCCTCTGGCTACTGGTTTGAGATCTTCTCTCTTGAGTTGATTTAGGACACCCGTGGTGCTGGTGGTCCACCTGGCTCCAGGAATGCATATATCCTCTAGAATCTTGTCCAGGCCCTTGTTTGTTCTCATCATTCTCCTATTAAAGGAGTCTGGGTCATCTTTCAGCTGAGGCAGCTAAAAGATCTCCCTAATTTTGTCAGGGTGGATGTGAACAATCTTTCCTCTGACCAAGGTCCGATAGTCATAGAGGGCAGTTCAACGCCCAAACGCTGCATGTTTTGGGCGTTTAACGCCCAATTGCTGCTTCTCCTGGGCGTTCAACGCCCAACTATTACTTCTTTCTGGCGTTGAACGCCAGGAAGTCCTTTGTCAGTGGGCATTTTTCTGAACGCCCAGGACGCTGTAATTTTAGCGTTAAACGCCCAGAAGGAGCTTCTTTCTGGCGTTCAATGCCCAGAAGATGCTTCTTTCTGGCGTTTAACGCCCAGATGGCTATCCTTACTGGCGTTGAACGCCCAGTGGATGCTTCTTTTGGGCGTTCAACGCCCAAAATATTTCTTACTATCTTTTCACGCCAGTGAGCTTCCAAATTCCCCTGTAACTCTGTGAACTCAAGCAATTGCTATTCTACCTTGAAGATAACTGAGATATACCTGTAAAAATTAATTAATTAATAAATAAACATTGTAACTGACTGGGTTGCCTCCCAGTAAGCACTTCTTTATTGTCTTTAGCTGGACTATTACTAAGCTTTAATCAAGCCTCAGTTTTGAGCATTCTAGCTCAAAATTGCTTTCAAGATAATGTTTAACTCTCTGTCCATTAACAATGAACTTTTTGTTAGAATCATTATCCTAAAGCTCTACGTATCCATATGGTGACACACTTGTAATCACATATGGTCCTCTCCACCGAGATTTCAATTTCTCGGGGAATAATCTAAGCCTAGAATTAAATAGCAGAACTTTCTGTCCAGGCTCAAAGACTCTGGATGACAGTTTCTTATCATGTCATCTTTTTGCTTTCTCTTTGTAAATTTTTGCATTTTCGAAAGCATTGAGTCTAAATTCCTCTAGCTCATTTAACTGGAGCAAACGCTTTTCTCCAGCTAACTTGGCATCAAGGTTTAGGAATCTGGTCGCCCAGTAGGCCTTATGTTCCAGTTCCACTGGCAACTAACACGCCTTTCCATACACAAGCTGGTATGGGGAGGTCCCTATAGGGGTTATGAATGCTGTTCTGTATGCCCACAGAGCATCATCCAAGCTTCTTGCCCAATCCCTTCTATGGTTAATTACAGTCCGTTCCAGGATTCTTTTAAGTTCTCTGTTAGAAACTTCAGCTTGCCCATTTGTCTGTGAATGATATGGAGTGGCTACCCTGTGGCTAACTCCATAACGAACCAAAGCAGAGTAAAGCTGTTTATTGCAGAAATGAATGCCCCCATCACTGATTAGTACTCTAGGGGTGCCAAATCTGCTGAAGATGTGTTTCTGGAGGAATTTTAACACTGTCTTAGTGTCATTAGTGGGTGTTGCAATAGCTTCCACCCATTTGGATACATAATCCACTGCCACCAGAATATAAGTGTTTGAGCATGATGGTGGGAAAGGCCCCATGAAGTCAATACCCCATACATCAAACAACTCAATCTCCAAGATACCTTTTTGAGGCATGGCATAACTGTGAGGCAGATTACCAAATCTTTGGCAACTATCACAATTAAGTACAAACACTCGGGAATCTTTATAGAGAGTAGGCCAGTAGAAGCCACATTGGAGGATCTTGTGGCTGTTCGCTCACTTCCAAAATGTCCTGCATATTGTGATCCATGGCAATGCCATAGGATCTTCTGTGCTTCTTCTTTAGGCACACATCTACGGATTACTCCGTCTGCACATCTCTTGAAGAGATACGGCTCATCCCAAAGATAATACTTTGCATCCGTGATCAGCTTCTTTGATTGCTGCCTACTGTATTCTTTAGGTATGAATCTCACTACCTTGTAGTTTGCAATGTCTGCAAACCATGGCACTTTTCGAATGGCAAAGAGTTGCTCATCCAGAAAGTTTTCAGAGATCTCAGTAAGAGGGAGGGACGCCCCTTCTACTGGTTCTATTCGGGACAGGTGATCTGCTACTTGATTCTCTGTCCCTTTTCTGTCTCTAATTTCTATATCAAACTCTTGCAGAAGCAACACCCATCTTATGAGTCTGGGTTTTGAATCCTGCTTTGTGAGTAGATATTTAAGAGTAACATGGTCAGTGTACACAATCACTTTTGATCCTACTAAATAAGATCTGAACTTGTCAATGGCGTAAACCACTGCAAGTAACTCTTTTTCTGTGGTTGTGTAGTTCTACTGTGCGTCATTTAGAACATGACTGGCATAATAAATGACGTGCAGAAGCTTGTCATGCCTTTGTCCCAACACTACACCAATGGCATGGTCACTGGCATCACACATTAATTCAAATGGTAATGTCCAGTCTGGTGTAGAGATGACTGGTGCTGTGATCAGCTTAGCTTTCAGAGTTTTAAATGCATGCAGACACTCTTTATCAAAGATAAATGGCGTGTCAGTAGCTAGCAGATTACTCAGAGGTTTGGCGATTTTTGAAAAATCCTTTATAAACCTCCTATAAAATTTTGCATGCCCCAGAAAGCTTCTGATTGCCTTAACATTGGCAGGTGGTGGTAATTTTTCAATTACCTCTACCTTAGCTTGATCTACTTCTATTTCCTTGTTCGAAATTTTGTGCCCAAGGACAATTCCTTCAGTCACCATAAAGTGACATTTCTCCCATTTTAAAACCAGGTTAGTCTCTTGGCACCTCTTTAGAACAAGTGCTAGATGGTCAAGACAGGAGCTGAATGAGTCTCCAAATATTGAAAATTCATCCATGAAGACTTTCAGAAATTTTTTCACCATATTAGAGAAAATTGAGAGCATGCACCTTTGAAAGGTTGCAGGTGCATTGCATAGGCCAAATGGCATTCTTCTGTATGCAAATACTCCAGATGGACATGTGAATGCTATTTTCTCTTGTTCCTGGGGATCTACTGCAATTTGATTATAACCTGAATATCCATCCAGGAAGCAGTAGTATTCATGACCTGCTAGTCTTTCCAGCATCTGGTCTATGAATGGTAAAGGAAAAT
>NC_029778.3:31577572-31585326 GCF_000817695.3 Arachis duranensis | reverse complement strand
TAAAATAAAAACAAAAATAAAAATAAGATAAAATAAGAAAATTAAAATTAAAAAATTAATAAGAATTTAAAAATATTTTATGAAGATTTTCAAAAAAGTGAGGAGAGAGAAAATGGTTAGGATATTTTTGAAAAAGATATAATAATATTTTTTTTTAAAATCTTAAAAGGATAAGATTTGAAAAATTTTGAAATTGAAATCTGAATTTTTATAAAAAAATTTTGAAAAAGTAGTTTAAAAATAGGTAGAAAAGATATTTTTTTGAATTTTGAATTTTATGATGAAAGAGAAAAACACACAAAAGACACAAGACTTAAAATTTTTAGATCTAATGCTCCTTGTTTTCAAAAATTTTGGAGGGAAAACACCAAGGAACACCAAACTTAAAAAATTTTAAGATCAAAACATAAAGAAGACTTAAGAACACTTTGAAGATTCACAAGAACAACAAGAACAAAAGAAAGAACACCAAACTTAAAATTTTTAGAAAACTTCAATAAAATTTTCGAAAATTATAAAAAAGATTAACAAGAAAACACCAAACTTAAAGTTTGGCACAAGAATTAATCAAAAAAAGAAGATACCCAATTACCAAGAACATAGACCGACGCTCTAGCCAATTGGGCAGTAAAGGTAACACTTTTTTTTGAAGAGGTATATTTATATTATTCCTTTTGGAAGACTAATGCTTTAGAAAAGAACAAGAAAAATTAAAAATCAAACAAGAAAAATAAACAAGAGCAGCTTAAAGATCAAAGAACACAAATTCAAAAATTTAAAAGGAAAATATAAAATATGCAATTGACGCCAAACTTAGAACAAGATACTAAACTCACGAAAAAAAATTAAAAATTGATAAAGAAAAATAATATTTTTGAAAAATTTTTGAAAAGGGAATAAAGGACTCAGAATTTAATGACTCTATAGCAACAAAAATAAATTATTCCTAATCTAAGCAACAAAATAAACCTTTAGTTGTTCAAACTCAAACAATCCCCAGCAACGACGCCAAAAACTTGGTGCACGAAATTGTAATCCCAATATCAAAATCAAGATTTCTTATGACTTCGTACCACTAACCAGCAAGTGCACTGGGTCGTCCAAGTAATACCTTACGTGAGTAAGGGTCGATCCCACGGAGATTATTGGTTTGAAGCAAGCTATGTTTATTTTATTATTCTTAGTCAGGTTATCAATTATAATTATCAGTTTGAATTATTAGAAAAAATAAAAGAGCGTGAAATAATTACTTGTTGTGTAGTAATGGAGAATATGTTGGGGTTTTGGAGATGCTTTGTCTTCTGAATTCTTGTAATATAATATTCAACTCAATGCAAAAGTGCAAAGTTCCTTCCATGGCAAGCTCTATGTAGGGTGTCACCGTTGTCAATGGCTACTTCCCATCCTCTTAGTGAAAATGGTCCAAATGCTCTGTCACAGCATGGCTAATCAGCTGTTGGTTCTTGATCATGTCGGAATAGAATTCATTGATTCTTTTGCGTTTGTCATCACGCCCAACACTCGCGAGTTTGAAGCTCGTTACAATCATCCAATCCCAGAATCCTACTCGGAATACCACGGACAAGGTTTAGACTTTCCGGATTCTCATGAATGCCGCCATCAATTATAGTTTATACCACGAAGATTCTGGTTAAGGAATCTAAGAGATACTCATTCAATCTGATGTAGAATGGATGTGGTTGTCATGCACACGTTCATGGATTGAGGAAGGTGATGAGTGTCACGGATCATCACCTTCTCCATTGCTAAGTGCGAATGAACATCTTAGATAGGAACACGCATGTTTGAATGGAAAAACATAAATAATTGCATTAATTCATCGAGACGTTGCAGAGCTCCTCACCCCCAACAATGGAGTTTAGAGACTCATGCCATCAAAGAGTATAAAATTCAGATCTAAAAATATCATGAGATACAAAATAAGTCTCTAAAAGTTGTTTAAATACTAAACAAGTAACTTAGGTTTACAGAGAATGAGTAAACTAAGATGGATAGTGCAGAAATCCACTTCTGGGGCCCACTTGGTGTGTGCTAGGGTTGAGACTTAAGCTTCTCACGTGCCTGAGCTGTTTCTGGAGTTGAACGCCAAGTTGTAACGTGTTTCTGGCGTTCAACTCTGGTTCGTGACGTGTTTCTGGAGCTGGACACCAGACTACAACATAGAACTGGCGTTAAACGCCAGTTTACGTTGTCTATATTCGCGCAAAATATGGACTATTATATATTTCTGAAAAGCCTTGAATGTCTACTTTCCAACCCAATTGAGAGCGCGCCAATTGGACTCCTGTAGCTCCAAAAAATCCATTCCGAGTGCAGGGAGGTCAGAATCCAACAGCATCAGCAGTCCTTTTTCAGCCTAAATCAGAATTTTGCTCAGCTCCCTCAATTTCAGCCAGAAAATACCTGAAATTACAGAAAAACACACAAACTCATAGTAAAGTCCAGAAATATTATTTTTGCTTAAAAACTAATAAAAACATGCTAAAATCTACATGAAATTACCCCCAAAAAGCGTATAAAATATCCGCTCATCACTCAATCGCCCATGTCATCATGCGACCTGCCAAGTTGGGTTTGTAAAACCTGGCGAATGGCTTGGTTGGTTCTGACAGTGATCGGTTGTCCTTGGAAGTATTGCCTTAACCTTCTAGACCAGGTTAGTAAAGCATAGGCCAGTTTCTCTAACTTGGTGTATCATAGCTCTGCTCCCTAAAGCGCCTTGCTTATGAAATACACTGATTGCTGGATCTTATCCTCCTCTCAGACGAGGACGGCTACCAAGGCTTGATTCGTTACTGCCAGGTACAAAAACAATGAGTCCCTATCTTTCAGCTTGCCGTGGACGGGGGTGCCGATAGTATCCTTTTGAAGTGATTGAATGCTTCTTCACAGGTCGGGGTCCATTCAAAAGCTATTCCATTTTTCATCAAATTGAAGAAAGGGAGGGCCTTCTAATGGGGAAAAAATCGACGGTAAAGATTTTCACAAAAATAATCGTGTTGCAAGTACAGTTCTAAACCGACAATTAAACCTCAATCAAATTTAATTTGTTTGTCACTTAAGCAAACCCAATAAAATTAACCGAAGTATTAAACCTCGGGTCATCTCTCAAGAAATTATAGGTAAGTGTTTTTACTATTGGTTATGAAAAAAGTATCTTTTTGGGTTTTTAAAATAAGGAACAAGAAAATATAACTTGCAAGAAGAGTAAACTAATAATTAAGTAAGCTCTAGCAAGGAAAGGGAATTAGAACTCCTATCCTAATTATCATTATCAATTGTGATGGTAATTGCCTTTTGCTCTCACTTAATTAAGTTCTAACAATGAAGGTAAATCAAGTGAGCAAAATCAACTTAGGTTCACAAGTCCTAATCAAATACTAGATTTAGTGAAGTCTAAGCCAACTAGCAAGTCTCAATTACCAATCAACAAAAGACTTTTGATAACTCAAGAGTCTTTAAATATCAATCCAAGTTAAGAACATAAAAATATAAATTAAAATCCTCCCAAGCATTTTATCAAACACTTGGAAGGCATAAAATAAAAACATGAAAAACTAACAAGGGAATATGAAATCTAAGACCAATAATTGCAAGGAATCAATAATAACAAATGGAGAGAGAAGCAATAAACATGAAATACCTCAAATTGCATTAAAAAAGAAAATTGAATCTAACATGGACAATTCATAAACTGAATTGGAAAAATAGAGAAATCAACAAGAGGGATAGATGAACTAAAGTACTAGAATAAATAAAAGTAGAAGAAAAACTAAATTAAAGCATAATAGAAATCTGAAATTGAGAAAGACTAAGCCTAAAAACCCTAAAACCTAGAGAGAGAAGAGAGCCTCTCTCTCTAGAAAACTACATCTAAAACCTAAAATTGTGTGTATGAGAAGTGTCACCCTGATTCCCCCCTCTGCAACCTCTAATATGTGTTTTCGGGCTTGGAACTAGGCCAAATAGAGCCCAGAAATCGCCCCCGGCGAGTTCTGATATCTGCAGCACATGACGCTTTGTCACGCGTACACATCGCTCACGTGTACGCGTCGCTGAATCAAAAACTTTGTCACGCATACGCGTCACTTGTCTTCTGCGCCATTCACGCGTATGCGTCATTCACGCGTGCGCGTCGCTGCCAGCTTCTCAAAACTTCATTTTCTTGTGTTCCTTCCACTTTTGCATACTTTATTTCCATCCTCTAAGCCATTCTTACCCCTATAAACCCTGAAAATACTCAGCAAACATATCACGACATCGAATGGTAATAAAAGAGGATTAAAATTAGCAAATTTAAGGCCAAAGAAGCATGTTTTCAATCAAAGCACAAAATTAAGAAGGAAAATGTAAAACATGCGAATGAATAAGTGTGAGAATAATGTATAAATCTACTAAATTAAGCACAAGATAAACCCTAGAAATGGAATTTATCACCTTCATCGCCGATAGACCGAGGAAACGGGACAGAACGACGAGCCTCCCCGCTAACCTTTGCACATCCTTGACGTAACCTGGGATTTTCATTTGTAAGATAGCTTCACACTTGTCCGGGTTAGCCTCTACTCCCTTCTGCGTTATCATGAAGCCGATAAACTTTCCAGCCTCCATTGCAAAAAGCACACTTGAGGGGGTTGTGTCTCATGTTGTGCTTACGGAGAGACTTGAAGACAGCCTCAAGGTCTCCGACCAGATCACTTGGCTCGCTAGTCGTTACTAGGATGTCATCGACATAAACCTCAAACTGATCTATCGACAAGATCGCTAAAAACTTTGTTCATCAGCCTTTGGTAGGTTGCTTCAGCATTTTTTAATCCGAACGGCATCACTTTGTAGCAGTAAGTACCAGTTGGCGTTATAAACGCCGTTTTCTCCCCGTCAGGTCAGTGCATGGGTATTTGGTGATACCCGGAGTATGCATCCATGAAGCTCAGGAATCGGTACCTCGCTGCCACATCGACCAGGGCATCGATGTTTGGAAGATGAAAGGAGTCCTTCGAACACGCTTTGTTGAGATCCGAGTAGCTGACACACATCCTACATTTTCCATTGGCTTTCTTGACGAGAACTACATTGGACAGCCATGTCGAGTACTCGAGATCTCTGATGAACCCGGTGTCTAACAAGCTGGTCATCTGCTTGGCTACCTCGTTAGCCCTTTTCTGTGACATTTTCCTCCTTTGCTGTCCTATGGGCTTAGCATCTGGTTTTACGGCGAGCTGGTGAGACATGAACTCGGGGTCCACCCCTGGCATGTCAGCGGGAGTCCAAGCGAAAAGGTCACCATTTGCTCTGATAGCCTCTATGAGAGGCCCTTTTAGGTTGTGGGGGAGGTTTCTATTCACGAAGGTGAATTTTTTCTCCGCGTCCCTAACTCGAAACTTCTCTAGGTCCCCCTGGGGCTCTGGCCTCGGACTGTCATCTATTCTTGCATCCAGATCGACTAGGGAGACCCCGGAAGCCTCCATCGATTTCTTCCTCAAGGTGAGACTGGCGTTGTCATATGCGAAGGCCGTTTCTAGATCTCCTCTAATAGAACCGACGGTTTCGACGTCTGTGACAAACTTCATAGTAAAAAAAACTTGGTGTATATTATGACTGAGAACCCGTTGATTGTCTTCCTCCCAGGATGACATTGTAGGCTATAGAGTCTCTCAAGACAACAAACTCTGCCATTACTAATCTCTTTCCTTCACCTGACTGATGAGCGGATAATTTATACGCTTTTTGGCATTGTTTTTAGGTAGTCTTATTAGTTTTTTATGCTAAATTCACATTTCTGGACTTTACTATGAGTTTGTGTGTTTTTCTATGATTTCAGGTATTTTCTGGCTGAAATTGAGGGACCTGAGCAAAACTCTGATAGGAGGCTGACAAAGGACTGCTGATGCTGTTGGAATCTGACCTCCCTACACTCAAAATGGATTTTCTGGAGCTACAAAACTCCCAATGGCGCGCGCTTAACGGCGTTGAAAATTAGACATCCAGAGCTTTCCAGCAATATATAATAGTCCATACTTTATTTGAGATTTCATGACGTAAACTGGCGCTCAACGCCAGTTCCATGCTGCATTTTGGAGTCAAACGCCAGAAACACGTCACGAACCAGAGTTGAACGCCCAAAACACGTTACAACTTGGCGTTTAACTCCAAGAGAAGCCTCAACTCGTGGATAGATCAAGCTCAGCCCAATCACTCAACAAGTGGGCCCCGGAAGTGAATTTATGCATCAATTACTTACCTCTGTAAACCCTAGTAGCTAGTTTAGTATAAATAGAACATTTTACTAGTTTATTAGATATCCTTGATTGTATTATTCAATCTTTGGACGTTTAGTTCTTAGATCTGGGGGCTGGCCTTTCGGCCATGCCTGGACCTTTCACTTATGTATTTTCAACGGTGGAGTTTCTACACACCATAGATTAAGGGTGTGGAGCTCTGCTGTAACTGAAGTTTTAATGCAATTACTACTATCTTCTATCCAATTCGATTTATTCCTGTTCTAAGATATTTGTTGCACTTCAACTTGATGAATGTGATGATCCGTGACACTCATCATCATTCTCACATATGAACGCGCGGACTGACAACCACTTCCGTTCTACCTTAGGCCGGGCGCATATCTCTTGGATTCCTTAATCAGAATCTTCGTGGTATAAGCTAGAATTGATGGCGGCATTCATGGGAATCCGGAAAGTATAACCTTGTCTGTGGTATTCCGAGTAGGATTCCAGGATTGAATGACTGTGACGAGCTTCAAACTCCTGAAGGTTGGGCGTTAGTGACAGACGCAAAAGAATCACTGGATTCTATTCCAACCTGATTGAGAACCGACAGATGATTAGCCGTGCTGTGACAGAGCATTTGGACCATTTTCACTGAGAGGATGGGATGTAGCCATTGACAACGGTAATCCCTACATACAGCTTGCCATAGAAAGGAGTGATGAAAAACTAGAAGGAAGAAGTAGGAAAGCAGAGATTCAGAAGGAACACAGCACCTCCATACACCTATCTAAAATTCCCACCATTGAATTATATGAGTAACTTTATCTTTATTTTCTGTTTATTTTATTATCTTTATTTAAATCAATAATCTCTTAATCCAGTTAAATCCGCCTGACTGGGATTTACGAGATGACCATAGCTTGCTTCATACCAACAATCTCTGTGGGATCGACCCTTACTCACATAAGGTATTACTTGGACGACCCAGTACACTTGCTGGTTAGTTGTGCGGAGTTGTGACAAAGTGAGATTCACGTTTGAGAGCACCAAATCTTTGGAGCCATTGTTGATGATCACAATTTCATCCACCAAGTTTTTGGCGCCGTTGCCGGGGATTGTTCGAGTATGGACAACTGACGGTTCATCTTGTTGCTCGGATTAGGTAATTTTCTTTTCATTTTCCTTTCAAAAAAGTTTTCAAAAATCTTTCAAAAATTTTTCTTTATTTTCGTTTTTCAAAAATATAATTTTCAAAAAAAAATAATAAAAATACAAAAAATCATAAAATCATAAAAACCAAAAATATTTTGTGTTTCTTGTTTGAGTCTTGAGTCAATTTTTAAGTTTGGTGTCAATTGCATGCTTTAAAATTTTTCTTGCATTTTTCAAAAATTCATGCATTCATGGTGTTCTTCATGATCTTCAAGTTGTTCTTGACAAGTCTTCTTGTTTGATTATGATGTTTTCTTGTTTTGTGTTGTATGTTGTTTTTCATATGGATTTTTG
>NC_029778.3:31576088-31577458 GCF_000817695.3 Arachis duranensis | reverse complement strand
ATGTTTTCTTTGCATCAAAAATTTTTCAAAAATATGTTCTTGATGTTCATCATGATCTTCAAAGTGTTCTTGGTGTTCATCTTAACATTCATAGTGTTCTTGCATGCATCTTGTGTTTTGATCCAAAATTTTCATGTTTTAGGTCTTTTTTGTGTTTTTCTCTCTCATCATCATTAAAAATTTAAAAATAAAAAATATCTTTTCCTTATTTCTCTCCAAATTTTTGAAAATTTGAGTTGACTTGGTCAAAATTTTTTAAAATTAGTTGTTTCTTACAAGTCAAGTCAAATTTTCAATTTTAAAAAAATCTTATCTTTTCAAAACTTTTTCAAAAATTAAATCTTTTTCATTTTTCTTATTAATTTTTGAAAATTCTTTAAAATGTTTTTCAAAAAAAATCTTTTTCTTAATTTTATCTTAATTTTAAAATTATGCTAACAATTAATATGATTGATTCAAAAATTTGAAGTTTGTTACTTTCTTGTTAAGAAAGGTTCAATCTTTAAATTCTAGAACCATATCTTTTAGTTTCTTGTTAGTTAAGTAATTAATTTAATATTAAAAATTAAATCTTTTTCAATCCTATCTTTTTATCATATCTTCTTATCTTATCTTTTTATCATATCTTTTTCAAAAAATTTGATTTCAAAATATCTTATCTAACTTCTTATCTTCTTATCTTTTCAAATTTGATTTTAATATCTTTTTCAACTAACTATTTGACTTTTTGTTTGTTTCTTATCTTTTTCAAAACCACCTAACTACTTTTTCCTCTTTAATTTTTGAAAATATCTCATCTCTTTTTCAAAAATTCTTTTTAATTGTTTTAAATTTTAATTTTAATTATATCTTATCTTTAATTTTCGAAAATCATTAACTACTTTTTCAAAATTATTTTCGAATTATCCCTCTCTTGTCTTCTTCTATTTATTTATTTATTTATTTACTAACACTTCTCTTCATCTCTCTTCATCTCTAATCACTGCCTCTATCCTCACCCTTGTGTTTGGGTTCTTCTCCACTCTTATTCCTTTCTTCTTCTACTAATGATAAGGATCCTCTTTGTCCAGATATAGAGGATTCCTCTTCCTTTTTCTTTTTCTCTTCTCTTTCATATGAGCAGGAATAAGGAAAAAGGCATCTTTGTTGAAACTGATCCAGAACCTGAAAGGACTCTGAAGAGGAAACTAAGAGAAGCTAAATTACAACAATCCAGAGGCAACCTTTCTAAAATTTTCAAACAAGAGAAGGAGATGGCAGCCGAACCCAACAACAATAGTGCAAGGAGGATGCTTGGTGATTTCACTAAACCAACGTCCAAGTTTGATGGAAGAAGCATCTCAATTCCTGCCATTGGAGCAAACAATTTT
>NC_029778.3:31575498-31576001 GCF_000817695.3 Arachis duranensis | reverse complement strand
TTTCATGGACTTCCATCTGAAGATCCTTATCAGTTTTTAACTGAGTTCTTGCAGATTTGTGAGACTGTCAAGACAAATAGAACAGATCCTGAAGTCTACAGGCTCATGCTTTTCCCTTTTGCTGTAAGAGACAGAGCTAGAACATGGTTGGACTCACAACCTAAAGATAGCCTGGACTCCTGGGATAAGCTGGTCACGGCCTTCTTGGATAAATTCTTTCCTCCTCAAAAGTTGAGCAAGCTTATAGTGGATGTTCAGACCTTCAAGCAAAAAGATGGTGAATCCCTCTATGAAGCTTGGGAAAGATACAAGCAGATGACAAAATAGTGTCCTTCTGACATGTTTTCGGAATGGAGCATATTAGATATATTCTATTATGGTCTATCTGAGTTTTTCAAGATGTCATTGGACCATTCTGCAGGTGGATCCATTCACCTAAAGAAAATGCCTGCAGAAGCTCAAGAACTTATTGACATAGTTGCAAATAACCAATTCATGTACAC
>NC_029778.3:31574564-31575436 GCF_000817695.3 Arachis duranensis | reverse complement strand
AAAATCTGAGTTAGGCTGAAAAAGGACTGCTGATGCTGTTGGATCCTGACCTCCATGCACTCGGAATGGATTTTTTGGAGCTTCAAGAGTCCAATTGGCGCGCTCTCAACGGCGTTGGAAAGTAGACATCCAGGGCTTTCCAGAAATATATAATAGTCCATACTTTGCGCGAAGATAAACGATGTAACTTGGCGTTTAATGCCAAGTACATGCTGCTGTCTGGAGTTAAACGCCAGAAACACGTCATGATCCGGAGTTGAACGCCCAAAACACGTTATAACTTGGAGTTCAACTCCAAGAGAAGCCTCAGCTCGTGGATAGATCAAGCTCAGCCCAAAAATACACCAAGTGGGCCCCGGAAATGGATCGTGTGTATGGTCCGATCTAAGATGTTTATTCGTGCTTAATTATGAAAGAGGTGATGATCCGTGACACTCATCACCTCCCTCAATCCATGAACGTGTGCTTGACAAACACCTTCGTTCTACATCAGACTGAATGAACTTCTCTTAGATTCCTTAATCAGAATCTCCGCGGTATAAGCTAGAATTGATGGCGGCCACTCTTGAGGATCCGGAACGTCTAAACCTTGTCTGTGGTATTCTGAGTAGGATTCAAGGATTGAATGGCTGTGACGCACTTCAAACTCGCGATTGCTGGGCGTGATGACAAACGCAAAAGGATCAATGGATCCTATTCCAACATGATCGAGAACCAACAGCTGATTAGCCGTGCTGTGACAGAGCATTTGGAACGTTTTCACTGAGAGGATGGGAAGTAGCCACTGACAATGGTGACACCCTACATACAGCTTGCCATAGACGTGCTTTACAAACAATTGAGTTGAATATTACATTGCAGAAATTCAGAGG
>NC_029778.3:31573520-31574258 GCF_000817695.3 Arachis duranensis | reverse complement strand
CAAGTTTTTGGCGCCGTTGCCGGGGATTGTTCGAGTTTGAACAACTAAAGGTTTATTTTATTTCTTAGATTAGGAAGATTTGGTAATTGGGTCAGAGTCTTTTATTTGCTTTTCAAAAATATTATTTTTCTTTATTAATTTTTTTATTTTTCTTTGATTCTAGTGTCTTGTTATAAGTTGGTGTCAATTGCATATTTTATATTCTTCTTTAAAATTTTCGTATTAGTGTTCTTTTTCCTTCCTCGATCTTCAAGTTGTTCTTGTTTATTTTTCTTGTTTGATCTTGAGTTTTTCTTGTTTTGTGTCTTTTCTTGTTTTTCTTGTGCTTTTTCAAAATATTAACTTTCAAAAATTATACTTTTATCCATAAATATAATACATCTTTAAAATCAACACTGAAGTTACTGCCCAATTGGCTGGAGCATTACTAGTTGTTCTTCATAATTGGGTATCTTCTTTAAAATATTTTTCAAAAATAATTTTTCTTGATTGAATCTTGTGCCAAACTCTAAGTTTGATGTTTTCTTGTTAATTTTTCTTTAATTTTCGAAAATTTATCTTGGTTTTCTAAAAATTTTAAGTTTGGTGTTCTTTCTTTTGTTATTGGTGTTCTTGTGGATCTTCAAGGTGTTCTTGAGTTTTTCTTGTGTTTTGATCTTAAAATTTTTAAGTTTGGTGTTCCTTGGTGTTTTCCCTCCAAAATTTTCGAAAATAAGGAGCATTAGATCTAAAAATTTC
>NC_029778.3:31572775-31573359 GCF_000817695.3 Arachis duranensis | reverse complement strand
ATTTCGTTTTTATTTTATTTTATAAAATAAATTTTTATAAAATAAATAATATCAACATACATATCATCTCTTTTATTCCATTATGGAATTAAGTGGGAATGAACAGTCCAGGAGGACTCTTGGGTCATATGCTAACCCCACTACTGCTTCATATGGGAGTAGTATCTGTATACCCTCCATTGGAGTTAGTAGCTTTGAGTTGAATCCTCAGCTCATTATCATGGTGCAGCAAAACTGCCAGTATTCTGGTCTTCCACATGAAGAACCTACAGAGTTTCTGGCACAATTTTTACAAATTGCTGATACAGTGCATGATAAGGAAGTAGATCAGGATGTCTACAGATTACTACTATTTCCATTTGCTGTAAAAGATCAAGCTAAGAGGTGGTTAAATAACCAACCTAAGAACAGCATAAAAACATGGAAACAACTGTCAGAAAAATTCCTGAATCATTATTTCCCTCCAAAACGGATGACACAGCTAAGGCTAAGCATCCAAGGCTTCAAACAAGGAGATAATGAATCTCTTTATGATGCCTGAGACATAGAGAGATGCTAAGAAAATGCCCCTCTGAAATGTTTTC
>NC_029778.3:31566781-31568233 GCF_000817695.3 Arachis duranensis | reverse complement strand
GCATCAGCTGGGCGTTGAACGCCCAGGAGAAGCAGCATTTGGGCGTTAAATGCCCAAAACATGCACCAGTTGGGCGTTTAACGCCAGAATGGTGGGGAGGAGGTAAAATTCGTTTTTCTTCACAAATTTTCTAATTTTTATGTTTCAATTCATAATTTCTTGCATAAACATGTTTTAAAATATCATCCTTCAATTCCAAAAATTTTAATCCTAATTTCTAAAAACACTAATTTCTAAAATTCCTTTTTCAAAAATGTCAAATGTATCTTAATTCATAAACACAAATCTTTTTCCAATCCAAATCTTTTTCAAATCTTTTTCAACTCATCATATCTTTTGGATTTCAAAATTGCCTCTCCCTCTATTCCTCTCCTGTCATTTCTTTTGCTTGAGGACAAGCAAACCTCTAAGTTTGGTGTGAGTTGCCATGATCACTGAGCTAAAACTCATCAAGATCATGGCACCTAAGATCACTGAGCTAAAACTCATTAAGATCATGGCACCTAAGGGAACAGGAAGAGCAAGGATGTGACTTGAAGGAACTGAAGCGTCAGAAGCTATTCCTTGAAGGACCAAGCACCCCACAGACTAGAGAAACATCCACTTCCCAAAATAAAGGTCGTTGAGTTCTAATCTTTGCCTTAACTCTGTGACAACTGTTCTTATTAGAAATTTACCTTAGAAGTTATATATTAGTAGTAGTAATTATTATCTCTACTTTGATTTTAATTCCAATTAAGTTATAATTTATTTTTCTCATCATCATCAAACATGAATAAAATAGTAGATTTTTAGAATAAAGAGGCAATATTTTTCCGAGTTCTTAATAAGAAAAATTCTAATTAATTATATGTGGTGGCAATACTTTTTGTCTTCTGAATGAATGCTTGAACAGTGCATATTTTTTATATTGAATTTTATGAATGTTAAAATTGTTGTCTCCTGAAAGAATGATGAACAAGAGAAATGTTATTGATGATCTGAAAAATTATGAAAGTGATTCTTGAAGCAAGAAAAAGCAGTGAAAAAGCAAAAGCTTGTGCGAAAAAAAAAGGAATAATAAAATAGAAAGAAAAAGAAAAAGCAAGCAGAAAAAGCCAACAGCCCTTAAAACCAAAAAGCAGGGGTAAAAAGGATCCAAGGCTTTGAGCATCAATGGATAGGAGGGCCCAAGGAAATAAATCCAGGCCTAAGCGGCTAAATCAAGCTGTCCCTAACCATGTGCTTGTGGCATGCAGGTCCAAGTGAAAAGCTTGAGACTGAGTGGTTAAAGTCGTGATCCAAAGCAAAAAAAAAAAGAGTGTGCTTAAGAACTCTGGACACCTCTAATTGGGGACTTTAGCAAAGCTGAGTCACAATCTGAAAAGGTTCACCCAGTTATGTGTCTGTGGCATTTATGTATCCGATGGTAATACTAGAAAACAAAATGCTTAGGGCCACGGCCAAGACTCA
>NC_029778.3:31566345-31566656 GCF_000817695.3 Arachis duranensis | reverse complement strand
ACTATCTGAATTCTAAGTTCCTATGGATGCCAACCATTCTGAATTTCAAAGGATAAAGTGAGATGCCAAAACTGTTCAGAAGCAAAAAGCTACAAGACCCGCTCATCTAATAAGAATCTGAGCTTCACTTAAAACTCCAAGATATTATTGCTTCTTAATTTCTTTTAATTCTATTTTATTCATCTAGTTGCTTGAGGACAAGCAACAGTTTAAGTTTGGTGTTGTGATGAGCGGATAATTTATACGCTTTTTGGCATTGTTTTTAGGTAGTTTTTAGTAAGTTCAAGCTACTTTTAGGGATGTTTTCATTA
>NC_029778.3:31565386-31566307 GCF_000817695.3 Arachis duranensis | reverse complement strand
AATTAGTTTTTAGTAGAATATTATTAGTTTTTAGGCAAAAATCATATTTCTGGACTTTACTATGAGTTTTTGTGTTTTTCTATGATTTCAGGTAATTTCTGGCTGAAATTGAGGGAGCTGAGCAAAAATCTGAGTTAGGCTGAAAAAGGACTGCTGATGCTGTTGGATCCTGACCTCCATGCACTCGGAATGGATTTTTTGGAGCTACAAGAGTCCAATTGGCGCGCTCTCAACGGCGTTGGAAAGTAGACATCCAGGGCTTTCCAGAAATATATAATAGTCCATACTTTGCGCGAAGATAAACGATGTAACTTGGCGTTGAATGCCAAGTACATGCTGCTGTCTGGAGTTAAACGCCAGAAACACGTCATGATCCGGAGTTGAACGCCCAAAACACGTTATAACTTGGAGTTCAACTCCAAGAAAGGCCTTAACTCGTGGATAGCTTTAGTCTCAGCCCCAGCACACACCAAGTGGGCCCCAGAAGTGGATTTTTGCACCAATTCTCTTAGTTTACTCATATTCTGTAAACCTAGGTTACTAGTTTACTATTTAAACAACTTTTAGAGACTTATCTTGTACCTCATGACATTTTTAGATCTGAATTACATACTTTTTGACGGCATGAGTCTCTAAACTCCATTGTTGGGGGTGAGGAGCTCTACAGCGTCTCGATGAATTAATGCAATTGTTTCTATTTCACTCAAACGTGTGTATGGTCCGATCTAAGATGTTTATTCGTGCTTAATTATGAAAGAGGTGATGATTCGTGACACTCATCACCTCCCTCAATCCATGAACGTGTGCCTGACAAACACCTTCGTTCTACATCAGACTGAATGAACTTCTCTTAGATTCCTTAATCAGAATCTCCGCGGTATAAGCTAGAATTGATGGCGGCCACTCTTGAGGATCCGGAAC
>NC_029778.3:31564406-31565177 GCF_000817695.3 Arachis duranensis | reverse complement strand
TTTTCACTGAGAGGATGGGAAGTAGCCACTGACAATGGTGACACCCTACATACAGCTTGCCGTAGACGTGCTTTACAAACAATTGAGTTGAATATTACATTGCAGAAATTCAGAGGGCAAAGCATCTCCAAAACTCCAACATATTTCCCATTACTGCACAACAAGTAACGATTTTATTCTCTTTTATTTTTCCAATCTAATAATTCCAACTGATTATTTTGATTGACATCCTGACTAAGAATAATAAAATAAATATAGCTTGCTTCAAACCAACAATCTCCGTGGGATTCGACCCTTACTCACGTAAGGTATTACTTGGACGACCCAGTGCACTTGCTGGTTAGTTGTGCGGATTGCAAAAAGTGTTATTGCAATTTCGTGCACCGAGATGGTGAATCCCTCTATGAAGCTTGGGAAAGATACAAGCAGATGACCAAAAAGTGTCCTTCTGACATGTTTTCAGAATGGACCATATTAGATATATTCTATTATGGTCTATCTGAGTTTTCTAAAATGTCATTGGACCATTCTGCAGGTGGATCCATCCACTTAAAGAAAACGCCTGCAGAAGCTCAAGAACTTATTGACATGGTTGCAAATAACCAATTCATGTACACTTCTGAGAGGAATTTTGTGAATAATGGGATGCCTCAGAGGAAGGGAGTTCTTGAAATTGATGCTCTGAATGCCATATTGGCTCAGAACAAAGTGTTGACTCAGCAAGTCAACATGATTTCTCAAAGTCTGAATGGATGGCAAAATGCATCCAAT
>NC_029778.3:31562129-31564241 GCF_000817695.3 Arachis duranensis | reverse complement strand
TCATGGAAGGATCAACAAAAGCCTCAACAAGGCTTTAATAATGGTGGAAGAAACAGGCTAAGCAATAACAAGCCTTTTCCATCATCTTCTCAGCAACAGACAAAGAATTCTGAGCAGAGCCCCTCTAATTTAGCAAATTTAGTCTCTGATCTATCTAAGGCCACTTTAAGTTTCATGAGTGAAACAAGGTCCTCCATCAGAAATTTGGAGGCACAAGTGGGCCAGCTGAGTAAGAAAGTCACTGAAACTCCTCCTAGTATTCTTCTAAGCAATACAGAAGAAAATCCAAAAGGAGATTGCAAGGCCATTGATGTAATCAATATGGCTGAATGCACAAGGGAGGAGAAGGACAAAAATCCTAGTGAGGAAGACCTCCTGGGACGTCTCTCAAACAAGAAGGAGTTCCCTATTGAGGACCTAAAGGAATTTGAGGCTCATATAGAGACTATAGAGATTCCATTAAATCTTCTTCTACCATTCATGAGCTCTGAAGATTATTCTTCCTCTGAAGAGGATGAAGATGTAACTGGAGAGTAAGTTGCTCAATATCTAGGAGCCATCACGAAGCTGAATGCCAAGTTATTTGGTAATGAGACTTGGGAAGGTGAACCTCCCTTGCTCATTAGTGAACTTGATACATGGGTTCAGCAAACTCTACCTCAAAAGAAACAAGATCCTGGGAAATTCTTAATACCCTGTACCATAGGCACCATGACCTTTGAAAAAGCTCTGTGTGACCTAGGGGCAGGCATAAATCTTATGCCACTCTTTGTAATGGAGAAGCTGGGGATCATTGAGGTACAACCTGCCTTATTCTCATTACAATTGGCAGACAAGTCAATAAGACAAGCTTATGGATTAGTAGAGGACGTGTTGGTAAAGGTTAAAGGCGTAGAGGACGTGTTAGTAAAGGTTGAAGGCCTTTACATCCCTGCTGATTTCATAATCTTAGACACTAGAAAGGAGGAGGATGAATACATCATCCTTGGAAGACCTTTCCTAGCCACAGCAGAAGCTGTAATATATGTTAACAGAGGAGAATTAGTCCTTCAATTGAATGGGGACTACCTTGTGTTTAAGGCACACGGCTATCCTTCTGTAACAAGGGAGAGTAAGCATGCAGAGCTTCTCTCAGTACAGAGTCAAACAGAGCACCCACAATCAAACTCTAAGTTTGGTGTTGGGAGGCCACAACCAAACTCTAACTTTGGTGTTGAACCCCCATATCTAAACTCTAAGTTTGGTGTTGGGAGTCCACAACATTGACCTGATCACCTTTGTGGCTCCAAGAGAGCCCACTGTCAAGCTAGTGACACTAAAAGAGCGCTTGTTGGGAGGCAATCCAATTTTTATTTATCTAATTTTATTTTATTTTCATTGTTCTTTTATGTTTTATTAGGTTCACGATCATGTGGAGTCACGAAAAAAATATTAAAATTAAAAACAGAATCAAAAACAGCAGAAGAAAAATCACACCCTGGAGGAAGAACTTACTAGCGTTTAAACGCCAATAAGGAGCATCTGGCTGGCGTTCAACACCAGAACAGAGCATGGAGCTAGCGCTGAATGCTAGAAACAAGCAACATCCTGGCGTTTGGACGCCAGGAATATGCCCTGAGGAAAGCTGGCGCTGAACGCTAGTAACAAGCATGGAACTGGCGTTCAACACCAGAAACATGCTACACATGGGCGTTGAACGCCCAGAACGTGCATCACTTCGGCGTTTAAATGCTAAAGTGGTATGCTAAGGCATTTTACATGCCTAATTGGTGTAGGAATGTAAATCCTTGACACTTCAGAATCTGTGGACCCCACAGGATCATCTCAGGATCTGTAGACCCCACAGAATCCCCACCTAACATATTCCCACCTTACCTCCTAATTAATCCTATAACACACTTTCCCAAAAACCCTTCACTAATAACCTCAATCTCTCTTCCCAATTACCCCCTTCACCACTCACATCCATCCACTCTTCCCCATAAACCTCACCTACCTTCAAAATTCAAAAATCTTTCCCACCCAAACCCACCCTAAATGGCCGAACCTAGCCTCTCTCCCTTCCCTATATAAACCCCTCCATTCTACTTCATTTTCACACAACACAACCCC
>NC_029778.3:31561768-31561940 GCF_000817695.3 Arachis duranensis | reverse complement strand
CATTACCATTAATGGCACCTAAGGCCGGAGAAACCTCTAGAAAAGGGAAAGGGAAGACAAAAGCTTCCACCTCCGAGTCATAGGAGATGGAAAGATTCATCTCCAAAGCCCATCAAGACCACTTCTATGATGTTGTGGCCAAGAAGAAGGTGATCTCTGAGGTCCCTTTCAG
>NC_029778.3:31560802-31561670 GCF_000817695.3 Arachis duranensis | reverse complement strand
GTTCAACTAAGAAGACTGGACCTCAAGCCTGTGGCTAGAGGATGGTTGGAGTTCATTCAACGCTCCATCATCCCCACTAGCAACCGATCCGAAGTTACTGTGGATCGGGCCATCATGATTCATAGCATCATGATTGGAGAGGAAGTAAAAGTTAATGAAGTCATCTCCCATGAATTCTATAAAATAGTTGATAAGTCCTATAATTTGGCAAGGCTAGCTTTTCCTCGTCTTATTTGCCATCTATGTTACTCAGCTGGAGTTATCATAGAAGGAGACATCCTCATTGAGGAGGACAAGCCCATCACTAAGAAAAGGATGGAGCAAACAAGAGAGCCCACTCATGGAACCCAAGAGACGCATGAGGGAGCTCATCACCAAGAAATCCCAGAGATGCCTCAAGGGATGCACTTTCCTCCCAACAACTATTGGGAACAACTCAACACTTCCTTAGAA
This sequence comes from Arachis duranensis, assembly GCF_000817695.3. NCBI lineage: Eukaryota > Viridiplantae > Streptophyta > Magnoliopsida > Fabales > Fabaceae > Arachis > Arachis duranensis. The sequence continues at coordinate 31,561,217 of NC_029778.3, read as the reverse complement.
GATTTGAGTTACAATGTGGATCAATTAAGGGTAGAACATCAAGAGCACTCCATCATTCTCCATGAAATTAGAGAAGATCAAAGAGCAATGAGGGAGGAGCAACAAAGGCAAGGAAGAGACATAGAAGAACTCAAGGACATCATTGGTTCTTCAAGAAGAAAGCTCCAGCATCACTAAGGTGGATTCATTCCTTGTTCTTATTTTTTTCTTTTGTTTTTCGGTTTTTATGCTTATTATGTCATATATATTTGTGTCTCTACTTCATGATCATTAGGGATTAGTAACTATGTCTTAAAGTTATAAATAAATTCCATGAATCCTTCACCTCTCTTAAAAGAAAAATGTTTCTAATTCAAAAGAACAAGAAGTACATGATTTTCGAATTTATCCTTGAATTTAGTTTAATTATATTGAT
>NC_029778.3:31558417-31560641 GCF_000817695.3 Arachis duranensis | reverse complement strand
ATTGACAATCTGAAAAATCATGAAATTGATTCTTGAAGCAAGAAAAAGCAGTGAAAAAGCAAAAGCTTGCGAAAAAAATTTAGCGAAAAAAATAGAAAGAAAAAAAAAGGATGCAGAAAAAGCCAATAGCCCTTAAAACCAAAGGCAAGGGTAAAAAGGATCCAAGGCTTTGAGCATCAATGGATAGGAGGGCCCAAGGAAATGTGTTCAAGAATCAACAAACTTAACTAGGAGAATCAATAACACTATCTGAAATTCTAAGTTCCTATAGAAGCCAATCATTCTAAACTTCAAAAGAAAAAGTGAGATGCCAAAACTGTTCAGAAGCAAAAAGCTACAAGTCCCGCTCATCTAATTAGAATTAATATTCATTGATATTTTGGGATTTATAGTATGTTCTCTTCTTTTTATCCTAATTAATTTTCAGTTGCTTGGGGACAAGCAACAATTTAAGTTTGGTGTTGTGATGAGCGGATAATTTATACGCTTTTTGGCATTGTTTTTAGGTAGTCTTTAGTATGATCTAGTTACTTTTAGGGATGTTTTCATTAGTTTTTATGCTAAATTCACATTTCTGGACTTTACTATGAGTTTGTGTATTTTTCTGTGATTTCAGGTATTTTCTGGCTGAAATTGTGGGACCTGAGCAAAACTCTGATAGGAGGCTGACAATGGACTGCTGATGCTGTTGGAATCTGACCTTCCTACACTCAAAATAGATTTTCTGGAGCTACAGAACTCCAAATGACGCACTCTCAACGGCGTTGGAAAGTAGACATCCAGAGCTTTCCAGTAATATATAATAGTCCATACTTTATCCGAGATTTGACAACATAAACTGGCGCTCAACGCCAGTTCCATGCTGCATTCTGGAGTCAAACGCCAGAAACACGTCACGAACCAGAGTTGAACGCCCAAAACACGTTACAACTTGGTGTTTAACTCCAAGAGAAGCCTCAGCTCGTGGATAGATCAAGCTCAGCCGAAGCACACACCAAGTGGGCCCCGGAAGCAGAGACGGATCCAGAAATGATATTATGGGGGGCCTAATAATACATATAATATTAAAAATTATGTAAAAAAATTATATAATATAAAATATATTACAAAAATATACGGATAGAGAATATATTTTAAAATAAAAAAATATGTGTATACTTTTTACTAACGAAGTGGTCGATTCTTCGTATCATAAAATTTACCGATAATAGAATTTGTGTCAAATTTTTCAGTAATTTTCTTTACAATATAATTAAAAGATAATTAGCAAAAATTCATCTTTTATTTTGTTTCTAAGTTATTTTTCATAATATTCATAATTGAAAAGGATCTCTTAATTGTAGCAGTTGAAACAGAGAGAATTAATACCAAATGAATAAAAAAATGGCCACAACAAAAAAAATCACTTTATGAGATTTAAAAATTTTTATTTATTTAAAAAATATTAATAATAATATCTTTTTCAAATTTTTTTAATATTGTTACTTACTTTTTAGATATTAAAAATCATTAATATTTAAATTAGACTGAACTTTTATTTATATTAGATTAAATACTAAATAATTTTTTTAAAAAAAATTAAATTATACACAATAACTTATTACTATTAAAAAAAGTTGGGGGGGCCGAGGCCGCCACTCGCCCCCCTTATGTCCGTCCCTGCCCGGAAGTGAATTTATGCATCAATTACTTACCTCTGTAAACCCTAGTAGCTAGTTTAGTATAAATAGAACTTTTTACTAGTTTATTAGATATCTTTGATTGTATTATTCAATCTTTGGACGTTTAGTTCTTAGATCTGGGGGCTGGCCATTCGGCCATGCCTGGACCTTTCACTTATGTATTTTCAACGGTGTAGTTTCTACACACCATAGATTAAGGGTGTGGAGCTCTGCTGTACCTCAAGTTTTAATGCAATTACTACTATCTTCTATCCAATTTGATTTATTCCTATTCTAAGATATTCGTTGCACTTCAACTTGATGAATGTGATGATCCGTGACACTCATCATCATTCTCACCTATGAACGCGCGTGACTGACAACCACTTCCGTTCTACCTTAGGCCAGGCGCATATCTCTTAGATTCCTTGATCAGAATCTTCGTGGTATAAGCTAGAATTGATGGCGGCATTCATGGGAATCCAGAAAGTCTAACCTTGTCTGTGGTATTCCGAGTAGGATTCTGGGATTGAATGACTGTGACGAGCTTAAAACTCCTGAAG
>NC_029778.3:31551837-31558382 GCF_000817695.3 Arachis duranensis | reverse complement strand
GATGATTAGCCGTGCCGTGACAGAGCATTTGGACCTTTTTCACTTAGAGGATGGGATGTAGCCATTGACAACGGTGATGCCCTATATACAGCTTGCCATAGAAAGGAGTGATGAAAAACTAGAAGGAAGAAGTAGGAAAGTAAAGATTCAGAAGGAACACAACACCTCCATACACCTATCTGAAATTCCCACCATTGAATTACATGAGTAACTTTATCTTTATTTTCTGTTTATTTTATTATCTTTATTTAAACGAATAATCTCTTAATCCAGTTAAATCCGCCTGACTAGGATTTACAAGATGACCATAGCTTGCTTCATACCAACAATCTCTGTGGGATCGACCCTTACTCACGTAAGGTATTACTTGGACGACCCAGTACACTTGTTGGTTAGTTGTGCGGAGTTGTGACAAAGTGAGATTCACGTTTGAGAGCACCAAATCTTTGGAGCCATTGTTGATTATCACAATTTCGTCCACCACTGACCCTATACAGACCGGAAGGGTAATTATCCCGTCGGGTTTTATGTAGTTGTCCCCAAGGCCTATGACCCTGTATTGATGGGTCTTGAGGTCATTTTTCCTGAGTCCCAAGGCATCGAACACGTTTCTGAACATGATATTTGAATAAGCACCAGTGTCAACAAGAATCCGCTTGACTAGGCTTGTTCTGATTCTTGCTGTGATCACTATGGGTAGGTTTTCTAGAAGCTCGCAAAGCCATTGGTCTTCCAGGCCAAATGATATCCTCGGGGGGCTCCTCGAATTGAGTCCAGTGGCTTCCTGATGACACGACTAAGACTTTGGCGTCCGTTTTTGTTGCCGATTTAGACTTGGGGGGGCGTCTCGCCCGATCACGACATTGACAACCACCGTGGGGGCGTTGTCTGCGTTCTCAGCCGGCGCTTGCTTTCGTTTCACAACCCGGCTGAGGTCTTCCTTGGATCGCTCGCGTTCCCTTCTTCTTGGCGCCCTTATGAATTGGGAGAACACAATCAGTTTTCCCTCGTGAGTGGCTTGCTCCAAGGCATCCTTTAGCTCAAAGCAATCTTGTGTGTTGTAGCCAAAGCCTTTATGGTAATCGCAGTACAAGTTGTTGTTCCTGCCTGTCCAATCCTTTAGTTGCCGGGGCTTCGATAGGATCCCCTTGTTCACAATTTGTTGGTATACCTCCGTTATAGGGGTTGTGAGGGGGTATAATTCGTGAACTTTCCCACTCGAGGAAATGGTTTAGGCTGCTTTGTCAGCAACCCTTCCCTGGGGGCCTCTCTTAATTTTTCCAAGTAGGCGGCCTGGCAAGGAGGAGGGTTAGTCGGCTGCCATTTGTTAGCTGCCACTACCTGACTAACCTCTTCGTCATTGATGTATTCTCTTGCTACATTTTGAATTTTTGCATTGTCCAAATGGGTTTAGTGGTGAGGTGTTTCCTGAAATCTTCGTTTAGTAGACCATTTGTCAAACACAAGCTGGCTATTGAATCTGTCAGGTCGTCGATTTTCAGGCATTCGTCGTTAAACCTATCTAGGAACTTCCTGGTCAGTTCTCCGGTCTTTTGTGTGATCCCTAGCAGGTTGATTGGTTGCTTGGCCTTGGCGATGGCGATGTTTGTGGTGAACCGCGCTAAAAAACTGTGCGATATATCCGCAAAAGTTGTAATGAATTCTTGCGGAAGTGTATTGAACCATCAGATCGCCGGGCCCGTCAGTGTTACTGGGAACGCTGGGCATCTTACTACATCATCCACCCTCTCCAATTTTATTCTGGCCTCGAAAGCCGTCAGGTGTTCTTGAGGGTCTTTGGTCTCGTCATAGTTCATGCTCGTCCGCTTGTCGAAGTGTTTCGGCAACCGGACCTTGAGGATGGAGGGGGTGAAAAGGGGTTACTCCCATGATAATGGGGTCCCATTTTTTCCTTCCTCCGTTTCCCCGTGGCCCTCCGTTCTCTCGGGAGTGCAGGAGCGAGCTCAAGCGTTGGTTTCTGTCCGCCCGTTGTTCCTCTCGAGGTTTCTTTTGCGACCTTCCGACCTCCTGGGGGGAGAACGGGTGCGGGACAAGCTCGGGCGCATGTCCTTGCTTCGGGAGGGGTGGTATCGGTCTCGTGCCGCTAGTTCGCGTTCAAGGTTCTGCACCCTATGCCTGAGTTCCTGCATGATCTTTGAATTGTCATCCCCTGTTCCCCCGAAAGGGCGCCTTTCAGGAGAATGGGAGTGTTGGTTTTCTCTTTGCATCATGGGTCTCGACAGCTCACGAGTGGCGCCTGCGGAGCTCACCCTGCTTCTCAGGTGGGCTCCTCCTTCTTCACGAAGCTCGTCTAATGGCGGGAACAATGCCATGCTCAATCTAGGCTCCCCACAGACCGCGCCAATGTTTGGTTGCTCGTGTCCTGAACGGATTGGGTTTAGTGGATGTCTGGGATAAGTGCGTTGCTAGCCACCAAGTCCGGACGCGCTGCACGAATAAGATTCTTCCGAGCCAACGTGGCGTGAGACGGGGGGTGGGGCACCTACAAGGACTCCAACTCCCAAGTCAGTGTCCGTACAAGAGGTGGATTTTAAGGTTATGGAGAATGACGTATCTGGGGAGGGGTAGGGCCCTCCTTATATATATTCTGTGCTCGAGTGGGTCCCGCAGGAGCAGACTCTCCTTCCTTCCAGCTATCCAAGTGCTGTCATCAGGCAGAAGAAGAGGGGACTCGTGGGTTAAAGGACCCGTAGGGTCGACGACTTGGTATCTGTACCCTACTCACTAATAGACTGGGCTGGAACATATACCTATTTGATTGCTTCTTGTTGTGTTTCATATAATACCGTCCTTCAATGACATATACAAAAAGTGATTATCCATAATTTTCAATATACAACTATAATCTTAGTTCATTTGAATAATTGAAGTAACTACTCTTATTTTTTAAAACAAAAACTTTAGATAGTCTTGGTTTACTTAAGGTCGCTGTTGCGCCGCTGGTAGGCAATTTTTTCAATATAATTTTTTTATTTGAATCGCAATTAGTAATATAGAGGAATTTACTGTATTCTCACTTATTATCTCAATATGATATTCATTCCTACGAATATTTTTAAAACTCAACAAATTTCGTTGAGACTTTGTAAATGACGACGGATTATGTATAATGAATTTTGTTCTCCTAAGAAACAAAATAACAGCTCTTCGAAAACTGTTAATCATCTTACTTGTACCAATAATAGTAGCAACATTTACCTCTTCATGTACAAAATTCGCAAAATCAATTTTGTTTTTGAAAAAAGTATTTGTATTTGCACTATTTACAAGATAAATGTCTTCTCCTTGTACCTTCATTATTTTTTTCACAAAAAAAAATAAAAATATAAAAATATAATTCAACGTATGATTTATCTTTAAAATTAATTGTCTTATAAAAATTATAACTCAATCATTTTATTAATGCATATATATGTAATAAGTTAAATTGTATTCTTACTTGCATAGCTATATTTATTTTATATATATATATATATATATATATATTATGATAGCACAAATTTATTTATTTATATAAAAGGACAAATTTAAAAATAATATATTCAAACATAAATACGTAAAAATATACATTAATATATCAAAAATCAAACATATAATAAGAAAAAAAATTATTCAGTATTTTTATTATTGATCAAATGACTGATATTTTTTTTAACATCTTTAAAGAAATTAAACACATCATATAAGTTGTGATAGGAATATTTTTTAAGATAAAATTAGTTTTTATCATTTTTTTATTTTCTTTTAAAAATATTTGGTAGAGTTTAACTAAGCATAGTTATTAAAATCAGATCGCATCGTTCGACTAGAAAATTAATGAATTGGATCTGTAATCGGTTTGCTCCAGTATTCTAACCATTTTAAAGAAAAAACTGGTAATAACCAAATAAAACCAGCGCAAATTGGTCAAAATCACAAGTCAACAATTAATAAAAGAAAGTTCCTCCTTAGATCATGTTGATGTGCAAGAGCCTGGCTACTACTAGGCCAAGTTGCTTTTCTTTACATTTGTCCTTTTTTTAAATATATAACATATACAAATTAAATTATATTTTTAAAATTTAAATTTACTAATTATAATTTAAATGATTTAATTGTGATCTACCGATTGAACTAATAAATTAATAATTTAATTAGTTTGATTATCGATTTGTTTTAGACAATTATGCGATTATGTACTTTGACATACAATAAATATGTGATTAATGACTTTTACTGACAACGATGACTTCTGCTTTTTATATTTGTGTTCACTTTTTTTTTATTATCCCATTTTTTGTAGAATTTTTTATTATTAAAGAAATTGTTTTTCTGTCATATTTATTACCAAAATAATTACTTTTATTATTTTTGGAATTACAACGTGTCACATTCACTTTTGAAAATGGAGTAGAGTCAGAAGGGTGAGTTTCATGATTTTTCATGAGCAATTTATTATTTTGTTTTATCACAAGAAGGCATGTAATTAATTCATAATATTTGATAAATCCCTTCTCTTGATATTAATGTTGCAGGAACATATTCGAGACATAAAATATCGAAAAAATATTTTTTTCAATATATCTCTATCGGTAATATTTTTCCCACACAATTTTAATTATGAGTTTATTTTGAACATTACAAAATTATATTCAGCGATAAATTTAAAATCATGTAACCGCAAATGTAACTATTCATATCGGACATTTGGAATAATCACTGATTTTTTGTGATAATACCTTTCTTCTGAGTTCTTCCATAGCTCTGTAAGATTGTTATGATAAAATATTCATTTTTTAATCTTTCGTTAAGATAATGACGAAGAAAAATCATTACCATAGTGCTATCTTTTAGCATTACGTTATTGTTTGTCTTAGTGGCATTGTCGAGATCCATTAAGTCAATGCAATGTGAGTTTAGCATCTACAATCTATGATAAACAAGTTTAATCACCCGTGTCATGCACGTGATAAGATTGAAATTATAATTTTAAGTTGTTATGTTAAATTTCACTTTAATTATAATAACTTAATTAATAAAAAAATAACTTGTATGCGTTGTTTTTTTTTTTAATATAGTGTTAATTATATTAACTATAAAATAGTTATTTAATCTATTTTTTTATAAATCAGACATATATACTCAATATGACCATAAATAATCTAGTAATACTTAAATCTACCAACAAAGTTTTATATGTTGGTATATTGTGAAGTAAAAAAATATCAAAATCAATTCAAAATAAAGAACAAATTAATAGAGAATCCTAATGCAGAAAGTTTTGTAATAAACAATAAATAATTTAAACCTACTGAATAACAATTCAATGCTATCCTTTGATACTTGCAAAATATATACATGAAACAACACTGTATCAATGTTTGTATATAAAATTATATGATTAACGTAATTATAAAATTGTTTGTCAAGAGAATAAAATTATACGAATTTTTATGATAATTTTAATATTCTCAAACTATTAATGTACAATAAGAATTCATCTATTAGTTCCTAGAATTTCTAAATTTTTTTAAGTGATAGTAATAAATTTTAATAAATAAATAGATTTAGTAAGACATTTTGTTATTACCTTTTTATTATAGGCTCTCAAAAATTTCTCTATATACCACATTCATCGTGTAGTAATTTCCAAGTGTATTAACCCGTGCCATGCACGTGATAAGATTAAAATTATAATTTTAAATTATTTTGTTAAGATTAATTTAAATTATAATAATTTGATTAATAAAAATATAACATGTTATGTATTATTTATTTTTTCTTAAGCTAGTGTTAAATATATTAACTCTAAATAGTTATTAATTGGTTTTAGTAATCTACTTTCTTCAATAAATCAAACATATATACTCAATGTGACCATAAATAACTTAATAATACTTAGACCCACCAACAAATTTTTATATGTTATTTTACTGTCAAATAAGAACATATCAAAATAGCTCAAAATAAATAATAAATTATTAGAGAATTCTAATACACAAAATTTTCTAATAAATAATGAATAATTTAAATCTACTTAAAAAATAACTCAACACTTTTCTTTGATGCCTGCAAAACATATACCTAAAATAATATTATATCAATGTTACTATATAGTTTTACAATCATCGACCGTATTTACTATACATGAATCCTTCTTAAAAGTTATTCTATACATGTGTACAGTCGGAAGATAAATTACTGACTTTATTTTATTTTTCTAAATTATTATAATTATGCATTATTCATTAAATACTAATTGTAATATTGTAATATAATCATAATAAAGATATTTTTCTAAAATAAATTTAGAAGAGAGAATAGTACTTTCATTTTGGAGGAAAAATATATTCATGAGGAATTGACACCTCACTTTTATTAGTTGATAATGTATTAAATATTGATTTTATATAATTATAATAAAAATATTTTCCTAAATTAACATTATTCATTAAATGTTAATTGTAATATAATTATAATAAAAATATTTTTCTAAAATAAATTTAGAAGAGAATAGTATTTTTATTTTGGAGAAAAAATGAATT
>NC_029778.3:31549944-31551553 GCF_000817695.3 Arachis duranensis | reverse complement strand
TTTTGTCATTTTTATGTATAGAAGATTAGAAAATAGTAAATTTTTAACTAAATTAATTTATATTTGTTGTATTCAATTTAAATAAGTAATAAATTATCTTATTTTAATTTATTCCTTAAATTTATATATCATAAAAATTAAATCAAATAATTAATATACATAATTTTAAATTGTGTGATACTTAAATATCTATTCAAATCAATTAGTTGATATAATTAATTCATCATAATGAATTGACTTTAATGAGTTAAACAAAATAAAGCAGAAGCATGCTACGTTGATTCTATCATTAAAGGTAAAAATTCGATTTTTATATGATGATAGGATAGATAATATAATAGACAGTGAAAAAGAGAAAGATAAACATTTTAGATCCTAAGTTGTTTCATTTGAATGTTGCAATATGGGTATCATATTATTTTACTTATTCTATCCTATGGACCCTTTTGTAACTTTATTTCAGTATCAATAGAATTTTATAACCTTTGAGTACTAAATTAAAATTCAAAATGAAGCTAAAAAAAAAGTAAAGAGTATAAAATTATTGATTGAAAAACACTCTAAATAATAAAAAGCCAAATTAACTTTAATATTAACTATTTTATCATGTATATTATAAATTAATGAATTAAACTAACTGATATAATGAATTATAATTAATTAATTGGTATAAATTATAATAAATTATATGATATTTAAAAAGAAAATAAAATGAATAAAAGAATAAAAAATAGAAGAATAGAAGACTACAATAAAATAAATTGAATGTAAGTTTTTTTTTTCTTTTTACAAATTTTATATCACATCTGCTTCAATAATAATAAATAAAAATACATCAACTTAATATCTAAGAAAAAAGGAAGAGATAAAATCATAACACAATTCTAAAATAAAAGCTTAAATTCAACCATAATATCATTGCACAACACAAATTAAAAGTAATTTCACGCTATAATATACCACACAAATAGATAAATGACTTAAGCTTAATTATGGATTTTTTATTTATTTATACAAACATGATAACACCGTGGTCTATAAATACTTAATGGATAACATATCATATATTGTTCTAAATGATGAGCACGAGAGTTGAAGAGTGTGTGCTGATTTGTGTTCATGATAGTTGCCTTCTTGTGACGGTGCCTCATAGGAAGAAAAAGAATTGTTGTAAAAGCTACCCAATGAAAGAATAATTGGTAAATGAATGATATTTTCTTCTAGCATATATGGTCTTTTATAGTGGTAAAATAAAAATAGAATGAATAAAATTTTGTATTTTTATATTAGAAATAGAATTTAATATTTATCCTAATAAAATTAAATAATGGATTAGTTAGAATTAATATATTTAAATAAATAAAACAAATTAAATAAAAATATTTTTAAAAATTAATTAAATCAATTAGTTAATACAAATAATTAGTATAATTGATTTGATTTGATTTAATTTATTGAATTCAAAAAAATAAATCAAGAAATAGTTGATTAAATTTAATGAATTAAAAAGACAAATAAAAAAAATACTCTTTTGGGAGACAATAATTTTTTTTAACTAAATTAATCTGTGTTTATTATATTCAATTAGAATAAATAATAAATTATCTAT
>NC_029778.3:31543312-31543748 GCF_000817695.3 Arachis duranensis | reverse complement strand
TTAAACTAAGAAAATTTAAATATATTACCAATAGTTGAAATTGCATATCTGAATTTGTCACGAATTTAGCAAAACTGAACTGAAACTGAGGGAATTCAATTTCATTATGTGCTCCACTTCGAAGATTTTCGGACAAACGTAAAAAGCATGGAGGGGATGGAACTTGAACTTGCCCTATAAAGTTCCGTGGATGCAATTCCTCAATCAAAAATCGAGCTCCTCCTAAGAAATCTAACTTTAACCACATTCCATTAGGTTGGTCATAATAGGTGAGTAGATCCAACCATCTTTCGGTAAAGTAGAGACTATTGCCTCTTCTTTGAACGCTTACATCCATGTAATTGGAACCCGAATCAGTGAAAACAACTCGATGAGGTATTTCATGGATGTGATGCATTGTAAATGATTGTGGCAAAAGACAATCGAACTGGAACAC
>NC_029778.3:31539742-31542924 GCF_000817695.3 Arachis duranensis | reverse complement strand
TAAAAATAATTTTTATAAAATAATTTAGAAAAATTATTTGATATACGTGAATCGGGTAACAAAGATTTTTTATTATTATTATTACTATTATTGATATTATTATTATCATTAAAATTATTAAAAGTATTTTTAATTGATAATTGATAAGTAGTTTAATAGTGCATTAAATATTGATTTTATATAATTATAATGAAGATATGTTGCTAAATTAGTATAATTATATATTATTCATTTAGTATTAATTATAATATAATTATAATAAAATAATTCAAAATAGAAAAAAAAATTTATTCGTTTTGGAGAAAAAACAGAGGCACGAAAGATCGACACGTCACCTTTAGTAGTTGGGGAAAGATCCAATTTTAGTATAGTAAATAGATATTTTTTTCAAAAATATAAAGTGGTACAAATTTCAAATAAAAAGGATTTGACATAACTAAAATTTCTTATTTCAAAAACTTTTTTGTTAATAACGCATTGTAAAAAATATAATAAAAATAGATAAATAAAAATAAATATTTATATATAAAAATATAGAAGAGTTGTATCTTAATGATATTCTCACAATATAATACTTGATAATATATGAAAATAATTTTTTATTACATATAAATAATACACAAGAGCTAAATAATGTAAATTTGTAAATTTGATGTGTCTTGAAATTTTTTTTAATGATTTTATAGACGAAAATTTTAAAGTAATATAAATAATAATAACATATTTATCTAATCCACCTATTAATTAGCAAGAACACATTATAAAGACCCATACTCTATTAATTGATAATATCCATTTTTGTTATGATGGAACATTTATAATTAATAATATTCTATATTTTATTATATATAATAATACTCCATAATATCACATCCACGGTAATAAACATTTTATAACATTTAGTATTTATTTTATTTATTTGAAAAGAAATTCCCAAGTTTGGCCATCTGATCACTAATTGTTAATTAATAAATCGTGTTTGTATCTTTTGGTTTTTTTTTTTTGGTTGTGCATGTGCATATATACTTTCCGGTGTTTTTTGCGTGCCTTTTATTGTTTTGTGTGTTTACCTATTTGATTCCTTCTTGTCGTGTTTCATCTTTCATGTGATACCTGCCTACGCTCTCATTGCCATCCATAATTTTCAATCCAACTATGTGTTATATGAATATAGAAAGTTTAATTACTCTATTGTTTGTTGAAATTTTTAATTAGGTCTCCGTATTTTTTTTTAATTGGATTTTTATATTTATTTTTTTATTTAAATTTCTCTTCATAATAATTAACTTAAATTTATAAAAACTCAATTAAAAAAAGTAATTTACGTTATTAAATTAAACTCCATCCAATATTTACACAAATCACCCAAAATAAATAACGTTACGTAAATCATCCAGAGCAGATTTTTATTAAATTCGAAATAGATAGGTTAAATTTATGTTTGTACATAAATTGAAACCGTGATGTTCAAATTATATGTGTTCTTAGTAAATCCAATGAGATTGTTTCGATTTATATATAAATGCAACGTTACTTAGTAAATCTAATTGGATCGTTTTGATTTATGCATGCAACGTATGTGTAATAAATCTATACCCACTGTTTCGATTTATTTTAAATCATGTTGTTTTGATTTATTCAGGAACTAAACGATATAAATTAAATCATGTATTTATCTAAGCCACTAGAATATTATAAATTTTTATAATACTTCTAACATCTTTTAAATCATTTTTTTAAAATTATTTTATATGAAATAAATTTTTTCTATAATATAACTTAAATAAATTTATTAAAAAAATTTGTTAAAAAATGTACTTATTCAAATTTCAAATACAATACTCTTCTATATAATTTATAATTTAGAAATTAAAAAATTAAATATAAATATAAATATAAATATTTATACATATACTCAAATTTTAAATAAAATACTTTACGTAATCAATAATAATTTAAAAATTAAAAAAAATTATTTTATTCTATGCATTACTAATAAGTTGTAGGGCACTTAGAGATTCAATATATAACACACCATTATGATAATACTTGGCTAGAAAACAATATAGAAAAAGAAGCCTTCAATTTTCCTTCATGACCTCATCTTCCAGCATAGGTAAAGAAAAATAATAATATATAATAAATTAAAGAAAATGTATGTGAAGCGAAAATAATCCAATGTTATATGATGTATTAATTAATTATTCGTTTGATTAAAATAATAGAAGTAATAATGTCAGGTGAAAATGGGTGGGGGAGAGAGTTGAAGATGACGGTAGAAGAATATTGTATTTAAAATTTGAATAAATATATTTTTTAACAAATTTTTTAAATAAATTTATTTAAGTTATACTACAAAAAAAATTTATTCCATGCAAAATAATTTAAAAAAATAATTAAAAGATGTTGGGAGTATTATAAAAATTTGTAATATTTTCTAGTGGTTTAGGTAAATACATGATTTATATCGTTTAGTTCCTGAATAAATAAAAACAATATGATTTAAAATAAATCGAAACAGTGGGTGTAGATTTACTACACATACGTTACATATGCATGCATAAATCGAAAACGGTCTAATTAAATTTACAGGTAACGCTGTATTTACATATAAATCGAAACAGTCTCATTAGATTTACTAGGAGCACATATAATTCGAATATGGCCGTTTTGATTTATGTACAAACATAAATCTAGCCTATCTGTTTTGATTTATATAGAAATTTGCTTTGGGTGATTCACGTAACGTTATTCATTTTGGGTGATTTGTGTAATATTGGATGGAGCTTGGTTTAATAACATGAATTACCAAAAAAAATTAGTGTAGAGATCCAAATAAAAAAAAAGTGTAGAGACCTAATTAAAAAAATTTGGTGCATGAACTCAATTAAAAAAAAAATACAGAAATCTAATTAAAAATTTTGTGAAACTATAACAACAATAAAATAATTAAATGAATATAAAATAAAAAATTAGATACTAATAAGTAATTGGCCAATGTTTGTGTTGTAGTGTCCATACAAAAATTTAATCTCTATTTATTTGCATCAATTTGAAGAACTTTTTTCTGATTTAAAATAATATATGTAACCATTATTAATTTAAAAGTTAAATTTACTGTAATCATTGAAACGTAAAAAAGGATTTTTTTTTTATTAATTCATATATAGCAAAAACTTTAG
>NC_029778.3:31502808-31539670 GCF_000817695.3 Arachis duranensis | reverse complement strand
TGTATTATTTAAAATATTTAATGATATTATAAAATGAATTTGAAATCTTATATAAGTTTTTAAGCATTCAGTATCATTAAAAAAATTTTAATTCAACCCTATAAGTTTTTAATTTTTAAATAAATTCATCTAAAAAAAGACCTAAATGTACTTAACGTCGCTAAAAATATCAAAAGAATTAGTTCTTGTATTTCTAGAGACCTAGTTAAGACTGAAAATGAGTCAAGACAATTTATGAGTCAGTTTGAATTCAACTCGTTAATAGCTTGATAAACTAAATTCGTAAGTTGGTGAACCAAACTTGAACCTAAAATTGAGTTCATAAATTAAATAAGTTGAGCTTGAGTTTTGATAAGCTCACCTCATTAACTCGTAAACTAGCTCGATTATATATATATATATATGTGTGTGTGTGTGTGTGTTTAATCTATATTTTTAATATTATATATATAATATGAAGTAGTAATATATAATTATATATATTAATGATCTTAATTATTTAAATTTTTATATTTATTTTTTATATATAATTTTGATGTAGGAGATAAATAAAAAATTATTATTGATAGATAAACAATATATAAAATAGATTTTTTTAATTTTTTATAATTTATTAATATAGAATTATAGATTATGTTTCTATTATTTGAGCCAGCTCGTAAGCTTTTGGTAAGTCGAGTTTAAACTTAAAAAATAAGCTCGATTGTTAATGAGTTGAGACGTGAGTCAAGCTCATATTTTGTGAGTCGAGCTTGAACTTGATCTAGCTCGACTCAACTCACTTCCAGCCCTAAACCTAACAAAAAAAAAATTAGAAATCGTTAAACCAAAATTTTTTTGTTAAGCTCTTCAATAAAAGATATATTAAAAATATCAAAAGCACTCTTGTTTTGCTATTTTATGTCTTAAATATATTTAATAATATAATAATAATTTTTAAAATTTTTTATGCATTCATTATATTAAAAAAATTAATAAATAATTTTAACGATTTTTAATAAAATATTTTTTTATAATATTCTTAAAATATATCCATAAAATTGAAAAATATTTAGGACACTATATGAATACAAGCAAAATGAAAACAAAAATAAAAAGGCGGTTGCAGTTTTCCAAAGCATCCTTGAAATCGTAATTCCTCGTAACTATATGTCAGTGCGTGCAGTCGTAGACTCGTAGCTGCTACTTTGTCCAATGACAGTCCATGCACTGCATTCCAACATACTTTACTTTTTCTTTTCTTTCCCCTGCCTTTGACTTTCTTTTTCTTCTTCTTCTTCTTCACTTTGCTACTCTTTGCTCTGATACAGCCACACTTCCCATTCCCATTCCCATTTCAGCTCCATTGCCACCATGTCTCTCTCCACCCATATCACTCCCCTCGTTTGCTCCTGTTCTACTTCAGGTCTCTTCCTTTTGATGGTTTTCCTTTTGTAATCCCTTTTTTATGAACGAATACTTGGGCGGCAGTTTCTATTCTTCTCATGGATTATGCATGTTTTTACTTTCTTGAATTTCGTTTCCTAATTAGGCGCATGGCAGTATTCTAATAAGTTGAATCCTTGTGACACTGATTTTATTGGATGGTTCTTATTTCTTTGTTTTGTGTTGTTGAAAGTGCAAGTGGAAGCGGAAGCTCTTGTCCTATTTTGTTC
Organism: Arachis duranensis; assembly: GCF_000817695.3. Taxonomy (NCBI): domain Eukaryota; kingdom Viridiplantae; phylum Streptophyta; class Magnoliopsida; order Fabales; family Fabaceae; genus Arachis; species Arachis duranensis. The sequence continues at coordinate 31,538,015 of NC_029778.3, read as the reverse complement.
GGTTTGAAACTTAGGTTTTAGAAATTTGGTTTGTGCTTATATCAATTTGTTTTCGATGATGATCGTATTTATCAACCGAGTCTTTTCGAGAAGCATGGTTTCTTAGCCATTAGTGGAGAAGAGGGATGAAACCCTAGATATTGTGCCACTCCTGCCACCTCGTCGCCATCAGCGCTTCTCCGGTGAACACTAATGTCTCTTCAGTACCCCACTAGGCCTCGCCGGCTTACCGCTCTGCTGGTTCTGCCGCCGCATCGCTTCCCTCTATTCTGCTCTGTTTCTATTTCTGTTGTGCTTAACTACGCATGCCTCATGGTTGTTCTGCTCTTATGTTCTGATACATATTCATATTCACATTCACTAATATTTTAATATGCATATAACGTTATTCTCCTACATGGTGTGCGTATACTGAAACGTTCAAGGCGAGTTCATTGCTTGGTTTGATCACTTTCGTAGGTCATTTTTATGAGTTCAAATAGTTTCTATAGACAAGAAATGAGAATAAAATTGTCATATTGATTATCTAAACGACTATTTTGAGACACTAAAAATTTGCAGATCAAAATGGCTCACTCGTGTACCTACAGGGACCAAAGTGAGCATTAACTGGTGGAAAAAAATGGGTTTGGGTAATATGCAAGTTTATAATAATTAAAAGGTTGAAGCATGAAGCATCACATCTTGTGTAGCACAATTATGACGGGTTCTAGATATTATGTTTAAACCATTTTACACTTCAAGTCTTTTATTCTTCAAACCCGTCTCTTTCCTTCTAAAACTTCAACTCGAAAATACATCCTTAGCGTTCTCTTGCTGCTCATATAACATTTAATTTTGTCTAGTTCTGGTCTCTGGTTAGTTGATTTAGAGTTTTCTCTAAGTCAGAATTATCATATGTTCTTGTTCTATATTGAAATGAGGAAATGGTGCTTATCTATTATATTACTTCACTATTGGCTGATATATGTCTTTGTGTTCAACAGATACTTTCATGACTGCATCAAAGGTAAAGAAGGAAAATCACAGAACAGCTTTGGTACGACATGCACAATCATTTTTTTCCTTCGCTTTTTCTTTTCTCTCTTCTGACCAGGGGAAATTGCAGTGCCTAGAAGAGTCTAAAGAAAGGATCAAAAAAATGTTCAACAAGGTTGAACTTTCTGTCTCTTCATACGACACAGCTTGGGTCGCAATGGTTCCATCGACGACTAATCCTCATGCACCATTTTTCCCTCAGTGCTTGAATTGGTTGTTGGATAATCAACTCTTTGATGGATCATGGGGTCTACCTAATCATGATCCGTCATTCATGAATGAAGCTCTGCTGTCTACCTTAGCATGTGTCCTTGCATTAAAGAAATGGGGTATTGGTGAAGATCAAATTAACAAGGGTAAATATGATTTTCCCCTTGCTATTATTATCACTTGCTGTGATGTTATACAAATGAATTTTGATATTCTTTGCAGGTCTCCAATTTATCAACTCAAATATTGCCTCAATCAATGATGAGAAGCAGCAACCTCCCATTGGATTTGATTTAATTTTCCCTTCTTTGATTGAATATGGTCAAAATTTGGGAATTAATTTTTCTATCAGTGCAACAAACTTGGAAGCAATCATTCATAAGAGAGATATAGAGCTTAGCAGGTAGTACTATGGTTCCTTTTAGTTATCAAACTCCTAAGTCTTTCTAGTTATGAATTGAGCTTTATGATTCAAGTTTTCTAAAAAGTCAAATAATTTAGGTAGATTCTCAAGTTTGATTATGAAGTCTTCATGTATGCATTTCAAGATTGTCCTTTCTTGGAATTATTTCTTATTTTCAAGATCCATTGGTCAAATGCTAGCTTCTTAGTGCTAAGACTTTTGTGGGTAGATAATTTGAATACTACTATTTTTGAATTTTCGAGACTGACTGGTTTAACTTTAAGGATCATTTGTCTATATGTAGAGGAAATCAAAGCAATTCGGAAGGGTGGCGAGCATATCTTGCTTATGTTTCAGAGAGACTGCAGAAATCACAGGACTGGGAAGCAATATTGAAGTACCAAAGACTGAATGGATCTTTGTTTAATTCACCTGCTACGACCGCAGCTGCTTTTCATCAACTTAAGAACACCAACTGTCTTAACTATCTCAAATCTGTAGTAGAAAAGTTTGGGAATGCTGGTATATGTTTACAGAGCTGCTTTTGTTTTTGTTTTATTTTGAACTACTGTTGTCTGGCACATTAATTGGGATTTTTTGTTGTTTTAATAAATTTTCAGTTCCAACAATTTATCCTCTGGACATATATGCCCGGCTGTGTATGATTGACAATCTTGAAAGGTTGGGTGTAAGTCACCATTTCAAAGAGGAAATTCGAAGTGTATTGGATGAAACATACAGGTAATAAACCACTTCTGGTGCATGCAAATATCAAGGTCAAATACTAAATATATCTGTAACTAGAGAAGTAAAAAGCAAATTCTATATGTAGGCGAATAGGTGATCAAATTATAGAAAGCATTTTATTTAAAATATAGAATTTTTCTTTTTCATAGTTGAATTTCTTTATATAATCAAATTTGCAAAAAAACAGATATTGGCAAGAGGGAGTGGAAGATATATTTTTAGATCCCACCACCTGTGCAATGGCATTCCGTATATTGCGTCTCAGTGGTTACGACGTATCTTCAGGTTTGATCACATGAAAAAGTTAGGTAGCAAGGAGATTTTTTTTTTATATATTTAAATACCAAAGAGACTATTAAGTATATTGTGTTTTTGCAGATCCATTTTATCAATATTCAGAAGATAAGTTTTCGGACTCCTTGAAAGGGTACTTGAAGGATGCTGGTGCTATTTTGGAGCTGTATAAGGCTTCTCAAGTGATTATACATCCAGATGAATCAATTTTAGTGAGACAAAATGCTTGGACTAGGCATCTTCTAAAGCAGCAATCATCGCATTATCAATTATATGCTGATAAACTTCGTCGTTTTGTTGACCGAGAGGTTCATTTCATGATCGTGCTCTAATCTTTCACAAAATTTAGCTACATATGTCTATGCATCTCATAATCATTCCTGAAAAATAAAATGTTTTTTGCTATAGGCCAATGATGTTCTTTCTTTTCCATATTACGCAAACTTGGAGCGAATCTTAAACTTGAGATCGATGAAGCATTACAATGTAGAAGAAACAAGGATTTTAAAGTCATCATATAGGTGGGATGAGTTTATAGAAGTATTACAATCTTTCCCCTTCCCCAAGTTCCATGTCTTTTTATTTATTTTTTAATTTCTCCCTTTTCCGACTAGTTTTATGGTTATTATGGTCCAGGTCTGAAAATCTTGCAAACCAAGAATTTCTAAAGCTAGCAGCCGAAGACTTCAATATATGCCAATCAATACAAAAAGAAGAGTTGAAACAACTCACAAGGTTTATCCCTTTTCTTCATAATTTTAAAAGTACACCTTGATGATTATGATCTATGATCTAGCTATAAATGATTAAAGATCATAAGCATAACTCAAGATTTAGTAATTGAAAACTATTAAGGATTTTTAAATGTATTGTCCTGCTGCTCGAAATCATTGAAGGTTGTGGTTCTATTGTTCATTGTATATCTATTTTGCTGGGTTTTGTCTAAATTTTATTAAAATGGATATTGTGCTCAAGCTTCAATTAAAGGCACATTTTGTCAAGTTTGATCTAACCGTACCCTGCATATGCAGGTGGGTTACAGAGAGCAAACTAGATAAACTTGAATTTGCAAGGCAGAAACTAGCCTATTGTTACTTTTCTGCTGCAGCTAATCTTTTTGCACCCGAACTTTCCGATGCTCGCATATCATGGGCAAAGAATGGTGTTCTCACAACAGTTGTTGATGATTTCTATGATGTTGGGAGCACTGAAGAGGAGCAAGTGAACCTTATTCAACTAATGGAGGAGTATAATCCTATTCTTTTAATTGAAAAACTGCTCCATCTATTGCTTTCTGTTTGAACTCCTCCCAGTTTTTCTTCACAAACATTTTTTGTTGTCAAAATTGAACTGCAGGTGGGATGTAGATATCGAAACTGCTTGTTGTTCTGAGAATGTTAAGATAATATTTTGTTCACTTCGGAGCACGATTAAAGAGATTGGAGAAAGATCAGTCAAGTGGCAAGGACGAAATGTGGAAGGCAGTGTTATTAAGATTGTGCGATGCTTCCTCATCTTTCTGGCTTTACATATTTCTATTCATTTGCTTGTGAATTCCCAATATTTCTATTCATTTGCTTGTGAATTCCCAATATTGACATATTTGCTGGATATGATTTGACCACTGTGCATCCCTTTATCCCTCGGAATATATGGTTGAACTTGTGAGTGTTAAGAGTGTTTCAAACCTAAAATGACTATGTTTTGCTTAAGCTAAAAGTATTCAATTGTCTCACATTTTCCCTGATGCATTCTCATGTTGATTTCATAGATGAATCCTCTCTAAGTATAGACCATTTTTTTTAATTACTATTTCCTAAAAATATTGGGCTGATTATTAAGTTACATCACTCTAACTATTTTCTTGTCACCCTCCTTGGGAAAGTATACACTTTTTAGGGCTTGTCTTGTACCCACTCTTATTACTGCTTGCTTTTATTCATTGTGTTCCGCTTCAAATGGATGACCCTAGCATGATTCATGGTATTTGCATTTTAATCTTTTCTTGTTCATTTTATTTCATCTGTAGTTTTTTTTTTCTTGTTAGTGTAGTAGCTCAAATATTAGTACTCAAACGTGTTTTCAAAGTTATGTTCCTTCAAGTCATCTTGTCCTGAGTTCCAAATTGTCAAATTGGCTTTGCTTGCTTTGCAGTGGTTAAGCTTGATACGGTCTATGTTAACGGAAGCCAAGTGGTTGAAAACCAAGACTGTCCCAACACTAGATGAGTATATGCAAAATGCTTGCGTTTCATTTGCATTAGGTCCAATCGTCCTTCCGGCCCTCTTTCTTGTTGGTCCTAAGCTTTCAGGCGAGGCTGCCGAAGTTGAAGAATTGCATTGTCTATTCAACACAATGAGCACTTGCGGCCGTTTGTTAAACGATATTAACACTTTTGAGGTATGTACTTCATCACCAATCCCATCATTCCCTAGTCTTAGGTTGGACAATTTAGATATTATTTTATGCTTTTGGAACATATTTAATATGTGGTCCAAGAACATCCTAAAACATTTAAAGACAATTGGTTGTGATTTTTCTTGGAGCACTTGTTAAATATGCTCCAAGAGCAAGCAGGTATTTCTGACTAACGTGTTTTTGTGACTATTGTAGAGAGAATCAGCGGAAGGAAAGCTGAATGCACTCGGCTTGCGTCTCATCCATGGAAATGGAGCTATTACCATAGATGATGCCACTAAGGAGATGAAGGTTATCATCGAGGACAAGAGAAGAGAACTCTTGAGATTAGTTTTGAAGGAAAAAGGAAGCACAGTTCCAAGAGACTGCAAGGAATTGTTTTGGAAAATGATCAAAGTGTTGCACCTGTTTTACCTGAAGGATGATGGATTTACTTCACTTGAGTTGCATTCTACTGTAAATTCAGTGATTAATGAACCTGTTCTTAGTGAATTACTGAGAGATACTAATCAAAACCCTAAACCGATCTATCAAAGTGTGTAGTTATTAGAAAATGCTAATGTTCATTGAGTATGTAGAATTCTCCCCATACTGGAGCTGTAATTTCTCTTGGGTTAGTAACGTATAAAATAAGGATGGATGGCATGTTCTTTTTTAACTACTATATTTTTTTTGGTGCTTAGTTATTAATTGAATTAATTTTTTCTGGTTTACCGGCTTTTTATTTGGTTTCTGGTCATGTTGACTTTAGGGTAAGTTTTCATTTTTCTTTTTTAATTGTTCAACATTTTTAACGGATTGACAGATGTTATAATTTCACCTCAAAAGGTCTACAATCTACGTATTTCAAATCCGAAACAAAAAGAATGTAAACTACAAAAGCATGAGTTAAAATACATATTTTGCCTAATTAAGGTAAAAGAATCTGAAACACGCAAAAATAAGTCTCATGCTTTTTTGCTTTCGAGTTCGTGTCTATTTGTGCTCATATCCTAATGTTATTTTACTTGATAAAATTTGAAGCCGAGTTTTTTTTTTTCTTCTTAAATTGCCTAAGAAACTCTACATAGATTAGGTGCACCACTTGTGCACCTCTCCTATTGTTTTCTTTCTCTTGGTTTCTTTAGGTTCTAATCTATGGCTCATTTTCTTAAATCGAGGAAATTGTTGTGTAACATATTATTATAGAAAGGGTTAGTGTTTTTTTTTTCTAAATGTAGAGTTAATTTTTTTTAGATTGTTGTTAAGCAAATCAAACAATCAGATTTATTGAAGAGAGAGGAAGATAATGCAATTTGCGGGTCAATTTTGTGCATTATAAAATTTTAAAAATTCAAGTACACAAATGGAAAGGTAAGATTTATGATTTTAAAAAATAAAATTCTAAAAAAATAAAAAATTCATAAATGCACATCTGACCCTAAATGCTTTATTTAAAAAAAAATCATAAACACAAATTTGGCTTAAATTTTTTAACTATTAGTTACAATTTCGTGATATACCTCTCTCGTAAAGTACTAAAACACATACTATTCTCCAATATTAAAAGTAAAAAAGCGCTAATCTTGGTCCGATTACTTTTGTCTTTGGTTACACTATTTGAAATTTTCGTAAACCAAAAGAACAGAATATGAATTTATAGATTTTTGGTAAAAGCTTTATACTTTGAGTAATTCCTTCCGAAATTATTTTTATTATGGAAAGAAGAATGATGTTTTGGTTTAATATTGACAACTGGGGTGTTTTGTTGATTTGTGGGTTAGATCAACACGCAAGAGGCGTGTTACCAGTGCGCTATTAGAGTGAGTCAGAGTTTGTCATCGACATGAAGGCTCCTGGGCAATAGCGAGGCGTGCTGAGGAGAGACGCCAACCATCTTTTGCAGACTGCGGCGCGGACGTGGAGGCTCGATGTCAACACGCAGTGGGCATATTGGAGCAGTGATTCCATGCAGCTCTCGTAGAGATTTTTGCATATTTTTTAGGAGTTGCAGAGCCCCATTCAATACGGGGAGGGCGTGTTGGAGTAGTGTCTGCATGTAGGGGACACGCCCTTCCTCCAGAAATAAACAACGCATGGTTGAAACTCTTTACATTGAGCTCAACCCTCCTCCAGCATTCATTCAGCAAGGAGATTTAAGAAATGAGAGGGATATTGGGGAGGAAGTCCCTAAAAAAGGAGAAGAAAGTTTGTGTTGAAAAAAACAATGATTTTATCCATAGAAAAAATATTGTAAATTTGTATTAATTAAAAATGGTTTGTAATTATACGGACCTGAAGAACATATTAGCAATTATTTAGATAATCCATTTTATGTAAGTTGATAAATTTAACTTTTTTGATGTATTTAAATTTTTCAAATTTTAATTAATGTTAGTTTTTGTTATTGTTAGTATCATATGTTAAACTATTTTTAGATAATATTTTTATTTGTTTAGTATAATATTATTTTATTTTATATAAACATGAATATATAATTTTTTTGAATTTTCTGTTATAATGTGATTATTATTAATAAATATTATTAAATATTTCAAAAATAAATATTTCAATAAATAAATAGTATTATTTTTTCTTGTATTTTAATAAATATTTATATTTATTTATTTGCGAAACTAAATATTTTATTTATTTTAATACTTAAATAAATAAATGTTTTTCTATTTATGATTAGTAATCAAAATATTTATATTGATATAAATTAGTATAATTAATAAATAATTATTTGTTATAATCTTCATTCATTTAAATTGATAAATATTTAATGAATAAATATATTTTTGTTGTACTAGCTTAACAGGAATCTTATGGTTCATAAACTGGATCTGCTGGAGACGTGAAATCCGATAATACAAGATGCTTTACAAGCAACGGGGTTCTACCATATTTTTAGAATTTGGGTGATCAAAGAATTTTACCCCTTACTATTTGCTTTGGTCGAAAGGTGGAGGGCAGAGACTCACACATTTGTATTGCCGGTGGGTGAGATTACCGTGACACTAGAAGATGTCGCTCATATATTTGGCCTACCCAGTGATGGACAGGTTATGAGCAGCTAGACAAATAGCAGTGACGAATTCCCGCAGAGCCAGAGCATCGCAATTTTCGATCGTGAATCCGTTGTGAGTAGTTCCTCCAAATATTATATAAAGCTGGCATTGGTTCGCCGTATCAGAGACGTAGAGCCATTGGATACTTTGGAGTTTATTCAGAGATGCGTGAGATGTCAGATTTTCTATTTGTTTGGTTCGATCCTATTCGCGGATACGTCGACGGCATATGCCCAGACGAAGCATCTACCGTTGCTCTGTGATTTTGAGCAGATCCGCACTTAAAATTAGGGGTCAGCATGTGTCATGCATCTTTACAGGACACTGTGCCTTGTATCACGATACGATACTAAGGAGATGGATGGTCCTCTTAATCTTTTATTTGTTTGGGCATGGGAGTGAATGTCGTGTATTGCACCCATATCGAGACAGTACCTTCCAGTAGCTGACGTAATAGTTGCTCGGAGGTAACAGTTTCTATTTTAGTTGTGTGTTATATTGATGAAGCATATTTGAATGCCGACACATTTTTTAATTTTTTCAATGTTATGTTATGTGTTTTAGGTGGAGTCATTCCATACGAACTACAGTGTGGTTATCGAAGACCACAACAATATTTATGCAAGAAATAGACTACATGGACGAGGTAAATATTTTTTCTTTGTGTGTGATTAATATCCAACATTAATATTAAGGTTTTAATTTTATAATAATATGTGGCAACCGTTCGAATGATTAATCATACCCGACGAGCTAAATAGACACTTTGAGGTGTGTGACAACATTGCTCTGTTATTCTTATTCGAGTTTGGGTATGCACAACCCACCCTGGAAATAGCAAAAGTTATTCTACCGGAGGAGCATAGTATAATATCCTACCACACAGAGCTTTATGCCTAGGACGTAAAACAGAAGTGGTGAAGCGCTACAACCTCTAAAAATAAAAATACGTATGCAAATATAGTTGAAAGAAATTATAACTAGGAGCCTTGAGAAAGAAGCTAATTAAAAGCGTATCAGAAATTGCATCACATTCGTCCGAGTAAACGCAAACATATAAACAAAATAGGACTAAAAGGATAAATTATATACATAAAGATCAGAGTTCCAAAAGATACAGTTATCATGCTCCAGACTCGATCTGTGGAGCTAAGGCCAGCCAGAGAATACATACATATATACATAACCCAAAAGTCTACTCAAACTCCAAAATAAACACCTGTTTCTCTAAGTCAACCTCTAAGAGGGTCAAAATATAATATATAAGGCACAGAATCTATTACATATATACACATAAACAAAATATAAACACTAAGTCCCAAAAAAGTTTTTAGCTTCCAAAGAGTCTCTAGAATGCTTAGTGAGGTGTCTCTCGACCTGCATATGAAAAACAACAAAATATGTATGGAATGAGAACTAGGGGTTCTCATCAGTATGGTAAAGACGCCCACATAGTTAATATATAAGATTCCGAAAAAACCAGAGGCTTTTCTAGAACTTTAACACTCAGAATCAAACTTAAAATCAACAGTAAACTATAAAGTTTGGTAATCTACCCAAAGGATTCCCATTTCTAAACAAACTATTCACCTCCTATCTTCTTTAATCCTCCGAATCACCAATGAAACAACCCTCATCATCACACCTCCACCATATGAGGGGTCTCTCAGATGCAAATACACACAATACAATCAAGAAAAACACATATATGGATAGCAAGTACAGTAGATAAGACAAATTGCAGTTAATTACAGCTAAACAATAAGGCAAGCCAAAATAAAGCATACTCAATTAAATCATACAAATGCACATGATTCATGTCTTTCTTATGGCTGATGATATCATCTGTCGGTTATGTAGCCAAACCCGATATGTCCTAGTAGCTAACATTGGACAGAAATACCCCATCGCAGAGCAAGTGGGTCTGAGCAACAACTCCCTTGCTACTACCCGCTTAACCCAGCGCAAGTGGAATGAACCATTACTGCTGCTAAATCACTATTGTTACTAGTGCCCACACGTCTCAATCACTGACGTGGAGTAAGTGGGATGAACCATTATTGCTGCTACTGCCCAGGTATCTCATTCAAAAATTTATTCTCAATATCATTTCAATTCATTCAAAAATCATAATTAAAATTGATCCTCATCATCATCATCAATCAAACTCATTCATCATCATCTCATAATATCATAATCATTCTCATCATGTCTCATTCATCATTTATAATATCTCGTCAAGTCAATCATTCATTTCTAAAATCTCCTTTGATACCAAAACTAGCTCCATCAACACTCTTACCCCTATTTCGTAGCCTGAAACCTAGCCATCGAACCTTAAATAGAGTTTTCAGAGGTTTGGAAAAACTGGAGTAATGGTTGATAGTTCAAATATTGTAAATTTTCAACAAAATAGTGGCTTTGGTAGGTTACAAGCTTTCCAGAAAGGTCAAACAGTTAAAAACATGGCATTAGTGTGAAATAGGGCATCGTGCATACGCATGGTACTGTGTGTATGCACGCACCAGATGAACTTCCGTTCGTTTGCATACACATCATAGTGAGCGTTCGCACAACTTACAAAATCACACAAACTCCCTCGTGCGTACGCACAAGTCTCACTAATGCTCTGGTCTATGCGTGCGCACGCACACCAGAAATTCTGGTTTTGTGCAAAATTGTGTTTTTAAACCCAAAAGCATACCCAATTTGCATTCAAAATAAGTTTCACAAAATTTGGGATCCGAAAGCCAAGTTATGTCCCGCCGAAGTTGGTCAAAAATCATGTTTTTATCAAAAACTCAAATCTCAAGTTTTCCAACTTTCCAAATCCAAAACCAACCAAATTCCTAACCAATTCAATACAAAATATACCTACTCAATTTCACATACTTCCATTAACTCTACAATATACCAACATTCACAACCATACAATCCATTCAACAAATTCATAATAAAATTTTCACCAAATTCAACATCAAATCATCAACCTTTTTCTTCTACACACACACACACACACACACACACATCTCACACAACTCAACCAAGCCTCAACAATATCAAAAATATTCTTCAACCAATTTATTCAGCACTTTCCACTCCAAAATCCACCATAAAAAATCAAACAACACTTCTCATCAATTCTCACTAAAAATCAACAATCATCATCATTTAATAATAATCAAAATCATACTCCAACACATACACACTCATTAAATCCTCATTCCTAATTTACATACCACATACACAACTCAATCAATAATTTATTCAATTCATTCCTATATTAAGGTTTACTAAACTAAGTTTTCCCGTTATATTATACATTAACTACAAGAAACCAAAACCATACCTTGGTTAATTCCTCCCTAAGCTCGGAACACCTTAAAATTTAATCTAATACCACACAATTTTACCATAATCAACATAGGGTTATAAAATTTCAATGATTCACAAGAGTTTAAAAGTTTCTTACCTCACCTACAGATTAATTTAACAAAATCCAACAATTTCTTCATGCTAGTTCAATCCTAAAACATCAAAACACCAAAATCTTCAATACCTATTAACTATAATTTTGAAATTGAAGGGAGAAGAGAATGGGTGAGAAATTGATAATTTCTTACCAATTCGTTTGGATGGTTTTGAAGAGCTCGACGTGATGGTTGTGTGGCCACCAGCGGTGCGGCGATCGGAGCTCCGGATTGAGAGATATGTGGATTTGAAGTCAGAATTAGGTTAGGGTTTTCCTTTGCTCCTCCCACCCCCAAGTTCGGCATGATTTCATTATGTGTTTGGGGAAGAAGGCTGATTCATGGCCTTATAAGGCACGGTTTGGGTCTGGTCTAACCGGTTTAGCCATTGACCCAGTTTTGGGCAGATATCTTAAAAATTAATGTCGAATTTCATATTTTAATTATTTCTTCCTGTCTAAACTATAAAACTTAAATTTCCTAATTCCTTTGAATAATATTTAATTTATTAGTTAATTATTTATTAATTTTCATGGTTTTACACATTGCATCACTCTTCACAAAGTGTAGCTTCATGATTGGAGGGTTTTACATGCGAAGTGGATAGTAGAATAGGGCATCTATCGTAACACTCGGTTGTGGGATCGGCACCCCCTTTCAACTTGGGACTTTAGACTGTCGGCTGAGTAACGTGATTGGTACGTAGGGTCATTCGGGCATCTGCTGAGATTGTCGGAGTAAGTTCATCAGCATCCACCTAAGCCACCAGCACCTCAGGGACCACCTCAATATACAGTGTTTCAATCATTTTTCCTATTATCTCCCATAGCAACTAAACCATAGTCAACACAGTCAGCACAATTATCACGGCCAGTCCAGCAACCACGACTAGCCCAGCCGTTGCAGCCGGCATAGTTAGCACAGCCACCACGGCCAGTCCAGTCACCACGGTGAGCCTAGTCGTCGTAGTTGAGATAGTCAGCAGAGTCATCATAGTCACCACGGCCAGTCCAGCGACCATGGAGCCCAGCCGTTGCAACCAACACAATAAGCACAATCAGCACGACTAGTCTAGTGATCACGGTGAGCCTAACTGTCATAGCCGTCGGAGTCAGTCCAGCTTCCACATTCAACCCACACAGCACATTTAGCCCGGGAAACAATGGATTGGCTTTCCGTTAATCCCATCGCAGATTTCCATTGATGGGGATGGGATGATCATATACAATAGTGGGTTGATATTGGTGTGGGTCGTTTTCCAGATTTAGCACTATCCCTTCACCACCAAAGTCTGGTCGATAGGGGTCTGCTTCTGGTCACACTTTAGGGCGAGTGTCGTATGATTCCTAATAGGGTGATTTCATTGCTCTGCATATAACTTTCGATACTGATCATCTCAATCTAACAGATATTGGGCTGATCACTTTTGAGCATGAGGTTGTTGAGTAGTACAAGGAGCAGATGCAGGTGGGTTAGCCACCCCTGGATGTTGGTGATTTAGTTCTGGGTCATCCGTATAACCTACAAACATAAAAGAATCCACCTGATAGGTTTACTCCCCCATGTTTCAGTCAGGGCATGATAGGCAAGAGACTTGATTGGATGCTTTGAAAGAAGTAAGCAAGGGTTTAGTAATTAAGTTTAATTTTTAATTAATCTTTTGAAAGTTTACCTTATCGAACTTTAAATCATGGTTTTAGAATCAAGTTAGTGTAATTTTTAATTAACCTTTTGAAAGGCTATTGTATCAAATTTGAAATCATCATCTCAGAAACTGTTAACTGTAATAATTCACAGAAGTTAACATCTAACTTAATAATACAAACACGACGACGCGCACAGGCATTAACTGATAAAATTAACTTAAAAATGCGAACATGATTAACCTCAAAACATTAACTAATAAAATTAAACTAAACATACAGACTATGACCCTGTCTACCACAGAAATGACATATCCAAGAACCACACATTTCTCGTGAATCCATTTCATTGAAGTATCGGATCAATTTGGGGCGACTTTTCGATGTTCGCCACAAGGAGGATTAGCGACCAATGTCGGTCCTAGAAAAGCAGGCCATGTCTTTGGATCGCCTAATGGTACGAACTCAAATCTGTAGACCTTACAAACCTCTGTCATGTTATACACATCGATCACATACAACTGCCAATCGAGATGTTGGTTGGCACAATAAGCAATAACATGGCGACATGGTAGTTGTTCCACCTGAAACTGCCCACAGTCACAGGTTCGTCGTGCATGATCAATTGCCAACACCTATCCAGTAGACATTTCATGCACCTCAAACACCTCATTTCGTCTATCAGACTGGCACAACTATATTTCCAACACGTTGCGTATTTGCTTTTATCCCCTATTATGGAAAAGTAGAGAAAGTAAATCCGGCCCGCTTGCAATCGTGAGCCTCGACACTCTTTTGCGTAAATAGCTCGTTTAACTGATAATATATTGCTCGGACGAGCACCAACACAGGGAGGTTTCAATAAACCTTTAGCACTGAAATAATGCACTCAACAAGGTTTGTCGTCATGTGGCCTCATCAATGTCCCTTGTCAAATGCCAATACCCAATTACTAGGTCCAATGGCATCGCACCACCGGGCATATGCCTCGCCTCCTCTTGCAACCTCTTATAGTTGATGTTGTACTCCTCCATTGTCCTTAAATACCTTATGTTGACAAGAAATTTTTGCAAGTACGAAACTTTGAATGCCCTTGAGAAGTTGCTACTTATGTGCCTAATACGAAACATCCACCGTGCTATTGGAGGTTGCCAATCACCTCTGGAATGATTTACTGTTGCCCAAATTGACTCATGTCGGTCTGAGATTATACCCACATCGTCTCTTCTAACAACATGCTTTCGTAAATTACTGGGAAAAAGTGCTACGCATTAGCGGTCTCTTCCTCCACAAGGGCAAAAATGATAGGCACAATGTCTTGGTTCCCATCTTGTGCAACAGCAACCAAAAGTGCACCTTTGTATTTTCATAAAGGTGTGTGCTGTCAACCTGAACTAGAGGCTTGCAATGCTTGAACGCTCTAATGCATGCATTGAAACTCCAAAACACGCGGTGAAGTATCCTGACACCGTCCGCCTCCTCACTCCCATTGTACAGGGGTTGTGTTTCTATTTGGACAATTGAGCCAGGCATCTTTCGAACGATGACCAAGAACTACCATAACAAAGCTTGGTAAGAATCTTTCCAACCATCAAAAACTTTGGCTATGCACTTATGCTTTGCCAACCAAGCCTTTCGGTAACTGATGGTGTAGTTGAACCTTGACTGGACTTCTGCAATTATAGATTTCACCTTGATGGACGGGTCGGTCTCAACCAATGACCTTATAGTCTCAGCAACTGTATCTGAGTCTAACATGGAATGATCCTGTGAAATCGTTCCCATGGTGCATGTGTGCCTACGATTGTATCTGTGTATCTCCCAATAACCATTTTTCTGTATCAAGCTGGCTCGGATAAGCTAGTCGCACCCATGCCCATACGTCTTACATTTTGCATAGAACGTTGTAGCTCAAACTCATAGAAATTTTATTTGACTTCTCTAGAGATAGTGTAACTTCTTATTGCTACGACGACCGAGTTTCTAGAACTATATTCCATTTCGATCCTGAACTCTCCATCCTTAGAATTAGTAACACCTACACAAAGAAGAAATCATCACTCATTGATCCATCTAAAATATAAATTAAGAAAAACGTAATATTCACTCATCACATACCTATGTTTGCATATTCTGGGAATTCTGGTGCATGCATGATGTCAATATCCAAGTTACGCATAAAAGGCGGAATGTCCATCATTGACTAACTATAGGAGGAACCACTACATTTTCCACTGCTGCTTCAACTCCCACATTACCATCCTTGTCTTTGTCGCCGGCTTCATAAGTAGCTTTAAAGTCCTCTTCGTTGTCACTGTTCATTCCTTCGTACACTTCAGCTTTATCATCCTCTATATCTAAATCATTTTAAATCCAATCTGCCTCTGTGTTTTCAAACTCAACATATAGCTCAATCTTTGGCTGTTGTACCTGAGTCTGCCAGTGAATATGGAATATATTCTGCATTCTTGCTTCATCAATGGTCGGCATAATATCAATTTGTGTTAGACCACCAAAAATTATAACGTGATTTTGGTACAGAATACTGCTCACTCTTCTCAACATATCATTCTCCATGCTTTGACAAAGACCGTTCTTAAGCTCCATGAACGTCTTGGTGCATAGAACTACAAGTGAAAACGGATTCTCACATGCAACCCTCACTCCCTCTTGAATATTTCGTATATCTCACTATTGCGATACACTAACAAGTTTGCGGTACGCTCCATCATACTAGAAACACACTCAAACAACTCTTCTCTTTGCAATAAAATGGTAGCGAGCTTTGCCTTATATAGGGAGAGCACTCAACACACAAACCACGTATTTCATCACCATCGAATCAGAGAGCGACACGTCATCAACATGCCACACGTGTTACGTTGCCATCGAATTAGACATCGATATGTCATCAACACGCCCTCACCGTGGTGTCGGCTCGCCCTCCGTGTGCTACGTCAACATACCCCCACGTGTTGAAGCTTCCTATCTTACACGTCCACCAATTTGCAAATAAACTAAAAGTTTCCATATCCACAAAAAACATCAATAAACTTTTTATATTATAAAAAATGAGCCTAATTCTTTTTTCATAAATACTATGTAATTATTATATGGTTAAAAGATATCTCTTGTACTGCCCACTAAGCTTAAAAAGAAAATTTTTGAAAAAGTAGTAAAATGCATGAGATTTTGAGTCATATATTGAGTTGTTCTAGTTACCTAGATGTAGTGGCATTATATCTATTTCTGAATGTATGAATTAACAGTGTATATTTAATATTGGGGTTAAGAATTTTGGTTCTTGAGGAACAGGAACTTAGAGAAGTATTATGGATTCTCTGAAACAAGAAAAAGATTGATTCTTAAAGCAAAAGAAACAGTAAAAAAATTGAAAAGAAAAGAAAAATCAAAAGAAAAAGGTCCAAGACTTTGAGCATCAATAGTTAAGAGGGTCAAAATTGATCTAAAGCTCAAAAGAGTGGTTTTCCCTAACCATAAGCTTGTGGTGTGAAAGTGTCAAGTAACCCTTGAGACCGAACACTTAATGTCGTGACCAATTGCTGTTACAAAGTATGCCTAAGGCTCTTAGCACCACTGTTTGGGAGGAATAAGAAGAAAAATTAGAACTCAAAGAGTTTCCAGTTAAGTACTTGTGGTGTTCTTGTATCAAGTTAAGCTTGAGTACAAAACACTTAGAGTCATGACTAGGCTCAAGGTGCAAAGCACCAGTGAAAAGAAAGAGCTGTGTTCAAGAATAAATTAGAGCCTAAAGAAGAAAATCTATAATATCATCCGAGCTCTAGTTTTGAAGGACACCAATATTTTTGAGCTTCAAAGGAGAGTGAGATGCCAAAGCTATTTAGCAATAGAGTGTCATGAGCCCCATTCAGTAACTAGACCTGAGCTTCATTGATAAACTCAAAGTTTTAAGCAGTATCTCTTCTTGGTCCTATGTTGTTTTGGTTGCTTGAGGACAAGCAACAGTTTAAGTTTGGTGTTGTGATGCGTGAGCGTCTTATACCCTTTTTCCTAGCATTTTCTATGTTGTTTTTAGTTAGATTTTATTAAGTTTTATTATATTTTAGTGCAAAAATCATCTTTAGATGCTACTTTGAGTTGTTTTGGTATTTTTATGATTTTTGGTGAATTTTGGGCAAATTTGGCAGAGTTTTGTGCAACAACAAAGAAAGGATAGTAGATGTTGTTAACCTGGACCTCCTTACATTTCAACGATCGTAACTTGAGCTACGAAGATTCAATTGACGCGATCTCAACGGTGTTAGAAAGCCAACTTCTAGAGCTTTCTAACGATATATAATAGTTTATACTGCTCTTTTGGAATCATTGCCAAAATTGGCGCTAAAAGCCGAGCCTGGCGTTTAGCCTCCTAGAGAGATAGACCAGTGCCAGAAACCTTCCCCTGCCGGTGCTGAACGCCCACCTGACATTTCACACTAGCAGAGGACCTCAGCATACACAAATTTTGACCCCCTTTGGGGAGTTTAACGCCCAGCAGCAGCCCAAATCACTCCTCTTTAGGCCTCTCAAGTGGATTTAGCACTTCTTAACCTATTTTATTTTATTTTATTGCAATTTTTATTTACAAATAATATCCTTTTAGGTCTAGCATTTATTATTAGGTTAGTATTTAAGGAATAAGATGCACCCTTTCTAGGGCATAAAATGTCATTAGATGGCAAATTTATTTTCTCTGTAAGTATGAGCAACTAAACATCCTAGTTAAGGTTAAGAGTTCTATTTATTTCTATGGATTAGAACTATTATTCTTCTATTTTAATTAATATTTTAGTTTATTTCTAAGGATTGTTTTCGTTCTTAATGTTATTTGGTGGAACGAGAGTATGACCTTTTTCTACTTGAGTTCTTGTAATTCTCGAGAGAGTTATCTCGCTTGAACTACAGCTTGAAAACAAATCCTCCTAAGTTGCTAATTACATGAACTAATTGGGATATGTGACATAAAATCCTGTTAGCTTTGGGTAATTAGGGTTTTTGTGGCGTTGAACTAGTTTTCTGAACTTAACCCTCTAATCGGAATTGAGTTACCACGAGAGTGGCATTTGACGAAGGTTAGGAGAGATTAAATCTCTAAGAGATTAGAGTTTAATTACTTATGGTTTGTCATAGAATGAATCATTCGTTGTTAAAATAGTTGGTAAGACATTTTAATCCGAAAAAAATAAACATCTCCGAGACTTTAACTGATTTCTCATTATTGATTTTACACCAAAACTTTACTTGCTCTTCTTTACTTGCTTGTTTATCATCTTATGCGTTTACAACAACAACTCTTTTTACTGTTTGCCTGACTAAGTCCAACATGACAACCATTGCTTCTTCAGTCCGACAATCCTCGTGGGATCGACCCTCACTCATCTGAGGTATTACTTAGATGACCCGGTGCACTTACCGGTTAATTATTTTTTTGAACCTGTTAGAACTTGATATACCATTATCAATATGTCAACAATCAATAGTTAAATGCCAATTAGTAAAAATCAAGTAGTATTTTTAACAAAAGTAATTAATTATTATATTAAATAACAAGTGTACAAAATAAAAAGTCAAAGAGATAAAATACTGTTAAACAAAGAAAAATAAAATCCTAATTACTACGGGTCCTAATAATTCTCGTTGTCGTCATTTTCCTGGTCCTGCTAAGGTGGCAGTCTAGGTAGTGGTGTTGGTGCCTGTCCTGGTTCTTGTACATAGGCCGAGGAGACCTCTCTAGCAGCGGCGCTACCACCAACACAAATTTGGTCATAGTACACCGCTATCTGGTGCCACATCCATTGAATCTGCTCCAACTCTCGCCTAAGCTCCTGCCTCAGGGACTCTGTCTCTATATCACAAGAATCTCTTTCTGCTATGCATGCGAGGAGCTCGTTATACCTCTCCTAAACCAGATGAAGTTGGTGATCTTGTCTTGAAGGCTTTGGGTGAGACTGTGAACCTGCTCCCGCAAATTAATGTCCCCGAGATCGGCAGGGTTGTTGGATGAGGTGGACGAAGCCCTCAAGGTGGTGCTACGTAGGTTGCTGGCGAAGAACCAGCCCAACCCATAGACACAATTTTTTTTAGCTCAGATGCAGTCTGGCACCAAACTGCATCAGGATCGATGACGAAGCAGATGAGTTGTTGCCGTCCTCCTACTCTGCTGTGATTGTTGGATGACAACCTCCAATTTTTGCGTGTAGGATTCCTACCACATTATATGCAAAAGTGATTAGGACAACAATTAAATAAAAAAGAAAATCATGACGTTTACTCACATAATAATCCCCACAATCATATAATAATCTACCATTGTCGCCTTACGATCTAACAACTTAGACTACACGTATTGAAAAAATAGGTTAGATCAAGTGATAATTAGTTCAAAAATCAAAGATAAAATGAACATAACATATTAAAGCAAAGTACATACTAGGCTGGCCTTTGTCTTCATGAAAGTTGTTGACCTACCAGTATACTTGGACAACCTGACTGATGCCCTATTGGCGTTATTTATGGGATCGTGAGTCTTCTCCCAAATAAGTTTCTCCTGCATAAGGAAAAACTTAGCATTAGGTAATCAAAATTAAATACATAAACAAAACAGAATATAGAAACTAACTAAAGTTTTGTAAGTAGAGGTTTTACCACCCACTTATGAAATTATCGCTCTTTGGTCTTTGCAGAGATCTTCTTGTAGTTTGATCATGAGTGGTCGTACACCAGTTTAATGACATTAGTATATTCCTGTGTACAAGTGTTATTATCCGGTGCAAACCTATTGATGAAGAACTAAAGATGAGTAAATATAAACATTGTTTAAGAATTTCAAAATAAATTACATTTAAAACCAATTAAATTAATGCCCACTGGTTAATCCATCACTTATTTACAAGAGTCTGTCATATAGATATGAAATATAATATACTAAAAGGGTCTAAGTCTGGGATAATATATGTTATATAGGTGTCTGACTAATGTTTTAATGTATATATATTTGTCTAGCTTAACTATTTAAGATCTATGTTTATTCTCCTTATTCTGCTTTATAACTTATTATGCATGACAGATAATCATTATAATGAGTATTGAAAGAAAAATTTACTCCAAAATTACACCCACGTTTTCTAATGACAAATTAGACTTATGTATTATTTAATAAAGAGTTAGAGTTATAGAGACATACGTAGTAACATCTTGCCTTTAGTATACTCATGAGGTGCTCGAAGTTGGATCGTTATAATATTACTCCGAGGTGTCAGTTTTTCACTTCTTATACTGCTAAAAATTTTGGCAAGATTAAATTAGGAGATAAAAGATGTGTAACATCATTGGTATAGGAGATGTGTAGATTGAAACCAACATAGGATGCAAGTTGTAGTTGAAGAATGTTAGGCATGCGCTACATATGCAGTTTAGTCTTATTTTAGTGAATGTAGTAGATTGAGAAGGTTATTGTACTTTTTTTGGTAGTGAAAAATGTAAGATTACCAAAAGGGTTCTCATTCTTACTAAAGAAGACAATAGTCTCACTAATATCTACTGGTTGAAACAAAGTTGTGCAAAGAAGAGGTGAATGTGGCTAATGATTCCTCCTCTGATTTGTGCAATATGTATCTTGGTCATTTGAGCAAGAAAGAACTTATCATCTTAACCATGAAGCATTCACTTCCAGCGAAAGGTACAACTTTAAATATTTGTACTCATTATTTTGTACTCATGGTGACATAGATAAAAAAAATTATATAGAACAACCAGAGAATTTCGAGGTTAAAGGAAATGAGCATCTTGTATGCAAATTGAAGAATTATATGGACTGAAGCAAGTGCCAAGGTAGTGGAATACGAAGCTTGATTCTTTCATGGAAATTCATGGGTATAGTAAGACTTCTTCTGATCATTGTGTGTTATGTCAAGAAATTCTCTGATGGTGAATTTATAATTCTTTTAGCATGAGTATCACTCGTGACAGGAAGAATGAAAAACTGTGGTTGTCGCACCAAAAGTATATTGAGAATGTTTTAAAGAGGTTTAGCATGAATAATTTCAAACTTGTTAGTACTCCACTTGCTAGCCATTTCAAGCTTGAGTTCACAGTAATGTCCTACAAGTGAGAAAGAAAAACAGAAATAAAGAAGATTTCATATGCATCTATGGTTGGTAGTTTGGTGTATGCTAGGGTTTGCACTAAGCCAGATATTGCTCATGCTGTTATAGTTTTTAGCCAGTTTCTCTCTAATCCTTGAAAAGAACATTGGCAAGTAGTGAAGTGGATTTTCAGAGATCTTAATGGTACTAACAGAGTTTATTTATGCTTTGGGAGTGGCCAACATGTGTTGGATAGTTATAGAATATGTGAATATAGCTAGGGATCCTGATTCAAGAAAGTTTACTTCTGGTTATATGATGACTTTTGCAGGGGAAGTTATGTCATGGCAATTTTGAGTTCAGAAATATGTTGCTTTGTCTATTATAGAGGCAAAATACATTATCGTTGTTAAAGCTTCTAAAGAACTCTTATGGATGAATAAATTTCTACAAGAGTTAAGCATCAATAAAAAAAGTTTGTGTTATTTTGTGATAGCCAAAGTGTTATCCATCTCAGCAAGAATCTGATGTTTCATTCTAGATCAAAGCACATAGAGGTGAGGTATCATTAGATACGTCAAACATTTGAGAAGAAGTCATATGCACTTAAGAAGATCCATACTAATGATAATGATTTAAATATGATGGCTAAGAATTTACCTACAGTGAAGTTTGATTCTTGTAATGAGAAGGCGAGCTTGGCGGAGCAGTATGTACCCACTTGAGTCAGTAAGAGAGAGATTTATTGATCGGTCTCCAACTCAATTGAAGTCCACAAATTAAATAAAAAAATAAAAGAAAGAAAGAAGTGGCTTACCCATTATTAAAAAAAGAAAGAAGAGAGAGTGTGTATTACACAAACAAAAACAAAAAGAAAAGAAACACAGAGTCTGAGAGAGAGAGAGGATCATCACCAAAGAAAAGAAGAAAAAGGGTAAAAAGGACAATGTTATTTTGATCTTATTAAATTAGTAAATTTATTTTATTTCTTATGAAATTTTAGTATGTTGTTTCTAGTGTAGAGATAAACATTATGATATAACTTTGGTTAAATTATTTTTTCTATTATCTGATTTGAGATACTTACTTAGTAGAGAGTCTATATTAATTTCTTCAATTTTAATAATTTATTGTGTTTATTGTTAAAATACTATAGTGCTACTAGAAATACTGATTGTGTACCTATTATTTTGATAGTAAAAAATTTTACTGAACTAATTTTCATGAATTTTTAATTTTTTTGAGAGTTTTTCATAATAAAAATTCAGATGTATAATATTTTAATTTTTGTTATTATATTTACTGTTTAGAATACTTTTGATATTGTTTATTTAATTATACAGATTATGAAAAAATTGTTCTTGATAATGATACCCATTTTATTTTACTTCCTGCAGAAATGCATCATGTCAATTAACTAAATTATTTGTCAAAAACCCAAAAGGCTAAAGGGAAAAAAAAGTAATATATAGCAACATTAACAAAATTAAAAACCCGTCAACCCCATTGAACATATTTTCTCCATATGAAATTCTTAAATACATGACATATACCATTATCTCAACATTGAGCAACTTATTCCAACCCCTCCCCCTCTTTTGAATTTGTCATTTGAGCTAAGCCACAGCTACATTCTCACTACAAAATTACATTAATAAGGAAAAGAACAAAGGAAAAGAAAAAAGGTTACACCATCCCCACCAATACTTTAATTATACCCCACCAAAGTAAAATTACAATTAACATTACATGCACAAGAGAAAAAAATAAAGAGAAAGTTCCCTAACGAAGTTACCTTACTAAGGAGAATTAGTAGTATTGTCAAAGATATCCGCAGGAGGAATGAAGTGATCCAATGA
Organism: Arachis duranensis; assembly: GCF_000817695.3. NCBI lineage: Eukaryota > Viridiplantae > Streptophyta > Magnoliopsida > Fabales > Fabaceae > Arachis > Arachis duranensis. The sequence continues at coordinate 31,514,778 of NC_029778.3, read as the reverse complement.
CAATCCCGGCACATTAAACATAACATCATCAATGGTCCATATTTCTTCCATCCTGGTCCTACTATGCTGCATCGACAGCTCACCGAATCGGAACACGGTTGCGATTGACCGTCCTTGATGGGCGATCAGAACACCATCCACGTCTCGATAGTCGCCGATAGTGCTCCCTATGGTGGTCTCCCAATACACCGTATCATTGTTGTCTTGTGTTTGGACCCTTGTGAGGTGGGAGTCTTCTAAGTATATGAGGAGCCCACTCTTTTGGCAAAAGTAGCCGTATAGTATGTGCCTTATCACCTCAGCGGGGCCCTCGCTTCTTTCGATCACAGCCGCTCGATCTGCAGAAACCTTTAGGACGAAGCAATCAACGGTCCCAATTCGATTCTCGCCTAGGCATTGTGCATCGGTGAATAGGCTTGCTGTGGTCTTAGGATCTAACCCCTGGAAAATGTGCATTAAAAGAAACATAAAGGTCATGGATTAATTGTATACTTGTATGTATCATTTTTTACGAGAAGGATTATTATATATCATTCTTTTTAGATTTTTTTTTTATCATAAATAATTCATAAAAATATATGTTGGTATTTTAATCATTTATGTTCAAGATCTTATAACTAAATTATAAACCATTTAATTAATTCTATTTTTATTATTTTATACATATTTAATAAATAAAAAATAAATTAATAGGCGGATTAATACAGTAGTAGCATTATTAATGGTTGTATGTTGAAATTTATAGTGCGTCTGATTTATGTTTTATTTTTATTTTTTAAATATTTTTTTAGAATTTAAAAGAAAAGTGAAAAATATAAAAAATAATAACCTTTTTTCTTACTTCTAATTTTTTACATAATCCTAAAATTTAAAAACATTCAAATAAAAAATAAGAATAGAAAACAAACATTGCTTTAACATGTTCCTTAATTTTTGGGGATTAGACTTGTATTACTCTCTATCTACTTTACCTAAAAGAAAAAGTGTATGCTCGTATTAAAGAAATTCAAAATTGCATAGGGTTTTGCAAATATACTATTGTTATACCCGATCTCAATTTTCGTGTAGACCCATATGCTGCCCTTGTTGATTTCAATTATTAAATTTATGTATATCTTTTTTGTACTTCCTTTTTCTTTTTAAAAACTCGACAAAATGACTTCACAAATTTTCACCAAAATCACATTAATTTATTTTATCATTTATGTACTCTGCGGAAAACTTTTTATAATAAAATAATCAAGAGTATTTTTATATACATTTTATCTTGCATGTTTAGCCATCATCACAAACATTATTTTTTCTTATTTTCAAAAGATAATAAAGTTAAAAATTATTTTTAAGAGAGTTAAATTAACTACTAAATTGCAAGTTCATTTACATCAATAAATGCTTTTTATTATTAGATAAATTTAAGACTCAATTTTTACAAATGTAAAATATAATCTAATAAATAAAAAAATATATATGTCGATTCAACTTTATAAAAAAAATGAATAAAAATAATTCACTACTTTGATAAATAGGAAAAAAGTGAGTGATAGGCTATCCTGAGCCAAACAACTTTGAAGGGAGACACAAGTACAAATGAAAAAAGAATATATAGGCATGAAAGGAGGGGCAATAATGCATTGTTGGAGAGACAGGACTGTTCATTAAAGTGCCAAAAAGAAAAAGTTAAAGCAAAAGGGTTATATAAATAATAAAAAAATAAATAAAAAAGATAGAGGGTACCCTTAGGTACCTCAGATAAGCAGCAATCCCAAGATGTGACTCATGATCTATTCAAAATATTCATATAATCAAAGATGACGTCAGATTGATAATCACGTGGCATGTAAGTATGCCAATTCCTTATTGTTTAGGGTAAAAGCATGGGACAGTTTCTCCATCATTGTCAGCAAAAATCGAAATATACCCTTCAACTCATTCGGATTTTAATTTAATTTTTGGTTTCTCAATCTTTATCTTTGTTAGGTACATCTTGCGGTCTTGCCTTTGAATTGAACCCTATAGTTCTTTGTCCCCCAAGGCTCTAGTAATCCAACAAATAAAGCCTAACAAAATAGTACAAGTTTCTGTTTGGTGTATAACCTAACAAAATCCAGAACAAAATTAAAGCTCTTTTATTCTTTCCCAATTTCATGTTTGTACTAAGACAAATTTTCGCATAATCACATATATGGAAAACCTGGTCTCGTTCTCAGTTTTCACTATAACAAATCTAAGATTAATTAATTATCATTATATAGTATATATATATATATTTACAAGAAAGATTTTAAATAACAGATTAGTTAACTTTGTGAAATATTCTAATAAAAACGACACTTATGTGATTAATTGCAATTGCACCAATTGCGATTAGAACATTTCTTGTTACGTGGTAGCTTTTGGTGGATAGTTAATTATTTTTCTTCGCACAATATTATAACCACAAATGAATATGATGCATAAATTCTTCAAGGAAATGTTAAGGTGAAAATATAATATATGGATGCAAATTGCAATTTCAATCCCACACATTATTTCAAGAAATAATTGTGAAAAGTAAATGAAAAATAATATATGTACTACAAAAACTATAAAAGTTGTATATTAATTTATTTTTGAAATAATAATAATAATAAATACCAATATTTAGTAAAAATGATCAAAATGTCATGTGCTACTAAAAATTTCTGATATAAAATAATTGATTTGGACATAGCAAAAATAATTATTAGTAGTTCGAATTTTGTTTTGCATATTATAAAAAATATATTTATTATATATAAATAAATATATAATTTATATTTTAATGTATATTTTATTTTGATAGTTAATTTTAACGATTAATTTTAATTTAAATTTAGAAAGACTTTCTCTTAAAAGATTACTGGGCAATTATCCGTGTTTACCTGAATAATGCGGCGGAGAGGGCGTTGTGGACCTTTAGCAGCATGAGTTCCTAACCAAGGTGTGTGCCTCCACACAGTTTTGCCATTGCTGCCAGCAATGACCTTATGGCCACCAACCACCAACTCAAGTGACCACATTCCCGGCCGCATCTGCCATAGCACGAAGCAGCCGTTCTCGGTGCTCCTTGTTCCCAAACACTTCACCGCCTTGCCGGACGAAATCTCCGTCTCGCAGCATATCATCTTCACCACCCCCGCCGCATACATGTTTTTTGTGTCCCTTTGTTGTTTTAAGCAACCTGTTGCTGCCAGGTACTGTTGTATGATGTACTTGGCCGTTGAAGTTTCCTATTTTAGTTCCCGGTATTCAAACTCAAGCGTTATTTACTTATATATATGAACAATGTTATACTTTTCTTACAATTCTACTAGAACTTTTGCGAGAAATCAAATTACGTTTTTGTTCTCTTGACATTTTATATCAACTTTCACTTCGAAGTTCATTATTTGAGGGGAATAATTAACCGATTTGACCATGTAGTAAAAAAATGAAAACAAACGTTTTTAATATATATAGAGAGAGGGAGAGAAGAAGGTTGCTTAATTAGTGCTTACAAAAGGGGTGTCTTTGATGTGAATGCTGAGAGAAGGATCACGTGCTGAAGGAATTGGAGCCAATGGACACCCCAAGACACCAAGCAAGAGCCTCAAATCTTGTGTCTTTGCATGAATGCTTCCGTAGAACGATGATGAGGACGACGAAGACGAGAAGCTTCCTCCTCCTCCAGGGGAAATCTTCTGAGCCTTGAACCATTCCCTTATGACTTCCCATGAGCTCTCTTTCTTGGAAACTTCTTCTTGCATATCTGGGTCTGGACCTTCCATTAACGGCGTTAGTGGCTGTGGTGCCCAACTCTGGCGCCATCGTGCTCTAGAACCCATTGATGATCAGGATTCGTGAGGCAGTAATGGACAATTATTATTGACTGATCAAAAGTGAAAATACGTTGTGAGAATGTATGAAGCAAAGAGCAGGAGAAGGAAAGAGGTATCAGAAAGTGGATGCGGTTTGGAAGAGAGAGAGAGAGAGAGTTCAGCAAAAGAATAGGGTAATGATATTTGTCCGTCTGATAGACCTATATATAGGCTGTTTTTTTTTTTGAGTTTCATGTGTGAGTTAGCCTCATTTGTGCTGTTTTGGGGGGATTTACGGCGTTGAAGTTTTGTTTGTTAGTGTGAAGAAATCAGACCGTTCGATTTTATTGCGGAGATAGAGAGATAACAAATCGGACGGATAGATTTGTGCGAGGCATAGCATGGGAAGAACTGAAGTTGGTCCCAGCGATTTCAGGAGAGAGGGAATAGCTGAAAACTAATTGGACGGTCTGATTGGTGTTGTTGAAAAATTTGAAATGTGAAGACGCGGTCGGATCGTCTGGTTTGCTTGTTGCTGCTGTATATATAAAATAAAAGTTACCTTGAGAACTCCCCATTAGTTCGTCTTCCTCTTCATCCCGAGAGAAAATCCAGCAAGTTATGTAACTTTTCTTCTCTGTTCTCCTTCTTCTTCATTTTTGCACAAGGAAAAAAAACAATAGTGTTATTGAGAGTAGCTAGTATATCACTGTTAGTATGGATGATAGAGTTAGTTTGAAAATATATTATTTTGGGCAGATTTTATTACAAACATATGAAGGTGTTCAATTTGTATGTGAAAATCCGTTAGATGTTGTTATTCCATACACGTTGTCGTTTGAGGAATTAAAAGGTGTGATTTGTGAGAAGATAGATCTTCATTTATCTAGGAGAGTGTCATGTATTTTGTACAAGTATCCTTTTATCCGTATTTGGTGAGTTCGTACAATTTCAAACGAAGTACGTAACGGATGAAGCGAGCATGCATGAGATGTTTTCAATATATATTGAAAATCGCCATCGAATGTCATGCGTCGAGCTGTACATTGAGTTCGAGCAATCGGAAGCGGACCGAAATATTGAACTGGAAGATTATGATAGTGATAGTAAGGAGGAATTTGAAAGTCATTATGAGATCGTTGGTTTGGGTGAAGAAGAAGATGAAGCTGACGGCACTATGAACGCAGATGTAGCGGAGGTGGCAAATGTATTGGCAAACCAACAACCGTTTCAAGAGCCTTCTTTCATGCGGTCGTTGGATTTGGAGGCTATGCATGCACCGGAGTTTCCTCAATACATGAATGCAGGTATGTAAAGAAATATAGTTATCTGATATGTGAACTACAATTTGTGTAACATGCCTTTGATTATTTTATTAGTTATTAGTTATTCAGTATGGACTATATTTACTAGGTGGTTAGGTAGATAAGATAGCTAACATGTAGACTATAATTATATATGTAAAAATGTAGATTACTATTATTTACGAGAATACGTATCTTGATGTGTGATTGTAGCTGAGCTTCCTGTTGTGATGGATGGGGAATTCACGGTTGGAATGGAATTCAGTTAAAGGGAGGCAGTAATCAAGGCGATGAAGGATTATACCATCCGTAGAGGTGTAGACTATAGGGTGTATGAGTCAGAACCGACGACATTCTATGCTAAATGTACACAATATGGCGCAGGTTGTGATTGGTAATGATTGGATTTTTGACGGTTTAGAATTTCACAAATGAAATCTCGTTGCAATATAGCTCCTAAACCAACAAATAATCCTTTCATACAAAGATTGTTTGTCACAAGTAACAAACCCCTAAATTTATAAACCGAAGTATTCAAACCTCGGATCGTTCTCCCTAGGAATTACAATAAAGTGTCTTGTTATTGGTTATGAGTTATTTTTGGGGTTTTGATAAGAGACATGAAAGATAAATGGCAAAAAGTAAACTAATGGCTAAAAAGATCTTGGCAAGGGTTGGTGGTCAAGGATTTCTATCCTAATCACTAACCACAATATGAGAATTGGCAAGGATTAATCCCATTAAGTCATTCTCTAACTAGTAAAGGAAAGTCAAATGAGCTATATCAATCCTAGTCCATAAGTCCTAACTCTCCACTAATTTAATTAGTGAGAACTAGAGTCAATGGATCCCAATCATCAATTACTTGGACATTAGTGACTCAAGAGTTCCTAAGTTACCTTTCCAAGCCAAGAGCATAAAATTCTATTCTAAAATCCAACCAAGCATTTCATCAAACACTTGGAAGGCACAAAAGAAAAGCATAGTAAATTGACAACTAGAATGAAATCTAACAACTATTATTGCAAAGAATTTATAACAACAATAAAAAGAAATACAATTATTATGAATTACCTCAAATTGAATTGAAAGAAAAGAGAAGGAACAAGAGTAGATCTACAACAAAATATAGAAGCAACATAAAGAAAATTATAACAAAAGAATAGAAGAATGATGATTGCAACAACAAGGAATTGAGAAGAAGAAGTAGAAGAAAGAATGAATTAAAACCTAGATCTAAGAACCAAACCTAATCCTAATCCTAATCCTAGAGATAAGTGAGAGCTTCTCTCTCTAAAACTAACTCCTAATGAGTGTGAATGATCAAAAGTCTAGTCTCCCCCTTTGCTCTTCAATCCTTGGCTTTAAATAGCAGTTTAGGTGCCAAAGTTGGTTGGGATTAGGCCCCACAACTCTTGAGAATTCGTTGGGTGCGAATTCACTTAAAAATCAAGTATCAGCATCGACGCGTACGCGCACAGCACGCGTACGCGTCCATGGGCCATTTCGCAAGGTGCGCGTAAGCGCCTGGTTTGCGCGCGCGTCCATGGGCGAGTTCAACTCTTTGGCGTTTTATGATTTCTCCACTTTGCATGCTTTCCTCTTCACTCCTTTGATCCATTCCTAGCCTTTTCAATCTGAAATCACTAACAAACACATCAAAGCATCTAGTGGAATCAAAGGGAGATTAAAATTATCAAGTTAAAGGCCTAAAAAGCATGTTTTCACATCTAAGCACAAATAAGGAGACAATCACAAAATTATGCTAATTCATTGAATAAATGTGGGTAAAAGGTATTAAAATCTCCTAAAATCAATACAAGATAAACCCTACAAATGGGGTTTATCAATTGGCTTATCAGGGTTACCAAAATGCAGAAAAAGTACTGTTGTGAGATAAGAAGGTACAATGGTAGTCACACTTGTACTCGATTTAGTATTTCTCAAGACCATTAGAAACTGGATTCTAAGACAGTTGCAGAAGCAATTAAGCTGTTGGTATAGGTTGACCCATCTATAAAGGTGAAATTAGTCATTGCGGAAGTACAATCAAAGTTTAACTACACCATCAGTTATCGCAAAGCATGGTTGGCAAAGCAGAAGGCGGTGGAGTCAATCTTCGGGAGTTGGGAAGCATCGTACGAAGCCTTGCCCATATGGTTTGGGGCTATGTGTCATAAAGAGCCGTCAGCGGTGGTTCACTTTGAGACAATGCCTTCATACCAGGGAGATGATTTGGTTCCTGATATCCGTGTATTGCACCGAGTCTTCTAGAGTTATTACCCTTGTATAAGGGCATTCAGACATTGCAAGCCAGTTGTGCAAGTGGACGGGACTCATTTGTATGGAAAATACAAGGATTGTTTATTGGTAGCAATTTCACAAGATGGAAATAACAATATTGTGCCTATTGCATTTGTCATAGTGGAGGGAGAGACTTTTGAGGCATGGTACTTTTTTCTAAGTAACTTATGCCAACATGTGGTAACACGTGATGGTATAGGACTTATCTCTGATCGACACGATTCTATCAGGTCAGCTATTGCTCGCAGTAATGGGGATTGGTCTCCTCCTAGAGCTTTCCATATGTTTTGTATTAGGCATGTTGAGTCGAATTTCTTGAGATTGTTTAAGGTACCTTACCTGCAAAAGCTTATCGTCAATATCGGTAAGTTTGAATTACATGCACTCTTTTAACATTATAAATACGATAGAATAGAATGTTGTTCATGGTTCAATGTTTCTTATCGTAGGATATTCGAGGACGATTCGGGAGTACCAGATGTGCTATGAACGACTACGCGAACGGGGTGAGGCTTACACCAACTGGCTTGACCGGATCCCGGTGAGCAGTATGCGTTGGCATTTGACGGTGGATATAGATGGGGTCACATGACCACCAACCTTGTGGAGTGCATCAACTCCATTTTGAAGGGGGCTTGCAATCTACCAGTCACCGCCCTTGTGAAGGCCATATTTTATAGACTGAATGAGTTGTTCACTAGGAAGAGAGCCGAGGCTGAGACTCGCATTAATGCTGGGCATGTGTTCTCTGAGCTTGTGACTTCTAAGTTGCATGCAAACCAACGAGTAGCAAGAAATATACAAGTTTGTTGCTTTGACAGAGAAAATGAAGCCTTTGACGTACGTGAGATGCCTAGTGGGGTTGAGTATGCAGTTGACCTATGCCGACAACGTTGCGACTGTGGTGAATTCCAGGTTGACAGAATTCCCTGTCGACATGTATTTGCTTGTTGTGCAAATCAGCGGTTGGACTGGCAGGTGTACGTTCAGACTTTTACAAAATGGACCAAGTTCGAAGGGTATACAGGGCTAGGTTCAGACCAGGGAAATCCTACAACATGGCCACCTTATCATGGACCTCGATTCTTTGGTAATCCGTTCCTTAAAAGGGTGGCCAAAGGTTGGCCTAGGATGACCCGCTTCTTTAATGAGATGGATACACATATGTTGCATGGTCCTAGGAGATGCAAGCAATGCGGTGCAGAGGGCCACAGTCGTAGTAGATGTTGTCAAAGTGGTGGTCCAAGTTCGGGACTAGTTGGAAATAGAGTTACTTTTGTTGCATTTCAGTTGATTGGACTTTTATTGTGTAGAATTAAAAACCGGACCGTACCGGCCGGTTTGACCGGACCTCAGATTTTAATTTTAAGTTTTTAACTATTTTATATTTTAACATGCATTGAAACCATAGTAGTAACAACAACGTAATAACATATAGACCAAAAACTCGGACCAGACCGACCGGTTTGACCGAAAACTGGTGAACTGGACCTCAGATTTTAATTTTAAGTTTTTAACTATTTTATATTTTAACATGCATTGAAACCATAGTAGTAACAACAACGTAATTACATATAGATGTAAAAACTGGACCGGACCGGCCGGTTTGATCGGGAATTGGTGAACCGGACCTTAGATTTTAATTTTAAGTTTTTACCTATTTTATATTTTAACATGCATTGAAACCATAGTAGTAACAACAACGTAATTACATATAAATGTAAAAATCGGACCAGACCGGCCGGTTTGATCGGAAACTGGTGAACCGGACCTCAGATTTTAATTTTAAGTTTTTAACTATTTTATATTTTAACATACATTGAAACCATAGTAGTAACAACAACGTAATTACATATAGATGTAAGAACCGGATTGGACCGGCCAATTTGACCGGAAATTGGTGAACGGGACCGGTCAGTTTGACCGGACCGAAATGGCCGGTTTGACCGACGAACCGGACCTTAGCCCGAATCGGTTTACTCGTTGAGACGATAATAGTAACATTAACCTGATTAACATACTCGATACACACATTGAAACAATAATAATAACAATAACCTGTTTAACATACTCGATACACACAATGAAACCATAATAGTAATAATAACCTATTTAACATACTCCATACACACATTGAAACGATAATAATAACAATAACCTGTTTAACATACTCGATACACACATTGAAACCATAATAATAACAATAACCTGATTAACAATATCCTAATTAAAAAAAGTACAACATCAAACATTATTTTTTCATTGCCGACTTCACATCCTTGAATAACTTTTTGCACTTTTTTGCAATCTTGTTAAAAGCGGATGGGGTATACCGAGTAGCGCTCCTGCGTGGAGGATCGACTCTAAGGTTGTAGCCTTTTCCCTTTTCACTTGTAGACGTAACAATCAAGACATGTAACAAATAAAGACAAAATAACTATAATATACACGACAATGCTAAATGTAATCAATATATTACTAACAGCTAACCTGTACTCGGTTCGGGATCATCATCGTGGTCTTCATCCTCATCCTCATCCTCATCTTCATCCTCATTACTATCTAGATGATCTACTAGGTAGTCATCAGCCTCATTATCAACTGACTTATTGGTCTCCTGAATTAGAGTCATTGAAATACGCCTATTTACACAAGTATGTAGGATCCCTCTCGTGGCATCAGCACTCCTAGACGAGTCAACAGACATTCTAGCTCCAGAATTTTTAGAGGAAGTGTGAACCCGAGGTATCGAATCTAATGACATCCTAGCTGGAGTAATACCACTCGGATGCGCCAACTGGTCCGTGGGTATGTCATGAACATTTGCTGAATGTGAGTACCCTGGCCCTGGAGCCATGAAACCAAACAGTTGGCTAAATGAAGCTTGCTCCCCTACATCAGCTTGTGTACCACTCCAATACTGTTGATGTAACGAGACTGACTGTGTAAAATAATCTGATGGATATGTTTGCGAAACATATGGTGAGACACACTAAACCTCCTGTTGGATGGGTGGCGGTGGCGGTGGCGGCTGCGGGGGCAGTGCAGGCAGTTCTTGTTGGTGATCCTCCTGATTATGAACCGGAGGACCCTCTGGATCCTCTTGAAATACGAGGTCCGATATCTGCAAGTGGGCACTGAATGTTCCACGGTACCAATGCATGTAAATCTCCAAAGGATAATGTAAAGGCACCAGGTCTTCAGCTAGAATATGACTATACCGATTGGTCCATTGCATAACCCAAAAAGAGTGGGTGTCGCTCCAATCTTGATTCTTAGGTCCAGTTAGTACTTCCCCGTGTGATGCACCTAGATCCCGCTCTTGATTAGGAACGCCCTGCATTAAACCAATCTGCCTTCTGAATCTATCGGATGCGTGCCACTCGACACATTCAAAAGATATAAGCGGCACTGTGACACTCTAAACAACTGAATGCTCACGGATGTCTACAGGAATCACGTCCGGCTCAACGAGGTCAATGGCATAAGCCTGCCACACAAACTGGACACGTCGAGACTATCAAATGACTACACAACAATTAATTCATTTATCAAACTACAGCAAGTACTAGTAGTTTACAACATACATGTCCTTCTTGCAAATCATCTAGCAACCTCTTGTAGTGCGCAAGCGTATGATATCGGTAAGCATAATTCTCACGTTCCCAGTTGCGCCACCTGCCGTTAGAAATCTCTTTTTTAACTAATTGTGTAAAAAATAGAATACAACTTCTAGTAGAAAAATCAACGCATACATTAATTCATTTTTACCTGTTTGCGATCGGAAACACTCGGGAATTGCTAGGAATCGGGGCAAGAAATGGGAGACGGATCCAAGCCCAAGTAAGCAAAAGTGTAAGCGGACCATCTATCTCCTTGCAGTCAACATGAGTTGCCCTACACAATGATCTGTTCAAGTTCGCGAGGCATGCTGAACCCCAACTATACTGTATGATCCCCGCAAAGTTACGGAGCAAAGGCAGAAATTTTCAATGCACTGCTGCACCAGACTTGTCACCAAATAGAATTGTCCCAAATAACAATATTATGTGACACTTGACATACCTCTGAATCTGAATTTCATCAGTCAACACTGTGTGATCCTTCAAACCCCTAATCCACCTCAGTTTTATAAAGCTTCCTCTACAGTCCGTCTTCCTCGGTGCAACACCAAAGTGGTGCAAGCACTCGGCCTCCAAGGCTTCAAAACTACTCGTGGTTGGTCCTGTAACTGGCATTCCGTTTGTTGGCAGTCTGAGAATCATCGCCACATCCTCCAACGACACAACACACTCACCAACCGGAAAATGAAACGTGTGACTTTCTGGCCGCCATCTCTCGATGAGAGCATTAATCATTGTTGACTGGCATTGAACGACTCCAATATGAGAAACATGATAAAAACCAATCTCCCATAAATGCGCCTCAACAATTGGGTTGTACGGATCTGACGGTAAAAAATGATCACATATCAACATTCGTGAATTCTGCAATATCATATTTTTATTATAACTACCAGTACATAATTATATTAACAATAATATGAA
>NC_029778.3:31485582-31502617 GCF_000817695.3 Arachis duranensis | reverse complement strand
TATCAATAATAATAATAATAATAATAATAATAATAATAATAATAATAATTTGATTTCATTCATGTAAACTAGCAAAAACATAATAACAATTAGTCATATATTTAATTTCAAAACAAAGCATATTATTAACAAAAAAATTCAGAACTTTTAAATTAATTAATTCTACTCTATTCTATTCCTAAATTCCTTAAATTTAACTAATTAGCTCTACTCTATTATTTTTATTCTACTGCTATTATATTTATTAAATCAAAATTTTAAATAATAAAAACTTATATAATTTAGATGTCCAAGATAATTAATAATGTGAAGTTTTGGCTGATTCACATTCTTAATTTTCGGTCTTTTTGGCATTATATTCAAATTATTTAGAGCAAATATGTGGTCCTTGCAACCTTCAACAATGGAGATTGTGTGAGTTTGGAAAGCAAATGGAGAGAATTTTGGGTGTGAGGCTGAAAGGGACGCTGCTGGAGGATGGGGGTACATCCAGGCTAATATGGGAAGCATTGGATACATCCGGAGGGGGCCTGCATGCGTGCCACCTGGCATGGGGTAGCAAATCGGACTGAGGGTTTTGTGTACCCCCGATTACAGTACTCGGTCCGTCCGATTTCAGTTTTCCCCATCGGACGATCCGATTTCTATTGCACACCCATCATATGCCGGTAAATCACCCTACACCCCCATGATTCAACTATACTCCATTCCTTTCATCATATTAAAAATAAAAAGTTCCCTATATATATATATTGTGTTATTTATATTTGGTATTTTAAAAGTATTTTTTTAAAAAAATATTATATAATCAACGGTTTTTTACTTAAATATATAAAACCGAAACCAAATTTATCCAATTCTCCCGAAAAAATTTTTAAAACGTGTTTACCCTATTTCTAATATTATATAAATTGTCATAGGGTGATAAGGGTTATATAATATATTAATATGGCATCTTATGACGATTTATGTTTGCATGGTCTAGTTCGAATTAGTCATAAATCGTGTCAGAGTACCCATAATTACTAGTTGAGTATAAATCGTTCCACTCTGAGTGGACTCACATGATTTTGTGTTAAAATAGAGGCTTGCCACGATTAATGTGCTTTTCAAACCCTAACAATTCTAGCGCGATTTACTTTCTACTTGAAGACCCTCATTAGTTTGCCACGATTTATAGTTAAAGAGTTACCCTAAGGAGGCTGCAGCGAGTTATTACTCAAGTGAAACCTCAAAACATTGGACGACTAACATTGGTGGAGGAGGAACCACTATTTTCAATGTTAGGAAAGCTTTGGGAGAAAAAGTTTTGGAGGAAGACAGCCCACAGTGGACGGAAGAGGTGCCAATGAGCGGAGGCGTGCGGCATTCATCGGCGACGGTGCGACAACGGGTGGGGCAGAGCATCCATTGTCCAGCAAAGTGAGGCACATAGTAGTGAGTGGTGCGGCAGAGGTGGAAGAATCCGTCTGACGGCAAGAATGGCCACCAACCAGAGAGGTATGTACTGCTTGAATGATATTGCACATGTTGCCGGATTTTATCGATGAAGAGGTTAGTTATCGGAATCCAAATTTAATTGAGTTAGTATAGTTTGAAGAATATGTTGAAGAATATAGTATAGTTCGAATATGCATGTTAGAACATTTTTAATTAAGATCTTGTGGGTTCAATTGTTTAGTGATTTCATAGATTTTTGGTTATTTTAAAGGATGTTAGGATGTTGTGGGCTTGTGATGTTAGAGTTGTGATGAATTTTTTCTTGTGCTGTTAGACTTGTGATATTTTGATGAATACATTTGACATGTCCTTTTTTATTTTGTTAGCTTATTAGAGGAACTTTTTATACTGAGTTGTTTTATGTTTTTTCTGTATAATGACCCATTAAATTGTTGCCTTAAAATTTATGTTTTATCAGCCAACATGATGCGTTAGGAGCATTCGCAGGCAATAGAGGATGGTAATGCATGATCGTATACTACCCTACTTAGATCGTGCTAATTTGATGCATGTTGTAAGGTTGAATGATTATTGGTTCAAACTTGATGAGCTACTAATCAGTGCATTCATGGAGCGATGACGTCCTGAGACCCAGACGTTCCATATGCCATTTGGAAAGTGCACTATAACACTATAGGATGTGCCATACCAGTTTGGCCTCCCTATTGATGGACATGAAGTGAGCGGGTGTCTCAGCGATTTCGAGTAGTTGATGGAGGGGGAAGCCTGCCTGGGTGTTGTTTGGAGAGTTATTCGGTGAACTTTCACCAGATGACTGTGTTGATGACTTCATGGTTTTGTTTTTCTAGTTCCAGAACAAGTTCAGAGACTTGCCTGCCAATGCATCGGAGGCAACGGTATAGATCTATGCGTGGGGGTTACATTATGATGATGTTGTCTACGATGCTTTTCGCAGACAAGTCTGGTGCTAGGGTTCATTTGCGGTGGCTTTCGTATGTTGCGGACCTTGACGGGCTTGGCAGGTACAGTTAGGGTTCAACGACTTTGTCCTAGTTGTACAGGTGTCTTAGAAGGTGTCTTTACAGGTGACTTTGTCATAAAATAACATAACACGAAATAACATAGAATTAGGCCAATTTAACAATAATAGCGACTTAACGTAAACTTAAAGCAAACATATCATCATAAAGACAAACAATCAATAATAAATACTAATAACCCAATGCATCAATCATTGGCGGCTATGCGTTGCTTCCTTCATGAAATTCGGAAGCACCTGGATGCTATGGACAGTTTCTTCTAGTATGACCTGAGAGCCTACACATTCCACATCTCTTTGGTCGTCCAGCTCAGTCTCATCCATACTATTCCTTATCTTGGTACTTCGAGGTCTTCCCGCAACAACTCGCATCATGCCAGGATCGGGGATCACATGAGGTCCCTCATATACGGGCAATAGCTCATCCTGAATAAGCGGAAAGAAACCCATCTTATAAATGTTGAACACGGTGCTGAGGCGGTACACATCATCAACATAAATCCTCCAATCCAATCTACAAAATGAGCATGTGGCAAGCACATGATGACATGGATAATGGAAGGTTTGAAAGTATCCAAAGTTGCATGTGCGCGCAGATAAAGAAACCCGAAAACTACTCATTGCAATTCTTCCGCTGGTCGGTGCAAGCTCCTCAATAACAAACTCAGAGTTTCCCCTGTCATATAGATCTACCCACATATTTCTAGAGGCATGTAGATTCTTCTCAATAGCCTTCACAAGAGTTTGGCAAAATTCTTGCTTAGCCCTGAGCTGCGACTCGACTTCCTTTCCTTTCTTCACAAAGAGCTCAGCCAAATGCCCATATATTGACTTAACAAGTGAACCCATTGGTAGGTTACATGTCCCCTTCAGCACGACATTAATACATTCAAAAATGTTGGTCGTCATATGCCCATATCAAAGGCTTCCATTTCGATATTGAGTCAATAACTCCAATCCAATCCTGTCACACTAATCAACCATGGCAGAGTCTTCCTTCTGTAGGATATCCATGTAATACTGATGCTCCTCCTCAGTCTTCGCATATGTGGCATTCACGAGGATCTTCCGACCCTCCTTAGAATTGAAGGATAGAGCGAAGTTAGTAGAGATGTGTCGTACATAGAATACACAGTATGCCATTGGTGGGAGCCACCCACCGTCTTCTGCAAGTAGGGTAGCCTTGATGGCGGTGTACCGGTCAGAGATCACTAAAATGCCGGGCTGGGGACTCACATGCTGATGAAGATGACTAAGAAAAACTTCCACGAATATGTGTTCTTGCCTTCGACTAACCCGAATGCCACTGGAAGAATGTTCGATTTTCCATCTTGCACAATCGCCATTCGAGTACCATCGATGGATATCAATGGCTTGCAATACTTGAATGCCTTAACACGCAGAGGAAACGTCCAAAATAATCGATGAAAGAAAACTTTCGTTCCATCTACCGTATTACCTGCCCTCACTGGTGAAGTACGCAACACCGTTATAATGCCTGGCATATACAACTAAACCCCAATGATCCACCTTGGTATAAGGTTGTAAGACTCCTCACAATCTTCATATATCTGAGCAATGGCCTTTTGTTTGGCCAATCAAACCTTCCTGTAGCTGGGCTTGAAACCAAACTTTGACGACACTGCATTCTGCAATACCTTAACAGAGACTGATGCATCCGCCATGACCAACGATATAACTGAAGCACAGATGACATGATAATCGAGCTGCCTGTGATCCATTGATATCTCAGTTGCTAGACATATGTGCGGTCTGTTGTACTTTTTAACTATCCAATAGCCGTTCCTCTACCTCATAGTCACACGTATCAGCCAGTTACATCCATTCCCGAACTGCACGTACACACTTTCCATAATACTTCAATTGGTCGGACTCAAATACTTTATATTCTACACCACGATGAATATTATAACTCTTGAATATCAGTACAGGTTCTTCTTTGATTTCAAACCGTTGCCCGATTTCAAACTCGTCCGTGCCAATCATACTAAGCCTGTCTCCGTGAATAGCAGGGTGCTGCTGATCTGAAAATACAGGCTGGTTCATTGCATCAAGGTCCAAAGTTGAAAAGTGTCAAGGATACTGCTGTGTCTGACTGCTTGCATGGGTTTGTGCTCCCCCGGTACGTGTGGTATCTTCCTCGCCATCGCTTTCATCACCAATAATTGGTGGCTCCGAATCCGACCCATCATCGCCTATAGCCTCCGCAAATGGATCTCTCTCTCTCTCTTACCTCCATGAATGCCAGTACACCTCTACTACAGGTGTTGTTCCCATTACAACTGCAGCTATCCAAAGGTACGCCCATCATCCAAGTCATATGTCGAAACCGGCAAATCAGCCGCAAATGATGGGGATGAAACAAAGGGAGTCACCGGTTGCCCAGCTGGAATGGCGCTGGACTCCCTTATATTACGCCAATTGGCGGATTCGGAGCGGGTTCACCAGAGCTACCTGACAAGAGAATTTGTTGTATAGTTTGGCATCAATAAAAACAAGAATCAATTCGTTGGTAGCATAGTCCAAACCAACAATGAATTCTCTTAATCAAATGTTTACAAATTCTAATTAACCGAGAGTCTTTCAACCTCGGGTTGTTCTTCCTAGGACGCAATTGGAAATGTTTCTCTTTCGGTTGTGATGGCAAAGGGGGGTTTTGAATCAAAGAACTAAAATATTAAAGAACTTAAGAAATAAAAGAACTAAGGAATGATTAAAATTGTAGTTAATGCAAGAAAAGAGAAGATGAAATCAAAACTAGTGAAAATGCTAAAAATACAATAACAGGACCTTGACTTGGGAATGAGGATCCAAGGAATCCTATCATCGCCATAACCACAACTATGATAATTATGATGAGTCAATCTCGCCTAGTCAACCCCAACCATCGAGGAGTATGTCAAACAAGCATAATTGACCTTAATCCATAAGTCCTAGCTAACTTACCAAACTAGTTGATAAAAAGCTAGCGTCAATGGAAACAAGAGTCAACTAACTACCCAAGAATTACCACTAAATGTCAGACATTATGACTCTAGTATCCTAGGAACTCAAACCACAAGCCAAGGTGGGAAAAACCTACTCAAAATCTAAGGTTGGCATTTTCACAAACACCTTGTGTGCATAAAAATAAAACATGGAAAATTGTAAAGGAAAATTGAAAATTATAACCAACTAACAACAAAACAAAATATAAACAAGCAATCAAACAAAAAGAGAGTATGAAACATTAAATTCATCAATCAAAACTTCAAGAACTCAAAATTGGAAATATAAACAAAGCACTTGAACCAAGAGGAAATGAAAATAAAGACAATATAATTAAAGAGAAAATTGAGAGTACTTACAATTAAAGAAGCAAAATCCAAAAGAAAAGCTTACTATAAAATGCTACAATGGAGATGAAAATTAAACCCTAAAAGAGCAATTTATTCTACACTACTCCTACTCCTATGGAAGTTTCCTATACTACTACTACCTAAATAAAAGTGAGCTCCCTTGCTAAGTGTTGAATCCCCCTTTATATAGCACTCCAAATCAGCATTTCAGCCTTCCAAAAATGAGCCAAGGGTCTCCAAATTCACGCAGCACATGTTTCATTGATGAAATCATGTGTAGGAACCTGTGCGGATGCACAGACGTGTGCGGACGCACAGACGTGTGTGGACGCACAGACGTGTGCGTCCGCACACTCGGCTAAAAATTGACTTGTGCGCATGCACACATGGAAGTTCTCGCTTGTGCGTATGCACACGCACACTTCGCTGTGTGTGCTTTTCCTTATTTTCTTCATGTTTTCTCCCTTGCACATGCTTTCTTCCCCCATTTGGCCATCCATTCTTGCCTTCAAGGCCTGAAATCACTCACAAACCATATCACGGCATCGAATGAAATAAAAGTGGAATTAAATCGCTCTATCAAAGCACAAAATTGCATGTTTTTACATTTAGGATCAAATTAGGGATCAAACACAAAAGTATGCTATTTGGGTGCTTAAGTGTGAGTTCATATGCTAGAATCCATTCAAATCAGGGTAAAATATATCGAAAAATATGGACTCATCACTACTCTCTACATTAACCATTCTGGCAAACAACTCTATAGCGCCAAGTCGAAAAATCTTGCTTGACTGTGGAATATAACTCGCATGTCGTCATCATCTGGCATCTTGTACTTTTCAAACTTAACATAACCTTGCTTCAGTGATATAGGAATAAGAAAAAATAATTGTTTTACACGTTTTTTGCCACACTTTTCTTCCTTCTGTAATATACTACTATGTAATTCCATCACAATCGTTGATGGATTTACAAATACACCTATCTGCTTTTTACTAGAGAACACAACACCTTCAGTTGTGTTTTCATCAATCTTCCCTCAGCGATGAACTAACAAAAATATACTCTCAGCCATCTCTCCCTAAATTCACTAAACTTCAAGTGTGATTCGTTGACGCCACACTCGTTTATTTATAGAGTTTTTATCATCATAAATCGTTCAAGCCTCTTCAGGGTTACGACGTTGCAAGTAAATCATGGCAGGTCTATTAGGTTTAGTAAAGAGAAAGTAAATCGTGCCATGGTTGTTAGGGTTCGAAAAGCACATTAATCGTGGCAAGTCTTTGTGTTTCAACGCAAAATCACATGAATTCACTAGGGTAGGACAATTTATACTCAACTAGTAACCATAGATACCCTGACACGATTTATGGCTAATTCGAACTAGGTCATACATGCATAAATCGTCCTAAGGTGCCATGTTTAACATATTATGTAACCCTTATCACCCCAAGCTAATTTATATAATGTTAGAAATAGGGTAGACACGTTTCGAAATTTGTTTTAGGAGAATCTGACAAAATTTGGTTTCAATTTCATTTATTTAGGCAAAAAATCCTATAATCAATAGAGAAAAAAAATACTAACAATCATAAGAATTTATTATTTTTTTCATCACTTAGAACTTGTTTAAAAATTATTTAACATAAAAAATTATTTTCCTTAAAAAAATGATTTTTATTCAAAATTTAATTCTATAATTTAAAATAACTATAATATATTAATAAAATAGAAATTAAATTTAAAAATTATGTGAGTCAATTTAGAAATTAAACTTCTTTTTGTGTGCTTTACAAATGATGAAAAAATAAAAATTAAAATTTTTAAAAAAGTTTAAATAATTCATTTTTAGTTGTTATAAAATAAGAAAAAAAATTCAACTGTTAAATGACTTCTAATTCCTAACATTCTAAAAAAATTTTAGTTTAATAATCCAACTACATACTTTATTTCATGCTTTTAATATTAATGACTAAGGTGATGACAAAAATTAATAAATTCTAATGTTATTCTAATATTCTTCATAAATAAAATTCCAAATTCTAATTTTAATAATATAATAATAAAATATTAATTAAAACAATTTAATTAATATTAATAAAAAATATTTATTCTCTAATATTTTTCTATTTTATTGGTATAAGACTTTTTTACTTATTTGCTATGCATTGATGATGTCAGTGTACGGGTTTGTTTCTATTTAAAAATTCTACAAAGAACATGAAGTAACTTGATTATCACCAGGTCAGAGTAATTCTGGTTATATATTATGGTCTTTTTTAAATATATTACATAATCATATATTATATTTCTTAATTAATGTATAATTTAAATCATTTAACTAAATATTATTTTAAAATTTATTTAATTTATTTTTATTTTATATTTAATCTTTCTTAAATTAATTTAATTGTATAAAATTAGTAAAATAAAAGTTAAATTTTAATATATATCTACAAAAATAAACAAAAAAACTTTTATTAGTAATAAAATATTTACCTTTCTAAAATACTTTTAAACTATGATGTGATATATGGTTAAGTTATTTTAGTAATTAAAGTCAATTAAATTAGTGTAATAGTCTATTGGTACAATAAAAGAAAAAAAAGACTTAATTGAATTTAGTTATAAAATAATTTATTCATTCAATTATTTTTATTTTAAATATTCTATTTATAATTATTATTTGGGATTTTATATTATTTATTTTAAAAATTAAATATCTGTCATAAACACCCACTTTAATAATGATAGATAACATTATTTGACCCATTTCTATATCCACCACTAATAATTTTTTTTCTTAAACATGCTTTTATTTATCTACTAAACTAGGGAATGGATTTTTAATTTAATATAATTCCAAATTTTTAATTAAATTTATTTTCTTAATTTATTTAATATTTAAAAGAATCATTTAAAAATAAAATATCCTGTGATCACACCTAAATAAAGCTTAAGATGTATATGATGTAAGTTTTATTTTTCTCCTTTGTTCTTTTAAGAGGTTAATGATGTGAATTTATTTATAATATCTATACCGATAGTGAAAGAGAATAAATCACCTTATAAAACACGTTATAATAAACAATATACCAATGCTTATAAATAGTGTTAAAAAAAACTTATACTAAAATTAAACTTATTAAGGGCTTGGGTGAATTTTTTAAGAAAAGATGTTTTTTTGAATTATTTTTTTTAAAAGATCTTATAGAAAAGTAAAAGTAATTTTAAGTTTGGATATTTTATGTAAAAAAGTATTTTTATTTATAATTATGTTTGAATATAACAGTATAAAAATATTTTTTTATTTATTTATTTACTACCAAAAATTTATCAAATACGTTAAAAAATAATTTTTTTTATTAAATTTTTTTTAATAAAATAATAACACCCAAATATGCACTAAATGCTAATTAATCTAGAAAAATGAGCGTATCATTTCTCCTAATAAATGAACTCATCATACAATAAAACATTAAAACGTATACATAATAAGTAAGTTTATAAATGTTCTAAACTTATATCATGCATATAAAATACAAGATTTTCTTCCATAAAATTGTAGTAATGCGGGGAAGAGACAAAAGCGACAGATTATCTGTTCAACCGCAGAAGAATGACAATAAAATAATAATAATACAGAATTGCATGTTGGTCTGTCTATTTGCTTTATTCCACTTGCTTTGGGACTCTCTCTGTCGTACATTTTCATTACTATTATTTTTGTTTTATTCTCCTCTCCTCTCCTGAGCCTATCCATTCCCTATGACTCCAAAGGTTTCATGAGGATTGTGGCCTACCACTTTTGATCAATTGCTATCTCTTCCCATGGTAGTACTAAGCGTTTCATTTTCGATTTTTCTTTTTCTAAATTGGAAAACATTAATTTTATCTATTTTGCAATTGTTACTTGCAACACTAACTATTCGAATTCTCATAATTAAGTAAAAACTAATTGATATTAAGAGCATTATCCGTTCTACCTTACAACATATATTTAATAATAGTACTATGAAAAGGCTCATTCTAATGTGCCTATATTACGGTAATTATATGTTGAGTTAAGAAATTAATTAAATTAATTTGATGATGATAAATATTATTATTTTTAGTGAGTTAAATATCTAATTTATTTTGATTGAATTTGATTAGTGTTGTAGGCCAAAAAAAAAATGTTACAGCAGTACAATAGGAAGAAAATCAAACCAAAAATAAAATAGACTAACAAAATATTAAAAGCCCGAAGTTGTTAAGTAAAAGAATCACTTGGGTTGAACTAGAAAAGAGCCAACTCAAGTTCGAATTGATCTCACTCAAAGTTGATCCCTCCAATGTGCTTTCATCAAAGCCAACGTTCTTTTTTCTTTTCGGTCAGAACTCAGAGAAGAGAGAGAAAGCTTCGTTCTTAAGTCATTCACCAAAAAAGAAAGAAAGAAAAAGATTAAGGAAAAAGGTTGAAGTCTAATCATCCAAATCAAACCATATCAAGCCAAGTCAGAAGCTAAATGTGATTCATTTCCTTTTGTATGCATCTTACTTTCTTCCCTCCTTCTCCAACTCTCTGCTACTTCATTTTGAGATATATGAAAAAAGTGATTTTTAAAACACACTGCTGTGAATCAAAGGCCAAGATTGTTTCTTGGGGACAAATTAGTATCTCAAGGGTTCAGATGTGGGATTGCCAATGAAAACTTTTCTTCTTTGCTGTTCTGAGGCATTCGGTCAAGAGAAAGAAATCTGTTTCAAAATTTCAAATTGGGGATTAATAGAAGAAAGTGAAAGGCTATGTTGGTAGCACACAGCTCGAGGAGTTGACTTGGTAGAGAGCAACTCAGCAACATGCATGAGATACAAAAGACAATTTTTTCATTATTTTGAAGCCAAGGAGAGAGAACCAAGGTTTGAAGTTTATGTTCTAAAAAGTCTTCTTTGAGAGAGTTCATCAACTTGGACAGTGTTTTATATCAAAGGAGCATTCCGCCAGAATGAGAAACGAAATCAGAGTTAAGCAAATCTGGTTCATCGCATAGCAATAGAGGCTGTTGATGCATCAATCTCCTTCATATTTCACAGATTGTAATTTCATTTTAAATGTATATCTTTCTATAATTTTTTGAGTGTAAAAAGGCTGAAAGAGAGAGCTTAAGAAAAAGCCAAAGAGTGAAAAAGGCCGAGTGATACACTTGAGTGAAAAGACTAGAGTGATTTCAGATTTTTTTAGGTTCGTTTTGTGTCTTGTATCTTGTACCAGTGAGGTACCCCTTTCTTAGTTGGGTAATAAGCACTAAGAGTGAAGAGTTAGGTATTAGCATAACCAAGTCAAGTTAGGTTAGAACTTGAGAGTGAAAGGATTGTGTCAATCCTGTGGAATTGGTGTATGTAATACTTTAACTGTAGTGGAAATTCCACCACTGTTGTGGTGGAGACTGGATGTAGGTTGCATTGCATAAGGCAATTGAACCAGGATACATGATGGTGTCAGCTTCTCTCTTCCCTTTCTCTACTCTGTTTTCTGACATTCATGAGACAAAATGAAAATGTCTTATAAATTTTTCACTGTTGAGTTCAAACAGAATTTTAGTGTAAGTTTATAAGTTAAGCCTTATTTCATTAAACTAAAAGAATGTCATAGATTTAACCCCCCTTTCTTTAAGTCTTTTACAACCTTCAATTGGTATCAAGAGCATTGGTCTCAAGAATCAAACTTCACCACTTGAAGTAAAGGTCCAATAGCGAACAACTTAAGCACAACCACAGTTGCCTACACTCTAACTGAAGGCTAGTCAAACAATAGGCCTTCCTTTTTCAACGGGAAGAACTATGCCTACTGGAAAGGGAGGATGAGGATCTTCATCAAATTCATTGACTACAACATATGGAAGATTGTTGTAAGTGGCCCCAAAATTCCAACCAAAACAAGCGCTGATGGAGTGGTGACTCTAAAAGAAGAAACTGAATGGAATGATGACGACAAGAAGAAAGTGAAGCTGAATGCTAAATCCATCAACCTTCTTCACTGTATTATCAGCTTTGAAGAGTACAGAAAGGTGTCTAAATGCAAGAAAGCCAAATAAATCTGGGAGAAACTCCAGGTTACACATGAATGCACTAAACAGGTTAAAGAAACGAGAATTTATATGCTACAAAAAGAATACGAAATGTTCAATATGAAGGATGGAGAAAGAATTGATGAAGTGCTTAACATATTCTCAATCATAATCAACAACCTCGATGCTATGGGTACAACCAACTCAGAACAAACCCTAGTGAGAAAACTCTTGATAAGCCTCACAAAGGAATGGGAAACAACAGCCATTGTCCTAGCCGAGAGTAATAACCTAAACTCATTGCCTATTAAGCCACACATACTAACTCGGACTCAAAGAAAAAGGAAATAGCCCTTAAGTCAAAAATAGAATAAAAAGAGAGTGAGTCTAGTGATGGGTTTTTCAGATGATGAACTTGTGTTTTTTGCTAGGAGACTTAGAAGGCTAATGAGGAACAAAGGAAAGTACAAGGGTTCAAGCTTAAAGGAATACAAGAAGGACTTGAGCAAGGTGATTTGTCATCATTGCAAGGAGGCTGGACATTTTAAGTTTAACTGTCCGAAGCTCAAGAAGGAAGAAAAAAGAAAGAAAGAAAAGAAAAAAGTGCTCATGGCATCTTGGGAAGATCTTGAGAATGATTCGGATGAGGAAGAAAACTACGAATGCGAAGCATAAATCTGCTTCTTGGCTGGTGATGATCAACTTGATGAGATTTGCCTAGCATCCAAGAACAAAAAGGATATATGGTACTTAGACAGTGGATGCTCAAGGCACATGACTAGAAGGTCAATTTTCTTCATCAAACTAAACAAGTATGATGGAGGTTTTGTGACAGTTGGAGATGATAGAAAAGGTAAAATTGTGGCCATTGGAAAAGTAGGTAATGATCATTCTACTTTCATTGATGATGTCTTTTTGGTAAATGGTTTGAGGTATAATCTTTTGAGTATAAGTCAATTGTGTGACTTAGGTTATTTAGTGACTTTCAAAAGATTGGAATGCTGTGTCGTGAATGAAAAGACAAATGAAGTATTGTTTATTGCTAAGCGATGTGAAAATATGTATGGATTTACTCTTAATGAACTAAAAGATCAAAATATAGCTTGTTTTCACTCTAAAGAATCTGAAAAGTGATGGCACAAGAGATTGGGCCATGCAAGCATGTTTCAAATAAACAAGCTTGTCAAGAAAGGTTTAGTAAGAGGTCTCCCTTTGATTAAATTTGACAAGAATATCACTTGTGAGGGTTGTCAAATGGAAAAACAAACTAAGAACTCATTTAAATCAAAGGAAGACATCTCTACTAAAAGATCACTTGAATTACTACATATTGATTTATTTAGTCCAACAAGAACTCAAAGCTTAGGTGGTAAACATTATGGTTTAGTAATTGTGGATGACTACTCTAGATTTGGTTGGGTTTTATTTCTTGCACACAAAAATGAAGACTTTTTAGCCTTTGAGATTTTTAGTAAGAAAGTTCAAAATGAAAAGGATTTAAAGATCATCTCAATAAGAAGTGATCATGGAATCAAATTTGAAAACCAATTGTTTGAATCATTTTGTGAGAAATTTGGAATATCCCACAACTTCTCTTGTCCTAGAACACCACAACAAAATGATATTGTGGAAAGAAGAAATAGAAGCATACAAAAAATGACAAGAGTTATGCTTTGTGAGAGCAATGTTCCAAAATTCCTTTGAGCTGAAGCAGTTAACACTGCTTGTCACATTTTGAATAGAACCATTAAAAGGAAATTTTTGAAGAAAACTCCCTATGAACTCTGGAAAGGCTACCCACCAAATTTATATTACTTACATATCTTTGGATGCAAATGTTTTGTTCTTAATAACAAAGATAATTTGGGAAAATTTGATCCAAAGGCATATGAGTGCTTATTTGTAGGTTACTCCACAAATAGTAAAGCATATAGAGTTTATCATCAAGATGCGATGATAATTGAGGAGTGATAAACCCCAATTTTGTGTTTATCTTGTGTTGAACTTAGGGGATTCTATCAACTTTTCTCACATTATTCAATGAAATAGCATGGTTTTTGTAATTCTCCCTAATTTGTGCTTAAGAGTGAAAACATGCTTTTTAGTTCTTAAAATAGCTAAATTTAATTCACTTTAATTCCATTCGATTCCTTGATATGTTTGTTGAGTGATTTCAGGTTCATAAGGCAAGTATTGGATGGAAGAAGTGAAGAGAAAAGCATAAAAAGTAGAGAATTCATGAAGAAATGAGCATTTGGAGGATTCAAGGCCATGCGTACAAGTCAGCCACGTGTACGTGTGAGAAGGACATTCATGGCCACGGGCACGCGTCACCTACGCGTACGCATGTGGAGGAAATTTGCTAGCGACGTGCACGCGTCGTCCACGTGCACGCGTAACGCTGATCACGTGACCTCGTTAAAGTGAAAATGCTGGGGGCAATTTCTGAGCTTTCCAGGCCCAAATCCAACTCATTTTTTAGGCTATTTGATACAAAATTCAAGATTGGACAAAGGGGGAGCAATTAGATTAGCTTAGGATCATGCTTTAGGTAGTTTCTAGAGAGAGAAGCTCCCTCTTCTCTCTAGAATTAGGTTAGAATTAGGTTAATTTCTCTTAGATCTAGGGTTTAATTCTTATTTTCATCTTGTTTTCTTTACAATTTCTTGTTCCTACATCTTCATTCTCTTAGTTTACCTTGTTAATTTATCTTTTGAGCTACTCTTTTATGTTGATGAACTCTTGTTACTTTGATTTTCATTTCATGCAATTTATGTTTTATGTTCCTTTATTATTTAATTGAGTTTTTATTATTGTTCCCTTACAATTAGTAGTTGTAGATTTTATTATTATTGCAATTTTATAATGCTTTCCTTTTATGCCTTCCAAGTGTTTGACAAAATGCTTGGTTAGATGCTTGAGTAGATTTTGAGCATTCTTGCCTTGGGAAGAGAAATTAGGCAATCTTGAGTCATTAATACCCAACTTATGTTGGTGATCTAGAGTTGTTAGTTAATATTATTTCCATTGACTCTAATCTCTTTCTAATTCAATTAGTAAATTGATTAGGACTTTTGGATTGAGATTAACTAGTCCTATTTGACTTTCTTCCTATGTTGAAGATAACATTGTACCTTCTTCCTCTGTTGAAGATGAATTAATAGGATTGGCTCTTGTTAATTGTTATAAGATAATTAATGACTAGGATAGAAAGCCTATATTCTCAATCCTTGCTATGAATGTCTCTCTTTATTACTTGCTTTCTTTAGTTGCTTGCTTTACTTTTGTTTTCTTTTAATTTTTTTTTGTTTTTTCAACCTAACCCTCCTTGAACCTCATAACCAATAATTGGGCATTCGATTGCAATTCCTAGTCCCGGGACTAATACTCTCGGTTATTTTTAGTGGGTTGGACTTGTGACAACCAAAAATTAAACTTTGATTGAGCATTATTTGTGGGTTTGGAACTATACTTGCAACGAAGTTGTTTCCTTTATCTGAGAAGAAATTCCTAACCGACGATAATCCTATTTCAAGGAGTCCATACATGTTACATTTTGTGACACTAATTTGGTTTGATGTGTTTTGGAAGATTGGGATACAGGAAATCAGGTTCAAAAGGATGATGAAAAGGCCCAAAATCATGAAAGTGAAAATTCTGAGCAAACTGAATCAGAACTTGTAGCTGCTGAAAATTCTGTAAGAAACAATTCTGTTTTGTCTCATGAATCTGGAAGAAATTTTGAACCCACCAGTTCCTTGAGGCCCCTAGTAACTAAATCCGCCTCTAAGTCCACTAGACCTCGTGAGTGGAGATTCCTAAAGAATTATCCTGAGGAGTTTGTCATTAGGGACATCTCACATGGTGTCAAGACTCGTTCTTCTACTAGAAAGGTAAATGAAGAAACTAACATTGCTTTTCTATCTCAAATGGAGCCTCAAAACGTCGAGGAAGCTCTTGATGACCCCTCTTAGGTAAAGGCAATAGAGGATGAGCTTCATGAGTTTGAGAAGAACCAAGTTTGGACATTGGTTCCAAAGCCAAGTGGAAAGAAAGTAACAGGCACTAAATGGATATTTCGGAACAAGCTTGGTGAAGATGGAAGCATTTCTAGAAATAAAGAAAAATTAGTGGATCAAGGATATGACCAAGGAGAGGGAATAGATTTTGATGAATCCTTTGCCCCTGTTGCCCGAATGGAAGCCATAAGACTTCTTCTTGCTTATGCTACTTATTGTGGTTTCAAATTATATCAAATGGATGTGAAATGTGCGTTCTTGAATGGTGTGGTAGATAGAGAAGTGTATGTGGTACAGCCACCTGGTTTTGAAAATAAGGAATTTCCTAACCATGTTTTCAAATTATCTAAAGCTCTCTATGGTTTAAGACAAGCTTCTAAAACTTGGTATGAGAGACTTAGCTCTTTTTTTTGAAAAATGGTTTTCAAAGAGGCACCACATACACTACTCTATTTATCAAGAACTCTAATGATTCTTTCATTCTAGTCCAAATCTATGTTGATAGCATTATTTTTGGATCAGCCAATGAATCTCTTTGTACTAAATTCGGAAAACTCATAACAAGTGAATTTGACATGAGCATGATGGGTGAACTTAATTTTTTCCATAGACTTCAAATTAAGCAAACTGAAAATGGTATTTGTATTCATCAAGAGAAGTGTTCATACCCTGACCGAGCTCCCCCAACTCGGAAGTCCATAGAAAGGTCCGACCTCGTCCCAAGGCCTACGCCTGAGGTCGGACCTCGGACAAATAAGCTAAGAAGGCCCATCTGAAGGAACGAAGCCCAAAACCTAAAGGCCGAAAAGGCTTAAAGAAAGGCGGTTCCACAAAGATAGGGATAAAGCTCCCAAAAGATAAGATAAGATAAGAATATCTTATCCAGGGAGGATCACGACCAACTACTATAAATACACTAGAGCACCCAGGTATAACTCATACTCTAATTCTACTCGATATCTGCTTGGACCCATGCTAACTTAAGCATCGGAGTGTCATTGCAGGTACAACCACCAGCCGCTCGGCACATCAAGCTCGGGTCACGGAACCCTCACCTCGGGTCTTGCCAGACGGCCGAGCTACACGTTTCAGGTAACCCCCGGAACA
>NC_029778.3:31483594-31485350 GCF_000817695.3 Arachis duranensis | reverse complement strand
AGATCAATCACCAGCTTCGAAGACCTAACCAAAAAATTCCTAACAAGGTTCTCTATTCAAAAGGACAAGACAAAACATGCCCCCAGTCTGCTCGGGATCAAACAAGGTAACCAAGAAACTCTCCGAGAATACATGGAGCGATTCAACAAAGCCTGCCTGGACATACAATACTTGCCCACTGAAGCAGCCATCATGGGACTAGCAAACGGCCTAAAAGAGGGACCGTTTAGCCAATCCCTATCCAAACGATACCCGACCTCCCTATACGAGGTACAGGAGCGGGCAGAAAAATATATCAACATGGAGGAGACCTCCCAGTTAAGAGACTCTTCTAGGAAGGAACCAACCTACCCACTCCGAGATCGAGATCGGGAACAGAAAAAGAAAGAAGAATCCAACTCGGACAAGCCGCGGAAGTACCACAGCTACACCCCCCTCCGAGTCTCCCTGGTAGACGTCTACAGAGAAATATGCCACACCGAGAAGATCCCCCCGCCCCGACCGCTAAAACACAAGAGAGCGGGGAGAGATCGGTCCGAATACTGTGAATACCACAAGCTCTACGGTCATTCTACTAATGACTGCCACGATCTAAAGAATGTTATAGAAAAGCTAGCCAGAGAAGGAAAACTCGACAGATACATAGCAGAGAAAGGAGAAGAGACCAGGAAGAGAAGGCGAGGAGATAACGAAGATCGGGCCGAACAAACCCCGCGAACCCCTGAAAGACATGTTCACATGATAAATGGAGGTTTCGCAGGCGGAGGAACATCCAGATCCTCACGAAAGAGACACCTCAAGGAAGTCTACCATGTCCGAGAAGAAAGTCCCCTGCCCGAGTTACCTACCATCTCATTTACCCGAGAAGATGCTCAAGGGATAATACCCGGGCACGACGATCCAATGGTGGTCACCATTATCCTAGAAAATGCCAACTTACATCGAACCCTGATTGACTAGGGAAGCTCAGCAGATATCCTGTTCAAAACGGCCTTCGACAAACTCGGGCTTGAAGAAAAAGAGCTAAAGGCCTATCCCACCGACCTATTTGGACTAGGGGACACCCCGATCCATCCCTTAGGATACATATCGCTACACACTACCTTTGGAAGAGGCGAGCAATCTAAAACATTAAGCATCAACTACATTATAGTCGACGTTACCTCAGCATACAACGCCCTCATTGGGCGACCAACCCTAAACAGACTAGCAGCTGTAGTCTCGACCCCACACCTCTGTATGAAGTTCCCTACCGCAAAAGGAATCGCTACCCTAAAAGGCGACCAAAAACTGGTGCGGCGATGCTATAACGAAAGCTTGAGCTTAAAGGGAAAGGAGATCAACACAATAGAACTCGGGCGAGTTCAAGCCCGAGAAGATCTTCGGCCACAACCAGAGGGAGAAACCGAGAGAGTCCAGATCGGGAACACATCTGAAAAAGTAACAAACATAGGAGCAAACCTCGAAACAGGCCTAAAGGAGGAACTCATAACCCTCTTAAGGGAGAATTCCGACCTCTTCGCCTGGAAAGCCTCCGGCATGCCAGGCATAAGCCCCGACCTAATATGCCACAAGCTATCAGTGTACCCGGGATCCCGACCTGTCCAACAGCGACGCAGGAAGCTCGGGCCCGAACGCATGCAAGCAATAGAAGAACATGTACAAGCACTACTAGATGCAGGGTTCATTAGGGAAGTAAAATACCCCCTATGGCTCGCAAACGTGGTCCTGGTAAAAAAGCCCAACGGAAAATGGA
>NC_029778.3:31481338-31481501 GCF_000817695.3 Arachis duranensis | reverse complement strand
CATCAGCATCACTGCGCCATGGCCCTTCGCAAAATGGGGACTCGACCTACTCGGCCCGTTTCCACAAGGACCGGGGCAAGTGAAATACCTCATAGTAGGGGTCGACTACTTCACAAAGTGGATCGAAGCTGAACCCTTAGCCACTATTACGGCTCAGAAAAGC
>NC_029778.3:31470507-31473783 GCF_000817695.3 Arachis duranensis | reverse complement strand
GAGAAAAAGAACAAAGAAGGAGCGGCGCTCGAAAGAGAGATGGCGAAAACTCAGAAAATGGAAAGGGAACAGAATAAACGAAGAAAATGAGGAAATGGGCAAATAAATAATGCCTTCAAACAGAGCCCGAACGGAAATCGAGGAGAAACGGTAAAAAGCAATAAATGCTGAAAACGGCCATTTTTTGAAAATTTTGAACTATGCCCGAGCTCGACCTCTCAAAGGACGAACTCGGGCAGGGGCACTGTTCATACCCTGACCGAGCTCCCCCAACTCGGAAGTCCATAGAAAGGTCCGACCTCGTCCCAAGGCCTACGCCTGAGGTCGGACCTCGGACAAATAAGCTAAGAAGGCCCATCTGAAGGAACGAAGCCCAAAACCTAAAGGCCGAAAAGGCCTAAAGAAAGGCGGTTCCACAAAGATAGGGATAAAGCTCCCAAAAGATAAGATAAGATAAGAATATCTTATCCAGGGAGGATCACGACCAACTACTATAAATACACTGGAGCACCCAGGTATAACTCATACTCTAATTCTACTCAATATCTGCTTGGACCCATGCTAACTTAAGCATCGGAGTGTCATTGCAGGTACAACCACCAGCCGCTCGGCACATCAAGCTCGGATCACAGCGCCCTCACCTCGGGTCTTGCCAGACGACCGAGCTACACGTTTCAGGTAACCCTCGGAACAAGAAGTATGCTAAGGAACTAGTTATGAAATTTGGTATAGAAAATGCTAAACCCATGTAGGAACTCCCAAGCACTCTAATCCTAAGATTGATGATTTTTCTGCAGTTGGTTATTGTGATGCAGATTTTGCTGGTACTAGAGTTGATAGAAAGAGCACATCAAGCATATGTTGTTTCATTGGAAAGTCTCTAAATGTATGGTTAAGTAAGAAGCAGTTCACAGTGGCTTTATCCACTGCAGAGGCTGAGTATATAGCTGCTTCTTGTTGTTCTCAGCTTATGTGGTTAAAAACACAGCTTGCTCATTATAAATTAAATGCTGAAAATATTCCCTTGTTGTATGACAATATAAGTGCCATTAATATTCCAAAGAATCCATTTTTGCACTCTAAAACTAAACATATTGAAGTAAGATTTCACTCAATAAGAGAACATGTTCAAAAAGAGGATATTAGCATTCAATTTGTTAAATCAGAAGAGCAATTAGCTGATATTTTCTCTAAACCACTCACTGAAGATAGATTTTGCATGCTTAGGACCAGTCTAGGAATTTTAAGTCATGATTCATTATTTGAAAATTGCTGATATGTTTGTTGAAGTTTTTGTCTCATAGGTTGGGATGAGATAATTCTGGGCAAATGAAGAACCATCTCTCTGAACTTCGTTCTCTAGGATTTATTGCATATGCTGAACCATCTAGGCCAACCTTAAAATTTAGATTCTGGGTGGTCCAAACATGTTTCCTTAAAATAAACCACCTCTGGGCCCAAATGAGTGTTATATCATCCATGTGTTTTATTCTCTTTTATTTTATTCCTTTTGTCCTTTAGTCAAAAGTTTTCAAATTTAAAATTACTTTCTATTTTATTTTTAATAAAATCAAATCACTTTTTCTTTGTGATGTCAAGTCTTTTCAGTGTCAAGTCACAGTAATGCAGTTGCATGGGTACAAGAATATGGCAGTTACTAAACATCTTTCCTCATAAATCATACCACTAACCCTTCGGTTCCTTCCCCTACTACCATCAGTGCATCACTTCCTTCAAAACCAGGGTTAAAATCAAAATGAGGAAGAAAGTTGTTCATAAAAAACTTCCACGAGAAAAGCTTCTCAAATTCTCTTCGATGCCAAAACCTTCCACTCGCTCCAGAGATCAAATGTTCACACCTTCGCCTTCTCCCCCTACATCTCCTCCTCGCACAGATCCTGTGGCTTGCACCAAGAATCCCTCAAGGATTCCATCTTCCTCCAAGCCAACCTCAACTCCCAACGTTCCTCATAGTGCTCTATCGAATCCAAGCACCTCGAAAGGGAAATGGCCTGCTGCAGCCAAACCAACCACTGAGCCAACTCAACTTAAGCCAAGGTCTGTTCCTACTCGTCCTCAGAGAGGTAAATCACATATCCCTCTTAAATCTATTGAGGAATCAAACATTGATCCCTTTGCACATAAATCACACTTCATGACCTCCCACTCAAACTATAACCTTCACAGATTTAGGTCTGCCATGAATAATGAATTTTATGAAGAAGTTATTCAGTATTGTACCCTGTGTCCGACTTTTCTTGCTAATTTACCCAATCTGAAAAAGAAAGATTTTCTTTTTGTTGAAAATTTGGAATTTCTGGACTGGAATCATCTTTTTAAAATTAAAAAGCCAGTTTACCCACTGTTAGTCAAGAAGTTTTATGCCAATATGACTTACCATGAGAGCAGTATTCATTCTTATGTCAAAGGCTGAGACATTGTGTTAAACAATGAAAATATCAGTGCTTCCTTGAAATACACTGATGTTGGAGTGTGTGGCTATGCGTCAAGTAAGTGGGATGAAGGAGTTGGTATCTCTTTAATGATGCTCTGGCTTATGTATGTGAACATTTTTCTCTTATTGATGGCATCACACCCACTCACAAGGCCTTGGGTTATAATCGTGCTCAGTTGCACCGTATAGTAAATCATATCATCCTTTCTTAGAGTAGTTTATACCAAAGGGTATCTTACATTGACACTCTTATTTTTTATGCTATTCTCACAAAAACAGAAATCTCTTTTGCTTATTTAATGGTAATATATATGTTTGATTTTGTTTGAAGTGAGAAAGATAAAGCCCTTCCTTATGGCATGTTCTTAACTTGTATTTTTGAGCATTGATGAGCGGATAATTTATACGCTTTTTGGCATTGTTTTTAGGTAGTTTTTAGTAAGTTCAAGCTACTTTTAGGGATGTTTTCATTAGTTTTTATGTTAAATTCACATTTCTGGACTTTACTATGAGTTTGTGTGTTTTTCTGTGATTTCAGGTAATTTCTGGCTGAAATTGAGGGACTTGAGCAAAACTCTGAAAAAGGCTGACAAAAGGACTGCTGATGCTGTTGGAATCTGACCTCCCTGCACTCGAAATGGATTTTCTGGAGCTACAGAACTCCAATTGGCGCGCTCTCAACGACGTTGGAAAGTAGACATCCAGAGCTTTCCAGCAATATATAATAGTCCATACTGTATTCGGAAATTGACGATGTAACTTGGCGTTGAACGCCAAGTACATGCTGCTGTCTGGAGTTAAACGCCAGAAAAACGTCATGA
>NC_029778.3:31466814-31469987 GCF_000817695.3 Arachis duranensis | reverse complement strand
TTTATTTTCTTTTTATTATTAATTTTCGAAACCCAAAACTATTTAATCTGCCTAACTGAGATTTACAAGGTGACCATAGCTTGCTTCATACCAACAATCTCTGTGGGATCGACCCTTACTCGCGTAAGGTTTATTACTTGGACGACCCAGTACACTTGCTGGCTAGTTGAACGGAGTTGTGTCCACACATAGCAAAGAGCCATAATAATGATTCCATACAACAATAAGGAATACTACATTGATGTGATCACAATTTCGTCCACCAAGCATGTTGGTGTTGATTTGTCAAATGAGGATTATGAAAATAAACACTCATATCTAAAAGGAGGTGGTTAAGTGAAACAGCAGAAAAAGGGACCCACTCGTTCTGAAAGGGTAGTGCTTGATGATGATGATGATGAATCTGTTCCTGAGGATTCCCCTGCTCCTTCTACCGAGGGTACCACAGTCTCAACTGGACAAAAATCTACTCTATTTGGGGTTGTTAAGGATGTGGTACAAGAATTTGTCTCCCAGTCAAACCACATGATTACTATGAGCAAAGAACATAGGAAGCTAGCAAGCAAGTATGAGAACTTTCTCAGAAAATCAAGAGATAGAGTGGTTGTCTTTCTAAAGTTCATTGATAATCTCCAACAGGATGAAAATGTTGCCACTGATACTTAAGAAGAGGATGATTCTGAGGTGGCTGGTTCAGATGTCTAGAATTGTCCCACTTGCTGCTGTCTTCCGATTACTTTTGTCTCATGAAACTTTTGTTGTTTCCTTTTTGAACTATTCTATGTTTTGTTTTGGATGACTGTGAACAGTTTAAATACTGCTGCATTTATTTTCAGTTAATTAGATGTTTAGACTTTGCATTAACACTTTTGTGCAAGTTTTAAGGTGTAGTTTTATCTTGGTATTAAGTTCTTTTCCACCCTTGATGACAAATGGGGGAGTAGTAGTAGTAGTATATGAATTTTGATTTATCTTTATGAATCTGGTTATTGTGTTGCTGCTGTGGTCATTTTTTGTGAATTAAATCTAATATTTGCTACTGTCATGTAAATCCTATGTGTGAATTTCAGTTTGTGAATCGATCTTACATGATATGCTACCATGTTTTGATAGATTGAGTAGTTTAGAGCGAGATAGCTGTAATTACTGCTGATATGTCTTGCTTAGTGTTGGGATGATTCTTGCTGCTAGTTATGTAAAATCCCTTAGTCAAGTTGAATTGTGTGTTATACTTTATTGTGTTCTCTATAAGAATAATGTAAACAGGAAGGAAGAGAAGAGCACAAATCTAGGGAGAGCAACACAAAAGCAAGTAACATCATTCAAAGGGAAGTTCCTTAACTTTATTCAAATTCAATTCCTTTTGATTAATGGTTTAATTATTTTTGTCATTTAAGGGGAGATTGTTGAGTTAAAAAATTAACTAAATTAATTTGACGATGACAAACATTATTTTTAGTTGGTTAAATATCTAATTAGTTTTGATTGAATTTGATTTGTGTTGCAAGCCAAAGAAAGAATGTTGCAGCAGCCCAATAGGAAGGAAATCAAACCAGAAACAAAGTGGACTAACAAAACACTAAAAGTTCAAAGTTGTTAAGAAAAAGAATCATGTGGGCTGAACTAGAAAAGAGCCAACCCAAGCCCGAATTGATCTCACTCAAAGTTGATCCCTCCAAAGTGCTTCCACAAAAGCCAACGTTCCTTTTTCTTTTCGGTTAGAACTCTGAGAAGAGAGATAAAGCTTTGTTTCTAAGCCATTCACCAAAGAAGAAAGAAAGAGAAGGGTTGAGAAAAAAAAGTTGAAGTCTAATCATCCAAATAAAAGCATATCAAGCCAAGTCAGAAGCTAAAGGTGATTCATTTCCTTTTGCATGCATCTTACTTTCTTCCCTCATTCTTCAACTCTTTGCTACTTCATTTTGAGATATATGGAGAAAGTGATTTCTGAAACACACTGTTGTGAATCAAAAGCCAAGATTGTTTTTTGGGGATAAAGTAGTATCTCAAGGGTTCAGATGTGGGATTACCAATGAAAACTTTTCTTCTTTGCTGTTCTGAGGCATTCGGTCAAGAGAAAGAGATCTGTTTCAAAATTCCAAATTAGGGATTAATGGAAGAAAGTGAAAGGCTAAGTTGGTAGCACACAACTCAAGGAGTTGACTTGGTAGAGAGTAACTCAGCAATATGCAGGAGATACAAAAGATAATTTTTCATTATTCTGAAGCCAAGGAGAGAGAACCAAGGTTTGAAGTTCATGTTCTGAGAAGTCTTCTTTGAGAGAGTTCATTAACTTGGACAGTGCTTTCTATCAAAGGAGCATTCTGTCAGAATGGTAAACGAAATCAGAGTTAAGCAAATCTGGTTCATCGCATAGCAATAGAGGCTGTTGAAGCATCAATCTCCTTCATGTTTCTCAGATTGTAATTTCATTTTCAATGTATATCTTTCTGTAATTTCTTGAGTGTAAAAAGGCTGAAAGAGAGAGCTTAAGAAAAAGCCAAAGAGTGAAAAAGGT
Source organism: Arachis duranensis (assembly GCF_000817695.3). Classification (NCBI taxonomy): domain Eukaryota; kingdom Viridiplantae; phylum Streptophyta; class Magnoliopsida; order Fabales; family Fabaceae; genus Arachis; species Arachis duranensis. Next base: position 31,467,469 of record NC_029778.3, on the reverse strand, counting down.
CGAGTGACACATGATGAGCGGATAATTTATACGCTTTTTGGCATTGTTTTCATATAGTTTTTAGTAAGTTTAAGCTACTTTTAGGGAAGTTTTCATTAGTTTTTATGTTAAATTCACATTTCTGGACTTTACTATGAGTTTGTGTGTTTTTCTGTGATTTCAGGTAAATTCTGACTGAAATTGAGGGATTTGAGCAAAACTCTGAAGAAGGCTAACAAAAGGACTGCTGATGCTGTTGGATTCTGACCTCCCTGCACTCGAAATGGATTTTCTGGAGCTACAGAACTCCAATTAGCGCGCTCTCAACGGCGTTGGAAGGTAGACATCCAGGGCTTTCCAGCAATATATAATAGTCCATACTTTATTCGAAGAATGACGACGTAACTTGGCGTTAAACGCCAAGTTCATGCTGCTGTCTGAAGTTAAACGCCAGAAAAACGTCATGATCCGGAGTCAAACGCCCAAAACACGTCATAACCTGAAGTTTGACGCCAAGAAATGCCTCTACACGTGAATTAATCAAGCTCAGCCCAAGCATACACCAAGTGGGCCCCGGAAGTGGATTTATGCATCAATTACTTACTCATGTAAACCCTAAGAGCTAGTCTAGTATATATAGGACATTTATCTATTGTATTAGACATCTTTGATCTCA
>NC_029778.3:31462442-31462894 GCF_000817695.3 Arachis duranensis | reverse complement strand
AATCTGAGGCTCATACAGAGACCATAGAGATTCCATTCAATCTCCTTCTGCCATTCATGAGCTCTGAAGATTATTCTTCCTCTAAAGAGGATGAAGATGTAACTGGAGAGCAAGTTGCTCAATATCTCAGAGCTATCATGAAGCTGAATGCCAAGTTGTTTGGTAATGAGACTTGGGAAGTGAACCTCCCTTGCTCATTAGTGAACTAGATACTTGGATTCAGAGAACTCTACCTCAAAAGAAACAAGATCCTGGCAAGTTCTTAATACCTTGCACCATTGGCACCATGAGCTTTGAAAAAGCTCTGTGTGACCTTGGGTCAGGAATAAACCTTATACCACTCTCTGTAATGGAGAAGCTAGGGATCATTGAGGTACAACCTGCCTTGTTCTCATTACAATTGGCAGACAAGTCCATGAGAGAAGCTCATGGGATAGTAGAGGACGTGCTTA
>NC_029778.3:31460057-31460673 GCF_000817695.3 Arachis duranensis | reverse complement strand
CAAAAGCTTCCACCTCCGAGTCATGGGAGATGGAAATATTCATCTCCAAGAGCCATCAAGACCACTTCTATGATGTTGTGGCAAAGAAAAAGGTGATCCCTGAGGTCCCCTTCAAGCTCAAAAAGAATGAGTATCCGGAAATCCGACATGAGATCCAGAGAAGAGGGTGGGAAGTCATAACCAACCCCATGCAACAAGTCGGATTATTGATGGTTCAAGAGTTCTATGCTAATGCATGGATCACTAGGAACCATGATCAAAGTATGAACCCGAATCCAAAGAACTATCTCACAATGGTTCGGGGGAAATACTTCGATTTCAGTCCGGAAAATGTGAGGTTGGCGTTTCATCTACCCATGATGCAAGGTGATGAACGCCCCTACACAAGGAGGGTCAACTTCAATCAAAGGTTGGACCAAGTCCTAATGGACATTTGTGTGGAAGGCGCCCAATGGAGAGTAGACTCCAAAGGCAAACCAGTCCAACTAAGAAGACTGGACATCAAGCCTGTAGCTAGAGGATGGCTGGAGTTCATCCAAAGATCCATCATCCCTACAAGCAACCGATCTGAAGTTACTGTGGATCAGGCAATCATGATTCATAGCATCATGATTGG
>NC_029778.3:31442017-31457633 GCF_000817695.3 Arachis duranensis | reverse complement strand
AGCCGCACAGGTTATTTCCCCGTGAGGAATGAAAGTAGCCACAGTTGATGGTGAACCCCTATACAAAGCTTGCCATGGAAAGGAGTAAGAAGGATTGAGTAGAAGGAGTAAGAGAGCAGGCGTCCAAGAGCTCTACAGCATCTCCATCCGCTTATCTGAAATCCTACCAATGAATCTGCATAAGTGTTCTATCCCTTTTATTATTTATTTCTTTTTATTATTCCTATCCTCAAACCCATAAACCATTTTTAATCTGCCTAACTGAGATTTGCAAGGTGACCATAGCTTGCTTCATACCAACAATCTCTGTGGATTCGACCCTTACTCACGTAAGGTTATTACTTGGACGACCCAGTACACTTGCTGGTTAGTTGAACGAGATTGTGAAGACAATAAACAATGCCCTCAGAGTATACATCTTTTATAAATACATAACAAGTGATCACAATTTCGTCCACCAACACACTTGAGTGAAAAGCCTAGAGTGATTTCAGATTTCTTTAGGTTGATTTTGTGTTTTGTATCTTGTACCAGTGAGGCACCCCTTTCTTAGTTGGGTAAGCACTCAGAGTGAAACGTTAGGTATTAGCATAAGCAAGTCAAGTTAGGTTAGAACTTGAAAGTGGAAGAATTGTGTCAATCCCGTGGAATTGGTGTACGTAATACTTTAACTATAATGGAAATTCCACCACTGTTGTGGTGGAAACTGGATGTAGGTTGCATTGCACAAGGCAGTTGAACCAGGATACATAATGGTGTTAGCTTCTCTCTTCCCTTCTCTGTTCCGTTTTCTGACATTCATGAGACAAAATAAAATTGTCTCATAAATTTTCTGCTGCCGAGTTCACACAGAATCTTAGTGTAAGTTTATAAGTTAAGCCTTATTTCATTAAACTAAAAGAAAGTCATAGATTTAACTCCCTTTCTCTAAGCCTTCTACAACCTTCACTATAGTATAATTATAGAATTATAAAAAATATTGATAAAATTAAAGTATGTTTTTTTTATTATTTAACAAAGTGTTGCTAAAAAAATGTTACCAAGTTATAAAAAAAGTTTGACTTTTATTTCAACAACACTTACATAGCCATCATAGCCATCATAAACATAGACATATTAAAATCCTCCTGATATAAATAAAAACATGTAGAAAATTTTATCTTTTAACACGTACCAATGTGATTGTCTATTTATCGCACAAATAAATGAAAAATGATATATTAAACGCTTTAATATAAGGTAGTAGTGTTTGTTAGGATTAAAAATGACTTTAAATGAAAATCAAAATCGTTCATAAAATTTTTTGCATTCAAAATCATCACTAACGTTGACATCTGATTTAAAATTATTGTTTTTTCTAATTTTTAGATAAAAATACTCTAATTCACAATACCTATACAAGTTGCAAAGGAGGGAGGAAAAATAAGAAGGAGACGTGGCGCTGGCAACAATAGACCATCGCAACCCTAATGCCAACTTGCTTTGCCACTATTGTCGCCGAAGAAGGTCGTCAAATTCACAAAACCGTTTCTATCGCCAAACACTTCACAATGCGAATCTTCATTCTCCTTTTTGTTACTACCCTCCTACTCTTCTCCACCTTCTCAATTACTTTTTGCAAGGACTCTGCATCGCTACCTCTACCATAGTCACTACTAATGACGATGAAGATCTCAGTTTTCTCGAAGAGACTGATATGATACATCTGCCTCTCATCACAAACAGTACAATGATCACTATTCGGATCACTCGATGAGTTCTCTTGCTTCGATGAGTTTGAATTCAATCTTACGCCTATACAAATAATCCGAAATGAACGAAAAGGACTTCGTCTTTTTAAAGGATAAGAATGGTGGTAGATTGAGATTATAACAACCTGTTTTTCAATAAACTAAATTTTTTGGCTTTATATGTTTTGAATTTATAAAATTTGCGTGACACAATTCATCTCAAATTGACAACTTAAATTCAAATATATAGAGAAAATAATAATATAATAATAAAATATTTTAATAATTTTTTAGTCAACAAGTACCTCAAAAATCAAAGCCTGCTTTTAGAGATCATATGATTATTGAGTTTAAAATTCAACTGATAAAAATTATTACCATATTCTCTTATCAATTTAATTGCACTAGAATACTAAAAAAAAATAGAGATATGTGATCAAATAAATACTATCTTTAATAATTATCAAATTTAACTTTTGACATTTTCCAACTTTATTACTCTCTTTAGTTTTGTGCACCTTCTCTTTGTCTCTCTGAATTCACTTTCATTAGCGTCATAAGAAAGAAAAGAGAGGAAAGACAGAAAACTTCCTTGGTTTTTGTGATTCAAGCTTGGTTCATGAAGATTCAAGGCTCAAATCAAAATTCTAAATTGATTATTTCTCTCCTCCTCCTCTTTATCCTCGTATAAATATTTTTAAGGTAAATTGAAGTATAACTCTTCTTTTTCTTCCTTTAAGATTCGGCCATTGTGCACCCATAGAGGAAGTTTTATTTTCTTGATTCTCTTGCATAGAAAATCATGCCTAGAAGCCTCAAAGAGCAAGGAACTATCATTTTCAAGCTCAAAAGGTCAAAAGATATCCTTCTCTATCACTATTTAGGTTCGACCATATGTGCATCAAGGGTGAAGATCATGCTTGGTTTCATTTTATTCTTGAAATCATGTTCTAGGTGTCTCAAAGAGTGCATAGTGACAACTTTCAAGCACTAAGGATGAGCAAATCCTTCCATTTCCTCTCATATTCAATTCAGCTAAAGAGGCTACATAGTGTTAAAAATATTCTTGATTGAAATATGTAACACCCCAACCTTCGACACATCATGACAAATGCCAAACGTTCAGGTGTTACATGTTGTATGGACCTACTTGGCTCTGTGGTGCGCAGAATTTAACTTCGCACAACTGAACTAGCAAGTGCACTAAGTCGTCCATGTAATAGCTGATGAGGTGAGTCAGGATTGATCCCACGAGGATTGTCGGCTCGGATCAAACAGTGGTTATCTTGTAAATCTTAGTTAGGCAGATATAAAAGTTTTGTAGTTGTTTAAATGCATAAAAGTAAAATAAAGATAACGTTACTCAGTAATTGTGAATCGAATGATAAGAATATGGTTAAGACTTGAGAGATGCTTTGTTTTTCTGGATCAATACTTTCTTACTGTCTAATCCAACTGTGAATGATTTCTTCTATAGCAGGCTGTATGTGATCAATGCCGGTTTGAGCGACCGCCAATCTTCCTCTAGGCTGAACACCAGGTTTAGTGCGCATCCAGTCTGAATGAGGGTGAAGCTTCTGCAGTTCATCCCCTTGGTGATCCTACTCAAAATGCCACAGACAAGGTCGAATCTTCTGAATCAGAGAATGTTGCGCCTTGATTCTATCCTTTACCACAAAGATCTTAATCTCCCCATACCTCGGCTGAACTGATGTCTCGAGAAGTCCCCAACAAAGTCGTGGATTAGCCATCTAAGAGCTGTATAATCAAGCTGGTGGTTCATCATTGTCCGATGAAAGACTCACTCTGAATCCATGTAGAATGAGATAACCTTGTGCCAGTTCAACGCATTCATATTGATGAAGAACAAAGATACATCTTAGATTAGAGAATCAAACATGAATTGAAATAAAATAGTAGTACTTTATGAATCCATAAAACTCAACAGAGCTCCTCCCCTCAACCTAGGAAGTTTAGAAACTCATACTGATAGAAAATACAATGTGTAAAACGAAATCTGGCATAAAGATCCTGAACAAGGGTGATCCTTGTTCTATATATACTAAACTAATGACTAAGGATTACATAAGAAGGATAAAACAGTCTTTTAGTGCTAAAATCCACTTCCAGGGCCTACTTGGTGAGTGTTTGGGCTTAGCTTGATTGAGATCTACGTGCTAGGAGGCTGAGGACTGATGACTGCGCATCATGTACCCTTTTTCTTATATAAAAGAACCATAAAAAGAGCATAATCTCATTGAATAAATGCAATTTCATGAACTAAATGATATATATTATGGTACATTCCTTTGAAATGGGTTTGTGCTGAATTTTAGGAGAAAAGAGCAACAAAAGGGGAAGGAAGTAGCAAATAAACCTAGGTGTGTGAAGTTGGGCATGCCACTTGAAGCTTTGGGCATGGCACGCCAAGCTTTTGAACCAACTCTCAACAATAAGTGTGCCACTTGGAGCTCTGGGCATGGCACGCCAAGCTTTTGAAACCAATTCTCATCAATGGGCGTGCCACTTGGAGCTCTCGGCGTGGCACGCCAAGTTTGTGAAGATAAGTCTCAAAGAGGGTGTGCCACTTAGTGTTTTGGGTGTGGCACGCCAGGCTTAACTTCCAGAGGAATGATTTTGAGCCACACTATGGGCATGGCATGCCAAGAAGTGGGCGTGGCATGCCGGGGCATATGCCAGCCTGACCTCCTCTAATTCAAATAAAGATATATTGAGCCACACAACTCCAAATAAAGTTATTCAAGTGTCATTAGAAAGTATACATTCAGAGCTTTCCAACCATATATAACACTTTATAATGGACACTGGAATTAAAGAAGATATTGACCCTGAAAATACAAGGAGAAAAACACGTCACTGCAGAGTTACCAGCCTGACCTCTTCATCTTCAAAGGAACATAACTTGAGTTGTAAAGGTCCAAATGAGGTGATCTTAGTGGCGTTGGAAATTTGACATCAAGAGATTTCCAACGATATACAATACTTTAGGTTGGACGTTAACACTGAAGGTAAAAAAGACCATTATTTTAGCGTTGCAAAACTTGGGCGTGCCACTTGATATCGAAGGCGTGGCACGCCAACCCCTTTCATACAATGGGCGTGCCACTTGGAGTCTTGGGCATGACACGCCAATACTAATGGGTAGAGAGGAGATTTTGGTGCATCATTGCGGGCATGGTATGCCAGTTTTGGGTGTGGCACGCCAGAAGTGGGCGTGGCACGCCGGGCTACTTGACAAATTGACCTAGTCACCTTCAAATGTGCATAACTTGAGCTACAAGGGTTAAAATGAGTTGATTCTATAGGCGTTAGAAAGCTAACATCTAGGTCTTTCCAACAATATATAATACTTTATAGTGGACATTCAATTTGCGGCTCAAACAACTCCATCATTTCAGCATGTCAAATGGGTAACAATCCAAAGAGCAACATCAAGTGGGAGTGGCACTTGAAATCACATGCCAACTTCTCCTTGCAGCCTCTAACCTTCAACCAAGCCCACTCTAACTCTCATTCAAACCACAATTGTCAATCAACCAAGGCCACAAGAAGCATCTAGAATAGTTTATTTTTATTTCATTGTAATTTGCTTTCAATTTCATTTAAGTTTGTAATTTAGGAAAGCCTGTATAAAGGCCTTAGCTTCATAGAATTAGTCATGCTGGATTGGGGGGAAGTCTTAGGACCCTCTCTGTTCACCATCAATTTCTTCTCTTTTCTTTCTTACTTTGTAAATAATTTAGTTATGAATTACTAACTCTTTCCATTGGGAAAGAGAGCTCTATTGTTTTTCAATGGATTAAATTATTTTTATTCTTCTTCTTCTATTAATCTCTCTTTGATTTACTAGAAAGGATTTTGTTCTTCACTCTAGCATTCAATTATCTTGGAAAAGAGATTGAATGCAATTGGGTTTTATGGGAACCTTGGAAGAGGAAACATAAAACCATGCTAAAAATTCTTTCTCACACTTGAGTAGGATTTGGGTTTTGGTGTTTGGATATGGTGACATATAATCCTCCCTCTACTTGGACCTAAGATGATGTGTGGTTGATGATTGGATTTTTGACGGTTTAGAATTTCACAAATGAAATCTTGTTGCAAGTATAGTTTCTAAACCAATCAATAATCATTTCATACAAAAAGTTGTTTGTCACTAGTACAAACCCCTAAAATTTATAAACCGAAGTATTGAACCTCGGGTCGTTCTCCCTAGGAATTACAATAAAGTGTCTTGTTATTGGTTGTGAGTTATTTTGGAGTTTCTGAGATTTTAAACAAGAAATATAAATGGCAAAGGAAATAAACTAACAACTAACAAAGTTCTTGGCAAGATATGAGTACTAGAAGTCCTATCCTAGTTATCCTCCTCAATTGGTCACTAATTACTCCACCTAGGCCAAGAGGAACAAAAGCTACACTAAAATCCAACCAAGCATTTCATCAAATACTTGGAAGGCACAAAAGAAAATTAAAGCAAATTGACAACAAGAATAGAATCTAACAACAATTATTGAAAATAATTAACAACAACAATTAAAGGAAACAAGATCTACATGAATTACCTCTTATTGAATTGAAAGAAAATAGAAGGAACAATAGTAGATCTACAACAAAGTACAAGAACAACATAAAAGAGATTACAACAAAAGAATAGAAGAAGAATGAATGTGACAACAAGGAATTGAAAGGTAGAAGTAGATGAATGAATGAATTAAAACCTAGATCTAAAAAATAAACCTAATCCTAATCCTAATTCTAGAGAGAAGAGAGAGCTTCTCTCTCTAGAAACTACTTCTAAACTAATCCTAATGAATGTGTAAAAATGAATGGAATCCCTCTTGCCCTTCAATCCTTGGCTTTAAATAGCATTTTTGTCGCCAAAGTTGGTTGAGATTGGGCCCCACAACCCTTGAGAGTTCGTTGGGTGCGTTTTCATTAAAAAATCATAAACCAACACCGACGCGTACACGCACAGCCCGCGTACGCATCCATGGGGTGATTCGCAAGGTGCGCGCAAGCGCTAGGTGCGTGCGCGCGTCCATAGGCGAGTTCAACTTCTTTGACTTTTCATGATTTCTCCACTTTGCATGCTTTCCTCTTTACTCCTTTGATCCATTCCTTGCCCTTTTCAATCTGAAATCACTAACAAACAAATCAAGGAATCTAGTGGAATCAAAGGTGAATAAAAACCATCAAATTAAAGGTCTAAAATCATGTTTTCACATCTAAGCACAAGTAAGGAGACAATCACAAAACTATGCTATTTTATTGAATAAATGTGGGTAAAAGGTGTTAAAATCTCCTAAAATCAATACAAGATAAACTGTACAAATGGGGTTTATCAACCTCCCCACACTTAAACTAAGCATGTCCTCATGCTAAAACCAAGAATGAAGTAAGGGTATGGCATTTATTCAATGGAAACTAACTAAATGCAATCTACCTATATGCAACTATCTATATGAATGCAATTGCTTGGTCAAAATAAATCAATTTCCAAGAACCATATATGCACAAGGCCTAGGACTAGCAAGTCTAATCCACAATTGAATTGAGTTATTAAATATTTTTACAAACTTGCATGAAAAGTGATATTTATGGATGGAAGCATGTAATTGAGCATCAAACCCTCACCGGATGTATTTGCACTCTATTCGCTCAAGTGTTTGGGTTGATTCTCTCAATTCTCTCCTAATCATGCTTTCCAAGATTTGTTTTTCTTCTAACAATCAACAAATATTTCATGCATGCATACATATATCATGAGGTCTTTTCATAGGTTGTAATGGGGCTAGGGTCAAGGTAAGATGCATATTTGGTTAAGTGAGCTTAAAATTTGAATCTTTGATAAGCTTAAACTTCCTACCTAACCTATGACACCCTATACAATTAAGATCTACCCTAACTACCCATTTTTCAGTTTTTCACATACTCATGTATCCCTTTTCATTTCACAACACTTATGCATTGATTTTTTTATTGAGCTACACTTTGCTTTGGGGCATTTTGTCCCCTTTTTATTTCTTTCTTTTTCTATTTTTTTCTTTTCTTTTCCATATTGTTTTTTTTCTTTTTCTTTTTTTTTCTTTTGTTTTTCTCATTTTTTTTCTTTCTATATACAAGAGCATCAATGCATAAGGTTTTACATTTGATCAATACATGAGTATGTACCCAATTCTCAATATTTTCAATAACAATACAAAACTACCCTTTTATTCACCCAATGTCCCAAGTTTTCTCACTCTTGAATGATGCTCACACACACTAGCCTAAGCTAATCAAAGATCCAAATAAGGACATTTATTATTTTTCGCTTTAAGGCTTGTAATGTGCTAAAATAAGAACAAGTGGGTTAAGCGTAGGCTCAAATTGGCTAACAATGGAAGATAAAAGGTAAGGCTATTTGGGTAAGTAAGCTAATGAAATGATGGCCTCAATCATATAAATGCATGAATACACAAAATAATGGACATAAAAAATCAAACAAATCAAAGATTACAATCATAGAAAGAGAATAATGCACACAAGAAGGAAAAATAAGTGATTATAAGATGTAACCACACTATTAGGCTCAAATCACACTTGCTTGTGTTCTTAGCTCAAAACATGATCCACAATATATATAATTCAAGCAAGTTTAATGAGAAGTTTTCGCTCAAATCAATTGAGATGCCCTATAGATAATTTTCTCGAAAAATTTCATTATTTCGACTAAGCTTATTGTGTATACATATGCAAAAATAAGAAAATGCAAGTAAAAATCATAAAATCCTAGAATTAAATGCAAAAGTGTTGGGATTAGAAATTTGTCACCCAAAATTGCCGACCGGTCGGACGACCTCCCCACACTTAAAAGTTTGCACCGTCCTCGGTGCACTCAAAGATGAGCAAGGGGGTACAGCGAATCTCCGGATTGCTGCATGTTCTTAGTCTTGCTTCCGTTATTGCTTACGGTGCATCATTTATGAAAAACAAAAATATAACACCATAAGATGGGAAAACAAAAACAAGGAAGCATAATTATTGGAATCAGGTAAATCTCTAGAATTGAGTGAGTGAATTAGTGTGACATTAAGAATTATTAGGTGTGTGAATTCTAAATTGCGCGGTTTAGAACACACATTAGCATAAAAGCTATGTCACAAAAGAAGCATGCACTTTACTCATTCTAGTATGCTTGAGATGCTTTAAGTGAACTTGTAAGGTAAAACAAGCATTAAAGAAGCATGAAAGCATTCAAGCTAAAGTATATAGATGCATATGATCATGAAACACAATGCATTAAGGTAAATGCACAACATCATCCATCAAGAGGTTGCCTAATCGAAGAATAAGGATAAAACCATATGGTGGCCAAATCATGTAATTCAAGAAGAGTTACAAACTTGAAGGCAATTCTCATCACTTGGTATTCTTAAAAGGTAAGCATGAAAAACTCAAAACCAAGTAGCAAAATATAACCTCAACAATAGAATCCAACAAATATTATAAACATAATGATGTTAAGATAACATCCCTTTTTAATACTCAGCAACAATTAATGGTAAACAAAAATAACAACCCAACACTTACAATGAAAAAAGAGAAAATGAAATGAAAACTAACAAAAACTAACTATTCAATTAACTAACTAACTAATTAACTAACTAAAATAAATGGTTATCAATGGTGTTTGGGAGTGTTGGATGAGGGGTAGAAGAAGGGAAGAAGAAAGGAGAAGGAAAGAAATGGAAAAAGGAGAAGAAAAAAATGTAGTGAAGGAAGGGCATCCGCGCGTACGCACGCATGGCGCGCGCGCGTCGATGGCTTATTTCGAGAGTTGTGCGTACGCGTCATGTGCACGTGCGCGCGAGTGGGGTTGTGCCGAAGGCACAATGTTGGCGTGGTGTAGGCATAACTCTCTGGAAAATGTATGGAATGTGGAACTTATCAATCCACGCGTACGCACGCATGGCGCGCGCGCGTGGATGGTCGAAAATGCTTGATGCACGCTTACGCGTAAAGTGCACGTACGCATGGATGGTGCTCTGTTTTTTTTTCAAAATTTTTCTCTATATTTTTGCACTAATCCAAGCATTCTAAACCTCCAAGCAACTACCAAAACACCCTAAAACCTTATTTAACATGATAAAATACTAATTAAACTCAACCAACTAATCTAAACATGAAATTAAACTAGTTCTACCAATATGTACAAAAGAGAAAATGAAAGGATTTTACCATGGTGGGGTGTCTCCCACCAATGGAAAGAGTTTACCATGGTGGGGTGTCTCCCACCTAGCACTTTTAGTTTAAGTCCTTAAGTTGGACTTATGGGGAGCTCCTCATCAAGGTGGCTTATGCTTGTATTCATCTTGGAACTCCCACCAATGCTTGGTTCTCCATTGTTCCTCAAGATTCTTCATGGATTGAGCCAAGTGTTGATGGAGTTCTTCACAAGCTTGGGGCTTCCAAAGTTGATCCTCTTCTTGTAATCCGAGATCCCACACTTTGTTTTCACACCTGTCTTGAGGTTGATCATCATTATTAGTCCATCCGGGTGGTTGATAAGGTGCAGAAGCTGGTGAATTAAAAATTTATTAAAATGGTTACTGTTTCGAAGGTTACCTGAAACTGTAGGTCGATCTCGGTCGAGATCTTCTATGTTGGTCAGAGCCAACGTGTCCGGCAGGTGTATAGCGGTCGGAGCTGGTGTGTCCGACTTGTGGAACTGAGAGTGCTGCTGATCCTTTATCACCGAAGGGTGGGGGGTACCTGCAAGGGACTCCGATGCTTAAATTAGCAAGGGTATTAAGCAGGTATTGAGTAGAATCAGAGTATGAGTTATACCTGGGTGCTCCAGTGTATTTATAATGGTGAGGAGTGACCTCTCTGGAGATAAGATAGTTATCTTATCTTATCTTATCTTATCCTTGAGTGAAGTCATCTTATCTTTAGGGGAATCGCCTTTATCTTTCTGGGCTTTGGCTACCTTTAGATTGGGCTGTGTTCCTTCATTTTGGGCCTGCTTTGGGCTCCTTTGGTGATTTGGCCGAGCTCTTTTGAGAAGAGGTCGGGCATTGGTTGAGCTCTTTGAGAAGAGGTCGGGCATTGGCTGAGCTCTTTGAGAAGAGGTCGGATAGTCTTACCTGAAGAGGTCGGTCGGCTTGTCACTAAACATCCCGGGTCGGACAGCTTGACCCAGGGTATGAACAGTGCCCCTGCTTGAGTTCGATCTTCCCATGAGATCGTGCTTTTCAGAGCTTCGATCTCTTTGGAAGTAGTGCTCAAGCATCTATCTTGCTTGTTTCTTCATTGCTTTGCAATCTTGCAGATTTTCTAGAGGTTTGGTACTTCACAGTCCAACCTCTTTTGAGTGGTAGCGTGGGTTTTCTACCCTTGCCTTCTGGATCACGTCTTGCTTTAAGTTTGTGTTGACAACCCTCTGCTTTGGCGAAGTTGTCCTTGCGACTTGATATCCAGACTTTTAGTGATTTGTCCAATGACTTTTTACTGTTCTTTATATAGAACCTTTTTTTAATCTTGGATGATGTTCGTAGCCCTGTTTGAGATTGTGCCTTCTTTGAGTGGAGTTGTATCCCTTTTGGCTGAGCATTTTTGAGCCTTAGCTTATTTTCGAACCTTTATGGCTTTGTTTTTTTTTGAGATCATACTTGCACCTCTTCTTTAGCTGACGTCGACCTGTATGGCTTTTGCCCCTGCTTGAGTTCGGACTTTTCCGTGAGACCGTGCTTTCAGAGTTTCGATCTCTTCGGGGAAGTCGTGCTCAAGCAACTTGACTTTGGTTGATCTTTGAGTAGTTTCTCCTTGTGCGAGTCTCGTATTGCCCCTTTTACTTTGTTGAGGGGACTTTTCAGCCTTCTTCCGACTTGTTTGTCTTTGCTGTTCGGGCTTTTTAGTCATAATCCAACAACTTTTTAGGTAGTGTTCCGATGGGGGGACCTCTTTATGGGGAATCTCTTTGATTTGTGCTTTTGCCTTTTAAGAAGTGTCTTTTTCCAAGACTTCGTATTTTTTAGCAAAGCATTTCTGGCCTTCCTCTGGCCGTTGCGAGATGTCTTTGTCCTTTTTTGTGGATCTTTGTAGAGTGTCGGTACTTTATTGTCCGACCTCTTTTGATCACTTCTGATTTTGTCCACTTTCTGCTTGGTCGAGGTGGTCCTTGGGGCTAATTTGTCCGACGACTTTTTAATGTTCTCGTAGAACACTTTTTAGTCAGTCTAAACAATTTTGATAGTCTTGTCATGGAGTCGTGGCTTTTTGGGCAAAGCTGTGTCCCTTTTTAGCACTTGCCTTCTGTTGGTTGATTTTTCTTGTCGGATCTCCTCGAGTTATTTCTAGTAATCCATTTTTATTTCGAACTCGTTGGATCTCTTTTTTATGGATTTACTTTTTTAGACCTCTGTCGCTTTAATCGGCTTGGGTCAACTTCTTTGTCTTGGTCCCTTCTAAGTTATTTCTAGTAATACATTTTATTTGGACCTTGTCAGGTCTCTTTTTATGGATTACTTTTATAACATTTTGTAGCTTTGTCGGGCCAACTTCGTCATGTAGGTCCTTTCTAAGTTATCTCTAGTAATCCTCTTTTTAGGGCTGGCCAGGCCTCTTTCTAGGGATTACTTTTTATAACTTTTCATCGCTTTGATCTAGTCCGACTTCTTTTATGTCGGTCTATTCTAAGTTATTTCTAGCAATCCATTTTTTGTTTCAGAACTCATCAGGTCTCTATTCATGGATCACTTTTTATAACTTCTTGCATTATTCTGTCGCTTTTCATCTTGCCAATTTTGTAGAAGTGGCGGTGAGTTTGGTTTTCACTTGGCCGACTTTGTCGAAGTCGGGCGGTGAATTTGGTTTTCACTTTGCCGACTTTTGTCAAAATTCGGACGATGAATTCGATTTTTATCGTGGTCGGGCGGTGAATTTGTTTTCACCTTGCCGACTTGTAGCTATGTCGTGATCAGGCAGTAAATTTTGGTTTTACCTTGCTGACCTGTAGCTTTGTCGTAATCGGGCAGTGAATTTGGTTTTCACCTTGCCGACCTTGTAGAAATCGAACGATGAATTTTTGCCTTTAGATTAATGCGTCTTGGTAGAAAAAACTTTTGTAGGGAATCTGCAAACCTTTAAACAATAAAATGAAGATATGAATAAGAGTGTGTACATGTTAGTGCTTACCCTTCTAGGTCAGGTAATCTTTTAGATCTCGGCCTGGCCTCCTTCTTAGATTGTAGGCATGACATAACCTTGGTAGCTCTCGCCCCTCGAGGTCAGACACCTTGTGGTGACCCTTTCCTAGTATTTCTGAACAACTTGATTTGGTCATTTGGCTGCTAGCTTTCCTACTCCGAGTCAGCTTGTTCCAATATCATTTCGTTTTCTGGAAGTAGGTCGAGTTCTTCCTTTTGAAGTTGGGAGTTGGCCTCTTCACTGTTGTTGATCAGTCTGGGCGATCCTTCTTCAACCTCCACTGGGATCATTGCCTCCATTCTGTAAGCTAATCAGAAAGGTGATTCCTTTGTGGTGGAGTGTGGAGTTGTCCGATATGCCCATAGGACTTGATGGAGCTCTTCTGGTGGGGCTATGTTTTTTATGTAAAGTTTTGACTTTGTAGTTGGGTTTTTGCTCTGAAGAACTTTGGTTCATTCTACAAAAAGCTTGCGTCTTTGATAGTTTGTTATGACTTTTCTTTTGTCATTCGCCTTTGAGAAGCATGTGGGCTTTTGTCGTTCGCCTTTTGAGGAGAATGTGTGCTTTGCTTAGGATTTGGTTGCTGTTCCTATTTCTTTTCATCGTTGCTTGACTCCTTTTGTACAAAAGTTTGAGCTTTTGTGTTGACCTTTTATTTGAGAGTGTTCGGACTATTTGGGTATAGATTGTCGGCTTCTCTTCTCTGTGTTCTTGCCCTGTTGTTGCCTCCAAAGGGTGCCCCTGGACTTTCGTGTGAGTCCTGGAGTTTCTCTTTTACTGCTGTATCTGACATCTAATGTTTTGCTGTTATTGTCCGAGTTGTTTCCTTATTTTTCTGAGCTGTTCTCTAGTTTTGTCCAGGGTCCCCCGAATTACCCGAGGTATTTTTTCATGGTGGGATCCTCAGCTTGGTTGCTCCCTTCTATTTGTGAGGTGACTACTTGTGAATCACTAGACACGGTAAGCTCTTACCTTCTTAGCCAGCCTTAAACCAGCCAGTAGTGCCTCGTATTTGGCTTGGTTATTTAGCTCGACTTGGGTTCCCTAATCATTTTCTATAATTACACCTGCACCACTCCCGGTTTTGTTTGGCTTTATATAATTACGCCTGCACCACTCCCGGTTTGTTTGAAGAGTCGTCCATGTAGAGTTTCTATTTTGTAGGATTTTCTGGGGTGTCAGTGTACTCTGTAATAAAGTTGGCCAGATACTGTGATTTGATGGCTGTTTGAGCTTTATGTCGAAGATCGATTTTGGATAACTTGACTGCCCACTGTAGAATTCTTCCTGCTAAGTCTGTTTTCTGTAGGATGCCTTCTATGGGCTGGTTGGTCTGAACTCTGATAGTGTGAGCTTGAAAGTATGGGTGGAGTCATCGAGAGGTGAGTATGAGGGCATAGGTGAACTGCTCTATCTCTTTAATAGTTTAGTTCGGCCCCTTGTAGAGCCTTGATGATGAAGTAGACGGGTTGTTGCCCACTTTTGTCTTCTTTAACTAGTGATGAGGCTATTGCCAGACTTCCCACTACGAGGTATAATATGAGCTTTTCACTTTCCCTTGGTTGGGTAAGAATGGGTGGTTGCCCCAAGAATTTTCAAAATCTCGGAAGGCTTGTTTGCACCCCGTAGTCCTATTCAAACCTCTCTCCCTTCCTTAATATACCTCTTTGAGGTGTCTTTTGCGAGATGATTTAGAGATCCTTCCTCTTGCGAATCCTCCATGAACATGTCTCTCAGGGGTGTGAGGTGGACGTTCAACTCGTTCGACCTCTTTGGTGTGAGACATTCGACTTGTCCTACCTCTTTGGTGTGAGGTTGACCTTCAACTTGTCCGACCACTTTGGTGTGAGATGGACCTTCAATTTTGTCCGACCTCTTTGGTGTGAGGTGGACCTTCAACTCGTCCAACATCTTTGGTGTGAGGTGGACCTTCAACTTGTCCGACCACTTTGGTGTGAGGTAGACCTTCAACTTTGTCCGACCTCTTTGGTGTGAGGTTGACCTTTAACTTTGTCCGACCTCTTTGGTGTGAGGTGGAACTTCAACGCGTCCGACTTCTTTGGTGTGAGGTGGACCTTCAACTCGTCCGACCTCTTTGGTGTGAGGTGGACCTTCAACTTGTCCGACCTCTTTGGTGTGAGGTGGACCTTCAACTTGTCCACCACTTTGGTGTGAGATAGACCTTCGACTTTGTCCGACCTCTTTGGTGTGAGGTGGACCTTCAACGCGTCCGACCTCTTTGGTGTGAGGTGGGCCTTCAACGTGTCCGACCTCTTTGGTGAATGAATCTTGGTCCTTGCAGGAGCTATCCTCATGAGAGGATCGATTAGCTTTGGCCTTGAGATCGGCTTCGAGTTTTAGGAGTTTGTCCTCCAATTCCCGGCGTCGCTTTATCTCCCTTTGTAGGTCTTTCTCAACCAGTCGTTGATGTAGGGCTTCTTCTTCCAGTTATTTTAAACGGTCTTGAAGTGCCTCCATGGCTCCCGCATTTGGAGAATCATTTTCGTTGTTAAGTTGAGGAGTATCCTTTGATGTAGTATCCGCGTTTTTGTGCGGCGTTTTATCCTCTAGATCTGAATCGTGGTCGTTGTCATGGTTGTCCGCCATGGTGGTGGGATGACTTCCAAGTTCCCCGGCAACGGCGCCAATGTTCCGAGGGTTACCTGAAACTG
>NC_029778.3:31439792-31441487 GCF_000817695.3 Arachis duranensis | reverse complement strand
ATGCTTAAGTTAGCAAGGGTATTAAGCAGGTATTGAGTAGAATCAGAGTATGAGTTATACCTGGGTGCTCCAGTGTA
The DNA here is from genome assembly GCF_000817695.3 of Arachis duranensis. NCBI lineage: Eukaryota > Viridiplantae > Streptophyta > Magnoliopsida > Fabales > Fabaceae > Arachis > Arachis duranensis. The sequence goes on along the minus strand of NC_029778.3, from coordinate 31,441,410 downwards.
TTTATAATGGTGAGGAGTGACCTCTCTGGAGATAAGATAGTTATCTTATCTTATCTTATCTTATCCTTGAGTGAAGTCATCTTATCTTTAGGGGAATCGCCTTTATCTTTCTGGGCTTTGGCTACCTTTAGATTGGGCTGTGTTCCTTCATTTTGGGCCTGCTTTGGGCTCCTTTGGCGATTTGGCCGAGCTCTTTTGAGAAGAGGTCGGGCATTGGCTGAGCTCTTTGAGAAGAGGTCGGGCATTGGCTGAGCTCTTTGAGAAGAGGTCGGATAGTCTTACCTGAAGAGGTCGGTCGGCTTGTCGCTAAACATCCCGGGTCGGACAGCTTGACCCAGGGTATGAACAGTTACGTTGCAGGTATAGTTCTTAACTCACCGAAAATCTGCCTATCAATTTAGAAATATGTCACTGAAAGTTTAAATTAAAATTACTGGGAGTTTTAAGTCCTAGGTCGTCTCCCAACGAGTTGCAGAAAAATGTGCTGTTTTATTAATCAGATATTCCAAAAAGAGTTGAGCTAAGTAAATTAGGATTCAAATTGAGGAATTTTAAATAATAAAAATAAGAGGCCTTGACTGGGAATTGATTGGTTAGAATCTCTATCATTGATGGTGTGATTGTAAGATTAATTTATAATTAATAGTTGTTCTGTTTGGTTATCCCTTACTAGGTAAGAGAAAGTCAAACAAGTGGAAATTCTAGATATGTTCACAAGTTGCAACCCACTTAGTTAAAAGGGATTGGAACCCACTTAGTTCAAAGGGATTGGCGTCGGTGATAGGATAGCAATCTAACATTTAACCCAATTACAAATTTTTCTTTCAATCCTTCCAACTCAAGAGTTCCTTTTAATCAACTCCCCATCAAGTAATAAAACTACTCACGCATTGTAAATAAAGAATTCATGGCACATGAAAGGGAATTAAAAGAAGACATGATTATTGGAATGGAATTTAAATTAAAAAGAAATAATCCTTGCATTAATTAATCATAAAAATATCTGAATGACAAAATTGAACATAACAAAGAACATGGAAGAATAAAACCAAGTTAAGAGAACAAACTAGAGTGATGAAGTCTTGATGAGGAAAATAACTCTTCTCAATGTTCCAATGCTAAGATCAATTGAAATTTAAAATTCTAAAAACTAGAGAGAAAAACCTAAGAGAGTGAAAAACTAGATCTAAAACTACTCAATGAATGTGTCTCTTGTTTCTGCATATTCTCTGACTCTAGTCTGCTGTTCCGGGCCAAAAACTGGGCCGAAATAGGGTCCAAAGTCACTGGTTTCAGATTCTGCAGTTTATGCAGATCGCGCATGTCACGCGGTCGCGTCGTCCATGCGAACGTGTCGTTGGCGCTTTTCCTCTTCACGCGTTCGCGTCGTCCACGCTACCGCATTGCTTGTGCTTTCCAATCCGCGCGGCCGCGCAAGCTATTCGGCCGCGTCACTGCGATTTGCGCTCCTTCGCGCGGTCGCGTGAGCCATGCGACTGCGTCACTTTTCGCTGGTTATCTCCTCAAACTCTTGTGTTCCTTTCCATTTTTGCTAGCTTCCTCTCCAATCTCCGTCTCATTCATGCCCTATAAAGCCTGAAACGCTTGACACACAGAT
>NC_029778.3:31434800-31439581 GCF_000817695.3 Arachis duranensis | reverse complement strand
AAATCAAATTCCACTAATTCTATCATCATATAATAAAACCGATAAAAGTGCAAGAAGATAGCTTATGAGGCTGGAAACATGAAAATTCAAGCATTGAACCCTCACTGATAATGTATGTACGCTCTAATCTCTAGTGTATAGGGTAATCACTCTATTCTTCTCTAGTCATGCTTTCTAACTTTTGTTTTTCTCCTAACCAATCAACAACAGTTAATATACCAATGCAAACATCATGAGATCTTTTCAGGGTTGTAATGGGGCCAAGGTGCAGGTAAGGATATACATATCGCTAAGTGAGCTTTATAAATTGAATCTTTAATTAACCTAAGCTCTCACCTAATATACATATATTCTATATACTTTTAAATTCATGCCTAGCTACCCATAATTCCCTTTTTCAACCCATACTCATGTTTCAACCTTGTATTTTAATTCTATCATATGTGCATTGATCTTTGAATTCTGAGTTTAACATTGGGGTAATTTTGTCTCCTTATTTATTGAATATTTTTTTTTGAATAAATAAAGCTTATCAATGCAAATTGATTTTTCATTCTTATATTTTCACATGAGCGGGTATCCAAATTTCCTTTAAATTTTCATGACACACTCCCTTAACAACTTATGTTCCCACAATTTCCCATACTTAACTAGCACACACAATTCTATCTTAAGCTAACCAAAGATTCAATTTGGGATATGCAATTGTTTTTCAGCTTAAGGTTAGTAATGTGGTGAAATATAGAACAAATGGGGTTTTAAAAGCTCAAAGTGGTTAACAAGGGTAATTGAAAAGGGTAGGCTTGATTTGGATAAGTGAGTTTAAACAAATAATGGCCTCAATCATGTGCAAGCATGTAAATATAATAAATATTGGACATATAAGATAAAACAAAATATAGATTACAATCATAGAGAAGTAAACACACAAGAATAAAATAATTATGGTTAAATAGTGTAACCATACATAAAGGCTCAAATCTTTCACAGGTTGTGTGTTCTTTAGCTCAAATATCATGTTCCAAATACACCTCAAGCAGATTTATCATAAAAAACTTTGAAAAAAAATTAGTGAAATTTTGTTCTAAAGATAGATTTTTTTAAAAGAAACTTATTGTCTTTTCAATCAAGTAGAACATGCATGCAACTATCCTAACCTATGCAATTTATTCTATTCTATAAAAGAAAGAAAAAAAATCTAACTAAAATATCCTAATTATTGGTGTCAGAGAAGAGAATTTACCTCCAGAAGTCAGGTACTGACCGACCTCTCCACACTTAAGGCTTTGCACCGTCTTCGGTGCCATCTGTCAGGAACAGGGGTAGGCTGGTGGCAGTATCTCCACAGTCGGGACCAGTATGGCTCCCGATGCTGGTAAAAGAAGTGGAGTCCAGGGTGTTTGAGTCTCTGAAGCGTCCCTTGAGTAGCTCCTTGAGGTGTTTGAATCGGCGCTCGTTACGGCGCTCCCTCATCTTTGCTTTCTGTTCATGCCGATCCAACTTTTCAAGTATCTGCTGGAGCAATTTCTCAGTGGTAGATGCTTGTGGTGTTAAAGAAGGAATATCTTCAACCGGCTCAGTAGGCTGGCTTGTAGTAGCGACCGAAAATCTAAGGTATTTCCCGTTAGGGACATATTGATCATCCCGTGGAAGCATGACTTTGGTGTCCCCAGCTCTACAGGAGACTCTGGCTGTTGAGACAAGATTTGAGACCAAGGCGGGGAAAGGTAAGTTGCCCGTGATTTGTACATGCTCCATAGCATTCCGGATGTGTCTTGAGAGATTCAGAGGTTGGTCTGTAAGGATGCACCATAGTAGAACAGCCATGTCTGCAGTGAAGGAGGACTCATGAGTGCTCGAAAAGACGTAATGGGACATGATCTGTGCCCATACGGGAGCCTCCAAGGTAAGTACGGAAGCCAAGATTCCCTTAGGGCGGTTGCGGTGGTATCCGTAGATCCAACGGCTGCCAGGTAAAGCGATGACTCTGAGAACGGAGTCCCAGTCAAATTGGTATTTCTGGCGCTGAAGGGTGGCTTCTTGAAAAGCGTCCAATCCTGCTGGAAAAGGGGGAAGACTCAGAACTTGCTGAATGGCCTCTTGTGTGATGGGGACTTGTTTCTGCCGGACATAAACAGACTGCAGGGTCGGTATGTAGAAGTTGGAGTAGAACTCAACTACCCAAGAAAGATTGACCTGCCTTGGCTGTCTCCGTAGGAAACTCCATTGTCTTCGCTCAATTTGCGACTCAACAAAGGTGGCAATATTGGGCGGGAGGATGAGAAGGTATTCATTGTTATAGTTCCTTTCTGCTAGGATAGGGAACATCTGCTCACAGTAGCGATTGGGAAATCGCACAGTGTCCTTTGCTGGAAAGGCTTTCTCTTTGTCGTCAACCTTTATTATCCTCTTAACTCGTTTTGTTGAGGGCTTGACTGCGGTTGAAGAAGGCTCTGCCACTAATGCTCTTTTAGTGCCTCTTCTTGCTGGTGGTTTGGAAGTAGCTTTCTCTTTTCCTTTCTTGGTGGCCATTCTGAAAGAAGGGAAGAGAAAGGAAATTAAATTTAAAGGGATAGAGCAAGGAAGAGGGTATTATAAGTGATAGTCAATGCACAATAAAGATAAATGGCACTAACACATGGTCCGGAATACATGTGAAAAGCTCATCAATGGAAATATAGCAAGTGTATGTAGGACAATGGAATGCAAGAGGTGTATTGGCATGCAGGAAAAGGCATGAGTAGCATATATCAAACATTCAATGTCCAAGTTAGGTTACCATTTGTAACAAACTAACTATCACGTTTGTATTGACAATTAAATTTAATTAATAAAATATGAAAGGGAATTTGTGAAAAGCAAGCATTGCAGAGTAGAGTAAAGTAATATAGAAAAGTGCATAGTGCTATGTGGGCTTTTTCACAAACACATGGCATGCATGGTAAACAAGATATAAAAAGTATGAAATTGAACATGCAAGCAATCCCTTAAATAGGAGAAAAAATAATTGTCAAACAATTTACAATAATCCACAAGCATATAATGAGGAATGATGACTCAAAAGGTTTCTAACACCATGTAAAAGAAGAAGAAGGAAAAATAAAGATGTGAAAAGAAAAAGAAAATAAAAAGCAAATAATAATATATATGCATACTATAATAAGAATGATAGAAAAGAGAAGAAGGAAGAAGAAGGTAAAACCTTGTTAATGGTGGTGAGAGAGAGAGAAAGTGAAAGGTGAGGTAGAAGGGGAAAGAGAAAAAGAAGAAAGAAGGGGGGAAAGAAAAAGTAGGGTTTGGAGAAGAGAAAGATAAGATAATTTGGCTGATTGGGTGGAGCTGTGTGGCGCATGCGATGCGGCCACGGAAGGCACGCGTTCGCGTGGATGCGCATCAGGAAGGGGGACGCGATCGCGTCGGTCACGCGGTCGCGTGACCTGCATTGTGCTGCTGGCGCGAGTGCGGCCTCGCTCCAGCACAACTCTCTGTTCAATATAATTCAATTGCCAAATTAAGGTGACGCGATCGCATGGGTAATGCGATCGCGTGAGTGTGCATCAGAAGTTAATTGGCACGGCCGCGTCGGCGACGCGGTCGCGTGACCAGGATTGTGCTTCCAGCACCAATCCAGCACCACTCTCGCACAATATAGCATTGTGCACCCTTTTACGTTGAAAATGCAGGGCACGCGGCCGCGTGGAGCACGCGGTTGCGTGGGAGGCCATGATTTCCATGCGATGCGGTCGCGTGGAGTAAATTGTGCCTCTGGCACGACTCCAGCGCTGCTCCTGCGAAACTTTCTGTTCATGATTATTTTTCTTCGCTCCCCCTGCCACGCGGACGCCTCGCTTGTGCGATCGCGTCGGGCGGCGAATTTTTTTTTTAAAGATAAAGAAATGTAATTGAAAGAGCACGAAAGCACTAATAAGGAGAAGAGTTATTTAAAGAAGAAAAACTAAAAGTGAAGAAAAGAACGATCATACCGCGGTGGGTTGTCTCCCACCAAGCACTTTGCTTTAACGTCCGTAAGTTGGACGCTCCACTAGCTCAATCTATTGCTATGTAAGGATCTTCCAGGTGGAAGATCTCAAGCTCCTTGCTCTTCTGCACCTTCTCACCATGGTGTAGCTTCAGACGGTGTCCATTGACTTTAATAAGTGCAGAACTTGAAGGATGGCTTAGGTGATAAACTCCGTACAGTTCAGCCTTCTCTATTCTGTATGGACCTTCCCATTTTGATCTCAACTTGCCGGGCATGAGCCTCAGTCGAGATTTGTAAAGGAGAACAAAATCTCCAGGTTGGAACTCTCTGATGAGCGGATAATTTATACGCTTTTTGGCATTGTTTTAGTATGTTTTTGTTAGTTTTTATTATATTTTTATTAGTTATTATTTAGAATTCACTTTTCTGGACTTTACTATGACTTTGTGTGTTTTTCTGTGATTTCAGGTATTTTCTGGCTGAAATTGAGGGACCTGAGCAAAAATCTGATTCAGAGACTAAAAAGGACTGCAGATGCTGTTGGATTCTGACCTCCCTGCACTCGAAGTGGATTTTCTAGAGCTACAAAAGCCCAATTGGCGCGCTCTCAACGGCGTTGGAAAGTACACATCCTGGACTTTCCAGCGATATATGATAGTCCATACTTTGCCCAAGATTTGATGGCCCAAACCGGCGTTCAAAGTCACCTTCAAGATTTCCAGCGTTAAACGCCGGAACTGGCACCCAAATGGGAGTTAAACGCCCAAACTGGCATAAAAGCTGGCGTTTAACTCCAAGA
>NC_029778.3:31431780-31434079 GCF_000817695.3 Arachis duranensis | reverse complement strand
GATGAAGACAGTAGGAAAGCAGAGAGACGGGAGGGAAGGCATCTTCATGCGCTTATCTGAAGTTCCTACCAATGAATTACATAAGTACCTCTATCTTTACCTTTGTGTTATTTTCGTTTATCACCATTATCAATTGATTTTGCCTGACTAAGATTTACAAGATGACCATAGCTTGCTTCATACTAACAATCTCCGTGGGATCGACCCTTACTCGCGTAAGGTTTATTACTTGGACGACCCAGTGCACTTGCTGGTTAGTTGTGCGAAGTTGTGTAATGCCATGGTATTGAGCTACCAAGTTTTTGGGGTTCATGACCGGGGATTATGAGAGTTGTGAAAAGTATTGTTCACAATTTCGTGCTACCAAGTTTTTGGCGCCGTTGCCGGGGATTGTTCTAGTTTTGAGCAAGCTTTTGGTAACAAAAGTATTGTTCACAATTTCGCGCACCAAGTTTTTGGCGCCGTTGCCGGGGATTGTTCAAGTTTTGAGCAAGCTTTTGGTAACATCAGTGCCAAGATCCGGCAACCGCACCAAGTTTTTGGCGCCGTTGCCGGGGATTGTTCAGTTTGGACAACTGACGGTTCATCTTGTTGCTTAGATTAGGTATTTATTTTTTCAAAATTTTTGAAGATGAATTCTAGAGTTTCATGATGATTTGTTGAAATCTGGCTGGCTGAGAAGCCATGTCTAATCTCATTGGACTGAGGTTTCAACTTATCATCACAAGAGCTTGTTGATTTCTATCAATCTTGCTTTTGGAGCAGTGATCTGCTAAGGCTTGGCTGGCCATTGGCCATGTCTAGTGTTTTGGACCGAAGCTTTCTTTGAAAGCTTGGCTGGCTGTGAAGCCATGTCTAATTCCTGGACCGGAGTCTTAGACTAGCATTGCACTGATTCCTGGAATTCTCATTGAGAATTTTGATACCTTTATTTTCTTTTTCCACTTAATTTTCGAAAAACACAAAAAAATTTACAAAATCATAAAATCCAAAAAAATATTTCTTGTTTGAATCTAGTGTCTCATGTTAAGTTTGGTGTCAATTGCATGTTTCTGTTCTTATTGCATTCATTCATGTGTCTTAAGGATCTTCAAATAATTCTTGATGATTTCTTACTCTAATCTTTGAATTCTCTTGACTTGAGTGTTTATGTTTCTCATATGCATTCTCATTAGTGTCAGTAGTATAGAAACTGCTAAGTTTGGTGTCTTGCATGCATTGCTATTTAATTTTAGTTGTATTTTGATTTTTCCTTATTATTAAAAATCCAAAAATATTTTTAATTTGTGTTTTCTCAAGTCATTAATACAGAGAATTGAAGATTCAGAACATGTTGCAGAGGAATTATACAGAAAAAGCTGGGCGTTCAAAACGCCAGTGAAGAAGGACAGACTGGCGTTTAAACGCCAGCCAGGGTACCTGGTTGGGCGTTTAACGCCCAAAAAGGTATAGTTTTTCAAAATCAATTTCTTTCCATTTTCAAAGATACTTACTATCAATTAATGATTTGATTCAACATTTCAAGTATGTTGCCTTTTCTGTTGAGGAAGGTTTAATGTTTGAATCATATCTTTTCTGTTAGTCAAGTTTTTAATTTTCAAAATCAAATCTTTTTAAAATGTTTTTCAAATCATATCTTCTCAATCACATTTTTTTTCAAACTAATCATATCTTCTTAACCACATCTTTTTCAAAATAGTTTTCAATCAAATCTTTTTAATTTCTAATTTCAAAATCTTTTTCAAAAATTACTTGATCTCTTTCCCACTTTCATTTTCAAAAATTAAGTAATGTTTTTCAAAAATGTTTTCAAAATTTTTTTTACTTAATTCTCGAAAATCACTTCCCTCCTTCTCATATCCTTCTATTTATGGACTAACACTATCCCTTAATGCAAAATTCGAACTCCATCTTCTTTGATAAGTTCGAATTTTCTACTTCTGTCTTCTACTATTCTTTTCCTCTGACACTTCAAGGAATCTCTATACTGTGACATAGAGGATTCCACATTTTCTTGTTCTCTTCTCTTTCATATGAGCAGGAGCAAAGACAAAAGCATTCTTGTTGAGGCTGATCCTGAACCTGAAAGGACCTTGAAGAGAAAGCTAAGAGAAGCCAAAGCGCAACTCTCTGTAGAGGACCTAACAGAAATCTTCAAAGAAGAAGAACACATGGCAGCCGAAAACAACAACAATGCCAACAATGCAAGGAAGGTGCTGGGTGACTTCACTGCACCTACTCCCGATTTCTATGGGAGAAGCATCTCTATCCCTGCCATTGGAGCAAACAACTTTGAGCT
>NC_029778.3:31427330-31427961 GCF_000817695.3 Arachis duranensis | reverse complement strand
GGAGACATCCCTATTGATGAGGACAAGCCCATCACTAAGAAGAGGATGGAGCACACAAGAGACCCCACTCATCATGAGATCCCTGAGATTCCTCAAGGGATGCACTTTCCTCCACACAACTATTGGGAGCAACTAAACACCTCCCTAGGAGAATTGAGTTCCAACATGGGACAACTAAGGGTGAAGCATCAAGAACACTCCATCATCCTCCATGAAATCAGAGAAGATCAAAGAATCATGAGGGAGGGGCAACAAAGACAAGGAAAAGACATTGAGGAGCTCAAGCACTCCATAGGATCTTCAAGAGGAAGAAAGAGCCGCCATCACTAAGGTGGACCCGTTCCTTGATTTCCTTGTTCTTTATTCTTCTGTTTTTCGAATTTTTTTATGCTTATGTTTATCTATGTTTGTGTCTTGTGATCATTAGTGTCTTAGTGTCCATGCCTTAAAGTTATGAATGTCCTATGAATCCATCACCTCTCTTGAATGAAAAATGTTCTTAATTGAAAAAGAAAGAATTGCATGAATTTTGAATTTTATAACAGTTTAGTTATTTTGATGTGGTGGCAATACTTTTGTTTTCTGAATGTATGCTTAAACAGTGCATATGTATCTTGAATTTGTGGTTCAT
>NC_029778.3:31426775-31427300 GCF_000817695.3 Arachis duranensis | reverse complement strand
TGTGGTTCATGAATGTTGGCTCTTAAAAGAATGATGAAAAAGGAGAAATGTTACTGAGGATCTGAAAAATCATAAAAATGATTCTTGAAGCAAGAAAAAGCAGTGAATACAAAAAAAAAATTCGAAAAAAAAGGGAGAAAAGAGAAAACGAAAAAAAAGAAAGAAAAGAAAAAGAAATAAAGTTGTGATCCAATAACACTATCTGGATTCTAAGTTCCTAAAGAAGCCAATCATTCTGAATTTCAAAGGATAGAGTGAGATGCCAAAACTGTTCAGAGGCAAAAAGCTAAAAGCCCCGCTCATCTAATTGATACTGATCTTCACAGATGTTTTTGGAATTCATTGCATATTCTCTTCTTTTTATCTTATTTGATTTTCAGTTGCATGAGGACAAGCAACAATTTAAGTTTGGTGTTGTGATGAGCGGATAATTTGTACGCTTTTTGGCATTGTTTTTAGTATGTTTTTAGTATGATATAGTTAGTTTTTAGTATATTTTTATTAGTTTTTAGTTAAAATTCACTG
>NC_029778.3:31426303-31426558 GCF_000817695.3 Arachis duranensis | reverse complement strand
AAGCCCAATTGGCGCGCTCTCAACGGCGTTGGAAAGTAGACATCTTGGGCTTTCCAGAAATATATGATAGTCTATACTTTGCCCAAGATTTGATGGCCCAAACCGGTGTTCAAAGTCACCTTCAAGATTTCCAGCGTTAAACGCCGGAACTGGCACCCAAATGGGAGTTAAACGCCCAAACTAGCACTAAAGCTGGCGTTTAACTCCAAGAAGAGTCTCTACACGAAAATGCTTCATTGCTCAGCCCAAGCACAC
>NC_029778.3:31420669-31425734 GCF_000817695.3 Arachis duranensis | reverse complement strand
GTTCATCACCATATCCATTTGAGTTTGCCTGACTAAGATTTACAAGATGACCATAGCTTGCTTCATACTAACAATCTCCGTGGGATCGACCCTTACTCGCGTAAGGTTTATTACTTGGACGACCCAGTGCACTTGCTGGTTAGTTGTGCGAAGTTGTGTAATGCCATGGTATTGAACACCAAGTTTGTGGGGTTCATGACCGGGGATTATGAGAGTTGTGAAAAGTATTGTTCACAATTTCGCGCACCACTCTCTCTTCTTGATGTTTTGATCATGCACAGCTTTCATCTTTTCCTTGTATATTCTGGAGTTTTCATAAGCTTCTAGGCGAAGGTTCTCCAGTTCTACGTAAGGTTTATTACTTGGACGACCCAGTACACTTGCTGGTTAGTTGTGCGAAGTTCTGATAAATAGTTGAGATTGCAATTGAGCGTACCATGTTGATGGCGCCATTGATGATCACAATTTCATGCACCAGATGACAAGCTTTTCCATAAACTAAGCGGAAGGGACTCATTCCAATGGGTGTCTTGTATGCTGTTCTATATGCCCACAGTGCATCTTGTAGTCTGGTGCTCCAGTCTTTTCTGTGAGGCTTTACTATCTTTTGTAAGATACGTTTAATTTCTCTGTTTGACACCTCGGCTTGCCCATTAGTTTGGGGATGGTAAGCTGTTGCAACTTTATGGATTATCCCATGCTTCTTCATCAATCCTGTTAGTCTTCTGTTACAAAAATGGGTGCCTTGATCGCTCACGATCGCTCGTGGTGATCCAAAGCGGCATATAATATGGTTTCTCACAAAGGAAACAACAGTGTTAGCATCATCAGTGCGGGTAGGAATTGCTTCCACCCATTTGGAAACATAATCTACAGCTAACAATATATAAAAATATCCACTAGAATTTGGAAATGGACACATGAAGTCAATGCCCCAAACATCAAAAATTTCACAGAAAAGCATATATTGTTGAGGCATCTCATCCCTCTTGGATATGTTACCAAATTTCTGGCATGGGTGACAAGATTTACAAAACTCAGCAGCATTTTTAAAAAGAGTAGGCCACCAGAATCCACAGTCTAAGATTTTTCTAGCTGTTCGTTGAGGGCCAAAATGTCCTCCACTTTCAGATGAGTGACAGGCTTCTAAAATAGACTGGAATTCTGATTGAGGTATACAACGTCTAATTATCTGGTCAGTGCCACATCTCCATAAATATGGGTCATCCTATATATAATATTTAGACTCGCTTTTCAGCTTGTCTCTTTGATGTATAGAAAAATGTGGAGGAAATGTGCGGCTAACTAAATAATTAGCAATAGGTGCATACCAAGGGACTACTTCAGATACTGCTTACAGGTTGTCAAAAGGAAAATTATCATCTATAGGAGTAGAATCATCTTTAATATGTTCAAGGCGACTTGAGTGGAGGCATCCTTAATGTGCTCAAGAAAACTCAAGTGGTCTGTCACTAGATTCTGGTTACCACTCCTATCCTTGATTTCTAAATCAAACTCTTGTAACAGCAGTATCCAACGTATAAGTCTTGGTTTGGATTCCTTTTTAGCCAATAGATACTTTAGAGCTGCATGGTCCGAATACACTACTACTCTAGTACCAAGTAAATAAGCCCGGAATTTATCCAGAGCAAAAACAATAGCGAGTAGCTCTTTCTCAGTAGTGGTATAATTGGACTGGGCAGTGTCTAAAGTCTTAGACGCATAGGCAATAACAAAAGGATTTTTACCTTCACGTTGAGCCAGTGCTGCTCCTACTGCATGGTTGGAAGCATCGCACATGATTTCAAATGGCTGGCTCCAATCGGGTCCTCTCACAATTGGAGCTTGAGTTAGAGCAGTCTTTAGCTTATCAAATGCTTGTTTGCAATCCTCACTGTCGAACTCAATATCCTTTTGTAGTAATCTGGATAAGGGAAGTGCCACCTTACTAAAGTCCTTAATAAATCTCTTGTAGAAACCTGCATGGCCAAGGAACGAATGGACTTTCCTCACAGAAGAGGGGTAAGGTAGACTAGAAATAACATTCACCTTTGCTGGGTCTACAGAAATGCCATTATTAGATACCACATGTCCCAATACAATCCCTTGCTTTACCATAAAGTGGCATTTTCGAAATTCAATACAAGGTTTGTATTAATACATCTATCTAATACTCTAGATAATCCATCTAAGCAAAGGTTAAAAGAATCACCATAAACGCTAAAATCGTCCATAAAAGCTTCCATACATTCCTCAATAAGATCAGAGAAAAGACTCATCATGCACCTTTGGAAAGTAGCTGGTGCATTGCACAAGCCAAAGGGCATTCTTTTATAAGCATAGGTTCCAAAAGGACATGTAAAAGTAGTCTTTTCCTGATCCTCAGGAGCTATATGAATTTGGAAATAACCTGTGTAACCATCTAAAAAGCAATAATGTGATTTACCTGACAGGCGATCCAGCATTTGATCAATGAATGGAAGTGGATAGTAATCCTTACGAGTAGCTTGGTTGAGATGTCTGTAATCAATGGAGACTCTCCAAGCATTCTGAACTCTAGCTGCTATGAGCTCTCCATGCTCATTTTTCACTGTAGTGACTCCGGACTTCTTGGGCACCACTTGCACTGGGATTACCCATTCACTGTCTGAAATGGGATATATGATACCGGCCTCCAATAGTCTGGTCACTTCCTTTTTGACAACTTCCAAGATGGTGGGATTTAATCTTCTTTGTGGTTGACGGACAGGTCTTGCTCCCTCTTCTAAAAATATTCTGTGCTTGCATATTTGAGGGTTGATTCCCACTATGTCTGCCAAACTCCACCCTATTGCCTTCTTATGCTTCCTTAACACATCAAGTAGCTATTCTTCTTGTTGAGAACTCAGTTCTCTTGCAATAATAACCGGAAGCTTCTGCTCATCCTTAAGGTAAGCATATTTAAGATGTGGAGGGAGAGGTTTCAATTCTAACTTTTGATCATGGACAGGCTCTGGGTTATCTGGGGCTTGTGAAAATGGAGAAGTGTTCTCATTGTCAGTTAAGAAGGTCCCCACACTTGGACCTTGTCCAGTGTGCCTCTCTTCAAACTCTTCCTTTTGAACTTCAGCCACACTTTTGTCTAAAACATCACACTGGAAGATAGAACGATCTTCTGGGGGGTTGTCAATGACTCCATTCAGATTGAAGATTACTATGCGGCCATCTATTTCAAAGGAGTATGTCCCTGAAAAAGCATCCAATTTGAATTTTGATGTCTTCAGGAATGGTCTTAAGCATCCAACTTGAATTTTGATGTCTTCAGGAATGGTCTTCCAAGTAGGATTGATGATGGCTTATCTGAATCATTATGGGGCATCTCCAAGATATAAAAATCAGTGGGAAATGTGAGCCCTTTAATGTTCACCAAAACATCTTCAGCAACTCCAGCAACTGTAATAATGCTTTTATCTGCTAACACAAAATGAGCCGCCGACCTTTTTAAGGGAGGGAGCCTTAAAACATCACATATAGACAAAGGCATTATACTGACACATGCTCCTAAGTCACACATGCAATCATAAATTACTACACCACCAATAGTACAACTAACTATGCAAGGACCTGGATCACTACATTTTCAGGTAATCCTCCCATTAAAGCAGATATAGAACTACCTAAAGGAATAGTTTCTAATTCAGTAATTTTATCTTTATGGATACATAAGTCTTTTAGAAACTTTGCATATTTAGGTACCTAATGAATAACATCCAAAAGGGGAACAGTTACCTCAACCTTTTTGAATATTTCTACCATTTTAGGATCAGGTTCCAGCTGCTTCCTAGGCTTCCTTGCAAGTTATGGAAATGGAATGGGAGTAGTGTTTTCTGTGGTGCCTGCACCTTTTTGTGCCTCTTCCTGTGGTTGAGCTATCTCTTCTTCAGCTATGTCCTGTATATCCTCTTCCTCTTCAACATCTTCGATTCTACCACCTCTTCAGCTGAGGCGTATTCTGGTGAGCTTGGTTCCTCCTGATTCCTCTCCTGCAGTGTGGTTCCGGACCTCAGGGTGATGGCATTAATTCCTCCCTTTGGATTGGGTAATGGTTGAGAGGGGATTCCAGTGGTGCTTGAAGGTTGGTTACTGGAATTTTGTGCTAAACCAAGTTGTGTCATAAAAGCTTGTAGAGTAGAGGTGAAACCATTTAGATTGGCGTTAATACTGTTCATGATGGTATTTTTCATGGCCAGTTGTCTTTTCTCAAAAGCTTGTAATAATTCTTCATTAGAAGATACAGAAGAATGAGTAAATTGAGAGGTTTGCTGCTGATTGTTCGGTGGTCCTTGGTTTTGCCTCAGGTGAGGTGCTCGGTATGGTTGATTTTGCTGCCTGTTGTTGTAATTATTCCACCTCTGATTTCCCTAATTATCTCTGCCTCCCCTATTATTGTTATCCCTCCAATTCTGGTTTGAATTGTCCTGCCATCCATGGTTATTATTTCCACTTTGATTGTACCCTTGGTTGGGGCGGTCATAGAAGTTGTGAGTGGATGCCACCATGTTGTCTTCTTGTTGGAGCTGAGGGCATTCATCAGTGTAATGGCTGTAATCAGCACAAATTCCGCAAATTCTTTGTGGAACTAATTGTTGGTTTTGCTGCGGTTGAGTTTGCTGAGCTTGTTGATTTAACTGCATTTGCTTCAGCAGGTTGGTCATTTCACAGATGCTTCGATTTAGAGCAGCAGTCTCTATGCCAGAAGATACTTCTGCAACAGCCCTTGAACGGCCTTGCTTCTGTCTGTGGTTCCGAGTAGATTCAGCTAAATCACTGATCAATTGCCAAGCTTCATCAGTGATCTTGTACTTCTTCATAGACCCATTACTGGCACTTTCCAATGTGGTCTTATTTTGGGGTCTCATACCTTGTGTGACATAGCTGAGTAGCACGATCTTGTCAATCATGTGGTGGGGGCATGCTTCCAGAAGATTATTGAAGCGCTCCCAGTATTCAAAGAGAGTATCATTGTCATCCTGAACAATTGTAGAGATATCCTTCCTCAGTTTATCAGTAACTTCAGATGGGAAGG
>NC_029778.3:31417872-31420573 GCF_000817695.3 Arachis duranensis | reverse complement strand
AGCAGAATTGAAGTTTCATCAGCGCCATCACACCTGACAGTAGAACAGGCTACTTGGAAATCTCTCAAGTGCTTGATAGGCTTTTGAGCAGGTAGGCCATGAAACCTCGGCATCAAATTTAGCAGTGCGGTCTTTATTTCAAAATCCGTAGCTACCGCTGGATGATGCGCTTGAAACGGTTGCAGTGTAAAATCAGGAGCTCCTTTCTCCTGAATGGTAATTCTTCTAGCTGCCATGTTTTCTGCACGTAAAACAACCAAATCAGTAGAACGGGGGCTGGTTTCTTCCTCAGATTCACTTTCAGATCCGCCCTCAGAGCGGACTAACCTACGCTGTTCTCGCCTTATTCGTGAAATTGTTCTTCCAATTTTAGGATCGAATATTAGCAAGCGCGGATCAGGAAGTGAACGTGTCATTTGACAGAAGAAACACGCAGCTCATAGTAGCAAAATTAAAGAAAATGCAAATAAATAAATTCTAATTAATAAAATAAGCACTCTATTGCAACTCCCCGGCAATGGCGCCAAAAATTGATGAGGTGCAGAAGCTGGTGAATTAAAAATTTATTAAAATGGTTATGTTGCAGGTATAGTTCTTAACTCACCAAAAATCTGCCTATCAATTTAAAAATATGTCACTGAAAGTTTAAATTAAAATTACTGGGAGTTTTAAGTCCCAGGTCATCTCTCAACGAGTTGCAGAAAAATGTGCTGTTTTATTAATCAGATATTCCAAAAAGAGTTGAGCTAAGTAAATTGGGATTCAAATTGAGGAATTTTAAATAATAGAAATAAGAGGCATTGACTGGGAATTGATTGGTTAGAATCTCTATCATTGATGGTGTGATTGTAAGATTAATTTATAATTAATAGTTGTTCTGTTTGGTTATCCCTTACTAGGTAAGAGAAAGTCAAACAAGTGGAAATGCTAGATCTGTTCACAAGTTACAACCCACTTAGTTCAAAGGGATTGGCGTCGGTGACAGGATAGCAATCCAACATTTAACCCAATTACAAATTTTTCTTTCAATCCTTCCAACTCAAGAGTTCCTTTTAATCAACTCCCCATCAAGTAATGAAACTACTCACTCATTGTAAATAAAAAATCCATGGCATATGAAAGGGAATTAAAAGAAGACATGATTATTGGAATGGAAATTAAATTAAAAAGAAATAATCCTTGCATTAATTAATCATAAAAGTATCTGAATGACAAAATTGAACATAACAAAGAACATGGAAGAATAAAACCAAGTTAAGAGAACAAACTAGAGTGATGAAGTCTTTATGAGGAAAATAACTCTTCTCAATGTTCCAATGCTAAGATCAATTGAAATTTAAAATTCTAAAAACTAGAGAGAAAAACCTAAGAGAGTGAAAAACTAGATCTAAAACTACTCAATGAATGTGTCTCTTGTTTCTGCATATTCTCTGACTCTAGTCTACTGTTCCGGGCCAAAAACTGGGCCGAAATAGGGTCCAAAGTTGCTGGTTTCAGATTCTGCAGTTTATGCAGATCGCGCATGTCACGCGATCGCGTCGTCCATGCGGACGCGTCGCTTGCGCTTTTCCTCTTCGCGCGTTCGCGTCGTCCACGCTACCGCGTTGCTTGTGCTTTCCAATCCGCGCGGCCGCGCAAGCCATGCGGCCGCGTCACTGCAATTTGCGCTCCTTCGCGCGGTCGCGTGAGCCATGCGACCGCGTCACTTTTCGCTGGTTATCTCCTCAAACTCTTGTGTTCCTTTCCATTTTTGCTAGCTTCCTCTCCAATCTCCGTCTCATTCATGCCCTATAAAGCCTGAAACGCTTGACACACAGATTACGGCATCGAATGGAATAAAGGAGAATTAAAATTAAATAATTAAAGTCTCTAGGAAGCAATTTTTAAATGTAATAAATTCAGGAAGGAAATCTAAATGCATGCTAAATTGATGAATAAGTGGGTAAGGATCACGACAAAACCACACAATTAAACACAATATAAACTATAAAATAGTGGTTTATCAGTGGTGAACAAGAAGAATCCTCTATGAAGTGCCCAACAATCCTCCTAGACCCATCTATTTGAGAACTATTCCCACCTTTGTATTCAACTCTTGAAGTATCAACCAGAATGAGCCTTGATTTGCAACGCCAACCACGAAACATCTTTCGCTTATGCTTCATCCCACAAAGCATCCTAAGTTGACTATCCATTTCAAGCAAGCCATACTCAAGTGGGACAATAAAGCTAATAGAAATGAATTTTATCCACTCAAGTGAGGGAGTAGATGGCAACCTAGGTAAAGATGCTTCCAAAGGTCTTGACAAAGCGTAACCTACCCCCGTTCTTCTATTTCTAGGGACTTCCACCTCTTCACAAGATCTCTTAATCTCAATCCTTTGTTCAACAATTTTATCTAAACCTTTTCCTTTACTCAAATCATAATAGGGAGGGTGAGAAAAATTTACCTCCTCAACGCTTTCAAATCCAATGGGAGAAGGTTCTTCATGCTCAAAAAATTCTTCACTACTAAGACTTGATGCTTGATCTTCATCACCAAGGGAACTCAATTCTTGCTCTATCCCATCCAAGTGTTCATATGGAATATGCCTTGGAAGGTGTGCACTTTCCTCCCTAGCATCAATTTCAATCATCTTGGAGGGGTTTTCTTCAACTCTATGTTCCCATGGAGGCTCCGCATCTCCTAAGTCTTCTACCA
>NC_029778.3:31413520-31416832 GCF_000817695.3 Arachis duranensis | reverse complement strand
TGAGATTTTAAACAAGAAATATAAATGGCAAAGGAAATAAACTAACAACTAACAAAGCTTTTGACAAGATATGAGTACTAGAAGTCCTATCCTAGTTATCCTCCTCAATTGTGATAACAAATTGTCCATTACTCCCACTTAGTTAACCTCTAACCATGGAGGAAAGTCAAATGGATGAATCAATTTGATTCCTCAAGTCCTAATCAACTCCTAAAGGAAAGACTAGTTTTAGAGGCATTCAAATCAATTAGCAACTTCTAATTATCAATCAACAAGGGAATTAGATAACTCAAGAGTCACTAATTACTCCACCTAGGCCAAGAGGAACAAAAGCTACACTAAAATCCAACCAAGCATTTCATCAAATACTTGGAAGGCACAAAAGAAAATTAAAGCAAATTGACAACAAGAATAGAATCTAACAACAATTATTGAAAAGAATTAACAACAACAATTAAAGGAAACAAGATCTACATGAATTACCTCTTATTGAATTGAAAGAAAATGGAAGGAACAATAGTAGATCTACAACAAAGTACAAGAACAACATAAAAGAGATTACAACAAAAGAATAGAAGAAGAATGAATGTGACAACAAGGAATTGAAAGGTAGAAGTAGATGAATGAATGAATTAAAACCTAGATCTAAAAACTAAACCTAATCCTAATCCTAATTCTAGAAAGAAGAGAAAGCTTCTCTCTCTAGAAACTACTTCTAAACTAATCCTAATGAATGTGTAAAAATGAATGGAATCCCCCTTGCTCTTC
This sequence comes from Arachis duranensis, assembly GCF_000817695.3. Lineage (NCBI taxonomy): Eukaryota > Viridiplantae > Streptophyta > Magnoliopsida > Fabales > Fabaceae > Arachis > Arachis duranensis. The sequence continues at coordinate 31,416,064 of NC_029778.3, read as the reverse complement.
AATCCTTGGCTTTAAATAGTATTTCTGGCGCCAAAGTTGGTTGAGATTGGGCCCCACAACCCTTGAGAGTTCGTTGGGTGCGTTTTCATTAAAAAATCATAAACCAACAACGACGCGTACGCGCACAGCCCGCGTACGCGTCCATGGGGTGATTCGCAAGGTGCGCGCAAGCGCCAGGTGCGCGCGCGCGTCCATGGGTGAGTTGAACTTCTTTGACTTTTCATGATTTCTCCACTTTGCATGCTTTCCTCTTCACTCCTTTGATCCATTCCTAGCCCTTTTCAATCTGAAATCACTAACAAACATATCAAGGCATCTAGTGGAATCAAAGGTGAATAAAAACCATCAAATTAAAGGTCTAAAAGCATGTTTTCACATCTAAGCACAAATAAGGAGACAATCACAATACTATGCTATTTTATTGAATAAATGTGGGTAAAAGGTGTTAAAATATCCTAAAATCAATACAAGATAAACCGTACAAATGGGGTTTATCAGTGGTATAATCAAGGATCATTCTTTATCTCTTCTCATGAGCAATTAGACCAAGAAATTGGCTATTGATCAAGATTTGAGAGATTGAGTCACCAAGGAATTTGGGCTCAATCAATTATGATTGCCAAGAGGTAAATGAGTTGCATGATTGAAGATGAGATGAAATCAATTAATCTGGAGAATGCAATATCTCTTGATCCCAATATTTATTTTATCTTTCTTTCTTTTATTTACTTTGTGGTTATTTACATTTTTTGCACTTTACATTTCCAGCACTTTACTTTCTTTTACTTTACTTTCCTTACCATTTACTTTCTTGCACTTTATTGCTTTTCATTACTTTCATGTCATTTACTTTTCTTGTTGCTTATTATCACTCAAAATTAAATCGTCTAACTAGGCTAATTAATCAACTATTTGCTTGCTTAATCCAATTAATCTCTGTGGATACGATCCCACTCCATTGTGTGTTATTACTTGACGATAATTTGGTGTGCTTGCCAAAGAACGGATTCATTATATGTGGGTAGTGTATTCCGGTCATCAATGACTGCGCATCATGTTATGTTTTTCTATGCTTTTTCATATCAAAAATTAGTTTATAATGCCAATTATTGAGTATTTGTTGTGCTTAAGTTGTATATTGCTTTGATCCTTTGATTTGATGAATTTTGTAGGAAATGATAGAAAAAGAAACAATAAAAGCACTAATAGAGGAAGCACACTCTCAAGGTGGCAAAAGAGTTGGAAACAAAATAAAAGAGAAGCAAAGAGGATTTGCAACCCTGACCTCTTCACACTAAAAAAATAACTCAAGCTACAAATCTCAAAAAGAGGTTCACTCAGTGCCATTGAAAAGTAGGCTTCCAGAGCTTTCCAACCATATATAACACTTTATAGTGGACACTATATTTAAGGGTGCAAATTGCAATTCTTTCTCCACTGCGTACTCGGCGTGGCACGCCAAAACCTGGGCGTGGCATGCTAGGCTAAATTTCCAGCAAATATGCCAGACTGACCTCTTCACTTCAAATGATCATAACTTAGCTAGAGAAGTCCAAATAACATGCTTTCATCGGCGTTAGAAAGCTGAGATCCAGGGCTTTCTAATGATATATAATAGTCTATAGTGGGTGTTCATACCCTGACCAGGCTCCTCCAACTCGGCAAATTCATAAAAGGTCCGACCTCGTCCTAAGGCTCACGCCTAAAGGTCGGACCTCGGACAATAAAGCAAGGAAGGCCCCTCAAAAGGAACGCAGCCCAAAACCTAAAGGCCAAAGAGGCCTAGAAAAGGCGGTTCCACAAAGATAGAGATAAAACTCCCAAAGATAAGATAAGATAAGAATATCTTATCCAGGGAAGATCACGGCCAACTACTATAAATACACTGGAGCACCCAGGTATGACATTCATTCCACATTCTACACATATCTGCTTGGACCCATGCTAACTTAAGCATCGGAGTGTCATTGCAGGTACAACCACCAACCACTCTGCATATCAAGCTCGGGTCCCTGAACCCCCACCTCGGGCCTCTCCAGACGACCGAGCTACACGTTTCAGGTAACCCTCGGAACATTGGCGCCGTTGCCGGGGACCTGGAAGTCATCCCTCTACCATGGCGGACGACCCTCACAACAATGACCGCGCTGCATCTGAACAAGAGGACGAAATTGACACCGGAGAACGACCGGACAGCCCTCTATCACCACGCACTCCAGGAGGAAACAAACAGAATCGCCCAAAGACATCACTCCCAAACAAAGATCCACAAAATTCCGAAAAAGAGAAGAGCTCGGAAATTCTAGAAGCAGTCCGGGCACAACAAAACCGACTGAAACAACTCGAAGAGGACATAAAGAAGCAGAAAGAAACTGAACAAGATCTGAGAAGGGAGACTCGAAAGCGCAGAGAATTAGAAGAAAAACTGCGGAAAATAGAGGCCAACCTGAAAGACCGGACAGAACGCGGCACCACCCCCGAAGGCAACCATGATCCCTTCACGCAAGAGATCATGAAGGAGAAGGTACCGCGGAACTTCAAACC
>NC_029778.3:31412724-31413349 GCF_000817695.3 Arachis duranensis | reverse complement strand
TACCCGACCTCCCTATACGAGGTGCAGGAGCGTCAGAAAAATATATCAACATGGAGGAAGCCTCCCAGCTAAGAGACTCTTCTAGGAAGGAATCAACCTACCCACTCCGAGATCGAGATCGGGAACAGAAGAAGAAAGAAGAACCCAACTCGGACAAGCCACGGAAGTACCACAACTACACCCCCCTCCGAGTCTCCCTGGTAGACATCTACAGAGAAGTATGCCACACCGAAAAGATCCCACCGCCCCGACTGCTAAAACACAAGAGAGCGGGGAGAGATCGGTCCGAATACTGTGAATATCACAAGCTCTACGGTCATTCTACTAACGACTGCTACGACCTAAAAAATGTTATAGAAAAGCTTGCCAGAGAAGGAAAACTCGACAGATACATAGCAGAGAAAGGAGAAGAGACCAGGAAGAGAAGGCGGGGAGATAACGAAGATCGGGCCGAACAAACCCCGCGAGCCCCTGAAAGGCACGTTCACATGATAAATGGAGGTTTTGCAGGCGGAGGAACATCCAGATCCTCGCGAAAAAGACACCTCAAAGAAGTCTATCACGTCCAAGAAGACAGCCCCCTGCCCAAATTACCTACTATCTCATTTACCCGAGAAGATGCTCA
>NC_029778.3:31410340-31411131 GCF_000817695.3 Arachis duranensis | reverse complement strand
CTTAACCCGACAAAGTGCACCTTCGCCGCAGAAGCCGGAAAGTTCTTAGGCTTCATGTTGACTCAAAGGGGCATCGAAGCGAACCCGGACAAATGCCAGGCGATACTCAATATGAAGAGCCCGACGTGTGTCAAAGAAGTACAACAACTGAATGGAAGGTTAGCTGCCCTATCAAGATTCTTGGGAGGAGCAGCAATAAAATCACTACCTCTCTACTCACTCCTAAAGAAAGGGAAACCCTTCTCATGGACCCCGGAGTGTGAAAAAGCCTTTCAAGAATTCAAGGAATTCCTCGGACAGCCACCAATCCTAACCCGACCTTTAAAAGGAGAAGAACTCGTACTATACCTCTCGGTTGGACATCGAGCAGTCGCTTCAGCATTAATACGAAAAAATGACCAAGGGCAACACCCCATATACTTTGTAAGCAAAGCACTACAAGGGGCCGAATTAAACTATCAAAAGATAGAAAAATTCGCCTACGCCCTAGTGTTCACAGCTCGGAGGCTCCGTCCCTACTTTCAAGCCCACACCATCAAAGTCCGGACAAACCAACCCATGAGACACATCCTCCAAAAAACAGACCTGGCAGGACGAATACTACAATGGGCGGTGGAACTGTCCGAGTTCGACCTCCACTATGAAAACCGGACTGCCATAAAATCTCAGTATCTAGACGACTTCATCGCAGAATACACTGAAACCCCTGGAACCCCACTCTCATGGAACCTGTATGTCGACGGGTCCTCAAACAAAACTGGAAGCGGAGCCGGGGTTATACTCGAAAGCGA
>NC_029778.3:31408442-31409140 GCF_000817695.3 Arachis duranensis | reverse complement strand
CCCAGGTACTATGGGCATATCGGACAACCCCACACTCCACAACGGGAGAATCACCGTTCCGACTAGCTTACGGGATGGAGGCAATGATTCCTATCGAAATAGATGAAGGGTCACCCAGAGTCGTCTTCTACAACGAAGAAGGTAACCCGCAGGCACAAAAGGAAGAGCTCGACCTCCTCCCCGAGGTCCGAGAAAGAGCCCGAATCCGAGAAGAAGCCTTAAAACGGCGAACGGCCCTCAGATACAATCAGAAAGTAATAAAGCGAAGCTTCTCCATTCACGACCTAATTCTAATCCGAAATGACATCGAAACACAAAAGTCGGGAGAAGGAAAGCTAGCTGCAAATTGGAAAGGACCCTACAAGGTAACAGAAGTCTTAGGAACAGGCTATTACAAAGTATCCGACCTAGAAGGCAATGAGCTGCCCAGGGCCTGGCACGCCTGTAATCTAAGACGATACTACAGCTAGAAAAATATAACCCGAGGTGTACTCTTTTTCCTGCAAAGGTTTTTTAATGAGACACCCGGTCGAGAAAGGCACCCGACCTAGCCAAGGGTAAACATTCTGTAAATATTCTTTCTTTTTTAATACTAATAGAATTTTTCTCTTTTCTTTCTCCTTCCTCTTCCACATGATGAAACAAATCCTGGAAAGTACCCCGCCAAGGCGCATTAATTTATGCTCGGCAAAACACAA
>NC_029778.3:31384684-31407005 GCF_000817695.3 Arachis duranensis | reverse complement strand
GACCTTGAAATAAAAGTTCTTAAAATCATGGAAGGACTCATCATACAGGGTACAAAACTTCCTTCCCTGGTTAGCCCTAAAAGAGACCCAAGACACCTTCCCTCCACCCGACCCCGGCTTCGTCAACACAAACAAATAGGAAAAAAGAGAAATAGAGGGAGCGACGCCCAAAAACTGACACAAAAGTTGAAATAGCTTTAAAAACGCCCAAGAATTTGGATGGAGCTGCGTAGGGGCAAGATTACAAGACCATAACACCTCGGACTCCAGATCGGTAAAGGGAAGTCGGACACTCAGCTTAGAGAAAAAACAATCATAAGCATAAAAGAAGAGCTTCTCGGAACTATCTAAGGGCGGGAAGCACACTCTCTCCTCGGAATCCGGGGCTACTAGTTCATAATCCCTCTCAGACTCTCTATTTTCACATATGCTACAGTGCCTACGGAACCTAGCTAAATACTCAGAATCTACCACAGAAGGGACTCTTAGAGGAAGAGGGTCTACCCAACCAAGACCACATGGAATCTTAGTCGACATCGCTTGAAGAACCTTTCGAGACATAAAATTCTTACCTACAAAGAAGAATACAACAGCAAGCAAAATCACATAAAGAAGACAGCGAAAACCCATTCAGCAAAGCAAGAAACAAAAACCCCACGAAGAAAATGCGGCAACCCGGAACAAAAAATACCAGAGAACAAAAAGAGCCCCTCCCCATATACAAACAACAAGCAATGGCGGCGCCTCTTTTCGGGGCAACCCAGGCATAAAGAAAAAGAAACAAACAAGAGCCACACAAAGAACAGAAGCATATGTGCACAAGAAAAGAGAAACATGGGAACAAACCTGGAAGAAAGAAAATGAAGACGGCGAGCAAGGAGAACGAAACGACGGCACAGAGGGAACCCCAGAAAGACACACGGAGAGATTCGGGGAAGCAGAGCAAAGAGAAAGAAGAAGCAGTGCTCGAAAGGGATGAAGAAAAACAAAAACGCAGAAAAAAGGAGGAAAGGGGCAAATAAATAAAGCCTTCACAGAGCCCGAATGGAAATCGAGGAAAAACGGTAAAATGCAATAAATGCAGGAACGGCCATTTTTGAATTTTGAAAAACTACTATGCCCGAGCTCGACCTCCCAAAAAGGACGAACTCGGGCAGGGGCACTGTTCATACCCTGACCAGGCTCCTCCAACTCGGCAAATTCATAAAAGGTCCGACCTCGTCCTAAGGCTCACGCCTAAAGGTCGGACCTCGGACAATAAAGCAAGGAAGGCCCCTCAAAAGGAACGCAGCCCAAAACCTAAAGGCCAAAGAGGCCTAGAAAAGGCGGTTCCACAAAGATAGAGATAAAACTCCAAAAGATAAGATAAGATAAGAATATCTTATCCAGGGAAGATCACGGCCAACTACTATAAATACACTGGAGCACCCAGGTATGACATTCATTCCACATTCTACACATATCTGCTTGGACCCATGCTAACTTAAGCATCGGAGTGTCATTGCAGGTACAACCACCAACCACTCTGCATATCAAGCTCGGGTCCCTGAACCCCCACCTCGGGCCTCTCCAGACGACCGAGCTACAAGTTTCAGGTAACCCTCGGAACAGTGGGCATTTAATTTGGGGACCCAAACAGATCAATATTCAACGAGTAAGGTTTCCCAAACCTTCAAAAGCCCAAAATGACACTCCACATTGGGCCACTTCCTAATACTCCAATTCCTTCATTTATTCTTCAATGTTTCAAGCCTCTATGAAGAGAATTAAAAGTTTACAAGCCCAAGTCAAGCCACAATTAACAATCAATCAAGGCCTCAAGAATAATCTAGAAGTAATTAGAAAATTTGCATTTGATTGTAGTTTCATTTGAATTTTTAATTTAGGTAGCTTATAAATAGGGCCTTAGATTCATCATTTCGGACATACCATGGAAGGGTGGAGGTGACTCCACTCCCCTTTCATTCTCATTCTCTTCTATTCTTCCATTTTTTCATACACACTTTTGTAAATATTTTGCTATGAGTTTCTAATTTTCAACATTGGGAAAGAGAGCTCTATTTCTATTTGATGGATTAAATTGTTTTTATTCTTATTCATCTCTTCATCTCTCTTTGATTTACTATAAGGAATTTTGTTCTTCAAGTTAGCATTCAATTATCTTGGAAAAGAGATCGAATGTATTTGGGTTTTATGTGAACCTTGGAAGTTGAATCATAAAACCATGTTTCAAATTTCTTCTCACACTTGAGTAGATTTGGGTATGGATGGGATATTGTGACATTTAATCTATCCATTATTTGCGTCTAGAAAAGTGTGTGGTATAATTAAGGACCATTCTTCATCTCTTCTCATGAGTAATTAGACCAAAGAATTGGATATTGATCAAGATTGGGGAGATTGAGTTACTAAGGAATTGGGACTCAATCACTCATGATTTCCAAGAGGTCAATGAGTTGCATGATTGAAGAGGAGATGAAAACTATTGATTCTAAGAATGCAATATCTCTTGATCCCAATGTTAATTTCATTCTTAATTCTTGTTATTTACTTCTTGTCTTTAATTCTTGTCATTTACTTATGCACATTTATGGCTTTATTTACTTTTGCACATTTATGCCTACCAAATGTTTGTAGAAATGCTTCACTTAGTTTTACTTTCTAGTCATTTACTTTCTTGTACTTTACTTTCTTGTACTTTCTATTCCTTGCAATTTACATTCTTGTACTTTAATTTTCAGCACTTTAATTTCTTGTCATTTACTTTCCTTGCACTTTATTGCTTTCATTTAGTTTCATGTTATTTACATTTCTTGTTGCTTATCAGTCAAAATTGAATCCTCTAACTAGAATAATTAATCAACTATTGCTTGCTTAATCCGTTAATCCTCGTGGGATCGACCTCACTCTTTGTGAATTATTACTTGACGATAATTCGGTATACTTGCCGAAGGAATTTTATTAGTGATACATTAATTTCATGATCAAGTTTTTGGCACCATTACCGGGGATTAATTTTGATTAACAAACTACCGGTTGATTGATTATCTAGATTAGGCATTTTTTTTCTTTCTTTTTTTTTCATTTTTTGTCGTTTACTTTGCGTTTTTTTTTATTTCTCTTTTGTTGTTGCTAGCAAGGTGTTTGTGTTATTGCCTCACTAAGAATTCTTTAGTTGTGACACAAAGAATTTCAATTTCTCTTGGTTGTTGTGTTTCATACAACTTTTTTTCAATTAAAATGGAGCTTACCTCACATGTTGATCAATCATATTACATGGGATATTGCCCACCACCACAAAATGATTCATGTCAATATCCTCATGGTGGATGGAAATATCAACAATAAATGATGGATCATGAGCAATCAACCCAAATGGGATATGTCCCAAGGTCACACAATGATCAAGTAAGTTACATGGGGTATTTTCCACCACCACAAAATGATTCAAGTTACTATACTAATTGTGGTTGGGGATATCAAGATCAAGGAATGACGGGGTTTGAGCAATCAAACCAAATGGGATACTTCCCAAGATCTCAAAATGATTCACACTCCTATAAATGGAACAACTGTCCAAATTATGATTGGGAAGGCCAAAACCAAAGAGAATTCAATGTTTCCTATCCCATCCATCAAGAGCCATCATCCCTAGATGCATTTAAGCAAAATTGTCTAACCTCACCTCCAAATTTTTTATATCAAAATTCTTCACCATTTGAGTATGCCTCAACACTGAATTCATTCCAAAACCCAAGCCAATCACCACAACCTACACAACCTTCCTTAGACACCCAAAGATTCTCTAAGATTGAAGCCCTCCTTGAAAGCCTTGGAGAGAATATAAAAATCATTAGAGAAAAGGGAAAGAAGTGTATGGAACGTATAGAGGATTTTACCCAATGGTCTAGGAATTCTTTTAAAGGACAAGAAATCTCTCTCAAGAACATTGGAATGCATTTAGACCAAATGATAGAGGAATTAGAAAAACAAGAAAAAGAGGCACCCATACCAAGTGAGATTCCAATAAAGAAGGAGGAGGTTGTGAGAGTATATAATCCTAAGGTTCCATATCCACAAAGGCTACTTAGGGTGACAAAGGAACATGCAAACTCACTCCCAAAGAAAGCAATGCAAGACCTTACAAAAGAAAAGGAGGAAAACAACCAAGGAAATCCACACTCTAATGAAGTAAAGAGTTTTATGGAGGATTTAATTGAACCATCAATCCAAGAGGTTCTTGATGAAGAAGACACTCCAACCATCACACAACACTTAAGTCTTGCAATCAAGGAAGTGAAGGCAATCAAGGAAAGCACTCAAAGAAGGATTGTGACCAAGAAACAAAAGAAAACATCCATGAAAAAGAAAAGGTCAACAAAAAGCATTCCAACCCCACCCCATCAAGCAAGAAAAATCAAGCGAATAACAGGAAAAGAAAGCTTGTTAGGAGGCAATCAAATCAAGGGGCCTCAATTTTCTCTTCTTCTCCCTTGAAGTCATTTCTTTTAACCAATTGGAAGAAGAGGAAGAAAATTTAGAACCACATGTCTAGCTAATGACATTAAAAGAGCGCTTGTTGAGAGGCAACCCAACCGTTGGTAACATTTTCTTTCTTTGCTTAGTTTTCTTTCAATAATTTGGCATATGATTGCATTCTAAGTTTGGTGTTGCATGCAACAATTTGATCTTCAATCTTTAGTGGGTACTTGCATCATTCTAAAATGAAAGTGTCACACTAAGTTTGGTGTTGCCACTTACCTTTCATGCATAGTACCATGCACAACCAACTTATTAATGCAATTACATTGTCTCTTTTCTTTGTGCCTTGATTCTTATCTCTAATTTTTGCTTGCTTAAACACATGCATTACTTACATATCTTCTTGAAGACATTCATGATTAATCATAAATTCCATCATTACTATTTTATTTGTTGCTTGAGGACAAGCAATCATTATAAGTTTGGTGTTGGAGAAGGAAAGAGTAGGAGGAAAATGACAACAACAAAGATGAAGATCTACAAGGTGGTTAAGCTCCTTTTCCCCTTATTTATGTCCTATACTTTCAATTGCATGATTGTCTTCCATTTCTTTTATATGCATGTGTGTTCTTCTCTTGTGAATAAACATAGCTTGATATTTGAATTGTAACATGTTGCTATGACATTATAACTACCATCTTGAATTTTGTGAGTCAAAATAATTAAGTATCATGATCATGAACAAACAAGGTAATTAAAAAAGAGCCTAGCATGAGCATATAAGTATTGGAAGGCTAGCATGACTATTGTTGCTCAATTGCATTTGAATTTTTTTAATTGAAGTTTTCATCTAGGACATTTTATGAAATTTTTGAAATATTGAAAACCTTGAATAAGCAAATTAATTAAAAGATTAAGAAAGAAAAAGGGAAAAATGAAAAAGTTGAAGGCTCTGAGTACCAAAGACAATAAATTAGTCAAGTACTTTTGGTGTTTATGTATCAAGCAAAAAGCTTGAAAACAAAACACTTAGAGTCAAGGCTAGGCTCAAGTGCAAAGCACTCCCTCAAAGCTTAAGGCTCTAAGCACCAATGATTAGAAGGAAAGTAAAGAAAAGAAAGAAATGAGCTTAAAGAAATCCTCTAATTAAATGCTTGTGGTGCTTATTTATCAAGTAGTAATACTTGAAAACAAAGCATTTAGAGTCAAAGCTTTCAACTAATGGTGCAAAGCACCCAAGAAGATAAGCTAAGAAAAGAATGAAAAGCTTATTTCAAGGAAGGAACATAAAGAAAAAGATTTCATAAAATGAGCTAGATAGAAGCATCAATCATTTGAATTTCTTTTGTGATTGTAGCATGCATAAGAAACTAGCCAACCATGAATATAAAAATTGCTGCTCTTCTCACCATGGTTTATCAAACTTTATTACATGATTCTTTGTTTGCTTGAGGATAAGGAAAGTTTAATTTTGGTGTTGTGATGACTGCACATCATGTTATGTTTTTCTATGCTTTTTCATATAAAAAATTAGTTTATAATGCCCAATTATTGAGTATTTGTTGTTCTTAAGTTCTATATTACTATGATCTTTTGATTCGATGAATTTTTTAGGAAATGATAGAAAACGAAGTAATAAAAACACTAATAGAGGAAGCACACTCTCAAGGTGCCAAAAGAGTTGGAAACAAACTCAAAGAGAAGCAAAGATGATTTGCAACCCTGACCTCTTTACACTCAAACAAAAATAACTCAAGCTACAAAGGTTCAAAAGAGATTTTCTCAGTGCCATTGAAAAGTAGACTTCCAGAGCTTTCCAACCATATATAATACTTTATGGTGGACACTAGATTTGAGGGCGCAAATTGCAATTCTTTCTGCACTGTGTACTCGGCGTGGCACGCCAAAACCTGGGTGTGGCACGCTAGGCCAAATTTCCAAAAAACATGCTAGACTGACCTCTTCACCTTCAAATGATCATAACTTGGCTAGAGAAGTCCAAATAACATGTTCCCATCGGTGTTAGAAAGCTGAGATCTAGGACTTTCCAATGATATATAATAGTCTATAGTGGGCATTTAATTTGGCGACCCAAACAAACCAATATTCATCGAGTAAGGTTTCCCAAACCTTCAAAAGCCCAAAATACCACTTCAATGACACTCCATATTGGGCCACTTCCTAATACTCCAATTCCTTAATTTATTCTTCAATGTTTGAAGCCTATATGAAGAGAATTAAAAGTTCACAAGCCTAAGTCAAGCCACAATTAACAATCAATCAAGGCCACAAGAATAATCTAGAAGTAATTAGGAAATTTGCATTTGATTGTAATTTCATTTAAATTTGTAATTTAGGTAGCTTATAAATAGGGCCTTAGATTAATCATTTTGGACACACCATGGAGGGGTGGAGGTGACTCCACTCCCCTTTCACTCTCATTCTCTTCTCTTCTTTCATTTCTTTCATACACACTTTTGTAAATATATTGCTATGAATTTCTAATTTCCAACATCAGAAAAGAGAGCTCTATTTTTATTTGATGGATTCAATTGTTTTTATTATTCTTCTTCTCTCCATCTCTCTTTGATTTACTAGAAGGAATTTTGTTCATCATGTTAGCATACAATTATCTTGGAAAAGAGATTGAATGTATTTGGGTTTTATGTGAACCTTGGTAGAGGAATCATAAAACCATGCTTAAAATTCCTTCTCACACTTGAGTAGATTTGGGTATGGATGGGATATTGTGACATTTAATCTATCCATTATTTGCGTCTACGAAAGTGTGTGGTATAATTAGGGACCATTCTTCATCTCTTCTCATGACCAATTAGACCAAGGAATTGGCTATTGATCAAGATTGGGGAGTTTGAGTTATCAAGGAATTGGGACTCAATCACTCATGATTGTCAAGAGGTCAATGAGCTGCATGATTGAAGAGGAGATGAAAACTATTGATCCTAAAAATGCAATATCTCTTGATCCCAATGTTAATTTCATTCTTAATTCTTGTTATTTTCTTCTTGTCTTTAATTCTTGTCATTTACTTATGCACATTTATGGCTTTCTTTACTTTTGCACATTTATGCCTACCAAATGTTTGTAAAAATGCTTCACTTAGTTTTACTTTTTAGTCATTTACTTTCTTGCACTTTACTTTCTTGTACTTTCTATTCCTTGCAATTTATATTCTTGTACTTTAATTTTCATCACTTTAATTTCTTGTCATTTACTTTCCTTGCACTTTATTGATTTCATTTAATTTCATGTTATTTACATTTCTTGTTGCTTATCACTCAAAATTGAATCGTCTAACTAGAATAATTAATCAACTATTGCTTGCTTAATCCGTTAATTCTCGTGGGATCGACCTCACTCTTTGTGAGTTATTACCTGACGACAATTCGGTATACTTGCCGAAGAAATTTTTGTAGTGATACATTAATTCCATGATCAGAGGCCTCTACGGCATTGAACGCTGGCTAGGGTGTCTTTTATGGGTGGACGCTGGTCTCTTCTCCTTTGGGCGTTGGACGCCAGAATAGGGCAGAAGGCTGGCATTGAACGTCCGTTTTGGGCCTTCAATTCTAAAGCAAAGTATAAACTATTACATATTTCTGGAACGCTCTGGATGTTATCTTTCCAAAGCCGTTGAGAAAGCTTGATTTGGACTTCTGTAGCTCCAGAAAAGCTATTTCGAGTGCAAGGAGGTCAGATCCAGACAGCATCTGCAGTGCTTTCTCTGCCTCTGAATCAGACTTTTGCTCCAGCTCCTCAATTTTAGCCATAAAATACTTGAAATTTCAAAAAAAATACACAAACCTAAAGCAGAATCCAAAAATGTAAATTTGGCATCAAAATCTATGAAAACTTAATAAAACTTAAACAAAACATACTAAAACCTATATGAAAATGATGGCAAAAAGCGTATAAAATATCCGCTCATCACTCTGGACTCGGATTTCATAAAAAAATTTTAATATAAGCCTTTATAAATTTAGCGTGATTAAATTATTTCTCATGAAATATCGTTTAGCTACTCGCAAGGTTAACACTTTAAGCTACGTCATAGGTAAATACATGATAATAGAACATAAGCATATTTACATATATACAAATGTTCACTGGAACTAATTTTGGAGATACATGTCATCTATCAAAAAACTTAGAACTACACCAAGTTATATATACATATACAAAAGAGGAAGTCAGTCCCAACCCTCACACGAGTTCCCTAAACTGGAACCCTACTACTGAGAGGTCTTACCCCTCTAAAAGTACTACAAAAGCAAGGAAAAAGTGATACTATTGATCATCAAAAGGAGTAAAAAGTTAGCTAGGTCAATCTCCGGAATGGTCTTCAGTTAGAGTGAATACGTACGACATGCCAAGGTAGAAATATGGGCGATGTAACCCAAAACTCAACAGACTCCTCTGCAGAACCCATCTGGGGAGTGGGAGAAAGAAAGAGAAGAAGGGTGAGAACCTAGAGTTCTCAGCAGATAAAAAGGGGAGCCTAAGGTCTTTGTCTCTAAGTTGTCGTGAAATAGAGAAAAAACAAACATAGAAACACAGGGCACAAACATACATACAAAAAGTAAATAGTATAGACAAATAGGAAATGGAAATAAATAATTCAAAAAAAGTTCATATGCGCAAACAAGATGATGCATGCCTATTCCTAGCGCAGACCATGAGCTCATGCGTTGGTTGTCTACCCGCAACCTTATGTTACTCGGAGTGAACCCTGAATATGGTCCCTTTACTATGTCAGTTAGACACCTTGGCATCTCGGTTACCCATGTCAGTTAGGCCTCATCACAATAACATTTTAATGTGCATCACAGTAAGGAATAGTGCTATCAGTTAGGCGAACATTCCTGCATTAGCAATCTCAAGCTATCCGTTAGGCGGGCATTTGCGTATTAGCAGTTTGGCACAAGGCCCATTTAACATACACTTTTCATAATTTACTATTCGTTTTGATTATCTCTTTCAAACATTTTTTCTCATTTCATTTCTCTCTATTATGCCTTCACATCACCAACACTATAAAAAATACCTCCGCATCACCGCCCAGCTATACATACCTCCGCACCACCGCCAAATTATACATACCTTCGCATCACCCATTGACCTTAAAACTTCCTTGGTTGTCCTCATACGACTATTTTAGATCCTAAAGCTTGGTATTGAGGTAATTTAGTCATAGTTTAAACTGGTGCTATTGCTTAAAAAGGATGCTATTATTGTTTTCGAGAAAATGCAGCAAGGAACGGCAGGGGTAGTAGATTTATTAAATTCATTAAAAATTCAATTCTAACCCATTGTCTTTCAAAATTCACGTCCTTAAGCAAGACTCTTCCAGCTTTTCATAAAACTAAATTTCAGATTAATACCATGTCACATGAAAAAGTTATGAGCTTAGAAACACAGCCCTGCTTTTCAGAATTCTGTTTTCAAAATTCAGTAAGCTACCCTCACTCTTTGAACCATAACTAATTTTTTAAAAAACGTTTTGACACAAAATTTTAACTGTAGATTCTGGGCTCAAAAGGATTAAAAATGTCATTAATTTCAGCTCAAAAACTCAACATAATTACAAATTAGGTGGGTTGGAAGTTGGTGCTTATGCAATAGAGAAATAGGATTTTCTGCAGAAACCATCAATCTTTAAAAATTCATTTCTCCCAAACCACTCGTCAATAAAATCTGAATTTTTTATGAGGCACTCAAAACATGTTAAAGTTTAGTGAAAAAATGGTTTCATTAAAAAATAAGAGCTAGTATGCTCCCAGAAATGGTTCTATTCTACTGCCAATTATGCAGAAATCCTGTCTAGACTTTTTCAGCAACCTTACATACCATATTCCATACTTAAAACTATAATCCTTCCAAAAATCACACTTCTAACCTTTTTTCAGTTGTTCAGAGATGCTTTCACAACCAACACATTCTAAGAAAATAAATTTCACAATTTCAAGTACCTAAACAAAGTCAAGCTTGCGCCTTTCTGCATTATACCAAACATAACAATTCATATACCCTATCCATCATTCAAACACATACCAAAACCATATTTATCATCAATCAAGCAAATAATACTTCATCAATTCTCATCATAGGCACAACCACAAAAATAACAATCTAATTATCTTAACCCTTACTTGGTGATGTCGAAAATTGATATGCTTTGCTCCTAAGCTCACTTTCTCAGCTAGAACACCTAATGCATCATAATTTAATTTCATTCATCATTATCATTAGGCCCTTAGGGCCGAATGATGAGTGGATATTTTATATACACTTTTTGGTGGTATTTTTATGTAGTTTTTAGTATGCTTTAGTTACTTTTTAGTATATTTTTATTAGTTTTTATGCAAAAAATCACATTTCTGGACTTTACTATGAGTTTGTGTGTTTTTTTATGATTTTAGGTATTTTCTGGATGAAATTAAGGGACCTGAGCAAAAATCTGATTCAGAAGCTGAAAAAGAACTGCAGATGCTGTTGGATTCTGACCCTCCTTCACGCGAAATGGATTTTCTGGAGCTACAGAAACCCAATTGGCACGCTTTCAATTGCGTTGGAAATTAGACATCTTGGGCTTTTCATCAATGTATAATAGTCTATACTTTACCCGACATTTGATAGTGAAAACTGGCGTTTAAATGCCACTTTTTTACCATTTTCTGGCGTTAAACGCCAGAACTGGCATAAAAGTTGGAGTTAAACGCCCAAACTGGCACCAAAGCTGGCATTTAACTCCAGAAATAGCCTATGCACATGAAAGCTTCAATGATCAGCCCAAACACATACCAAGTGGGCCCCGGAAGTGGATTTCTACACTATCTATCTTAGTTTACTCATTTTCTGTAAACCTAGATTACTAGTTGAGTATAAAAACTACTTTTAGAGATTTATTTTGTACCTCATGACATTTTACATCAGAATTTGTATCTTCTACGACATGAGTCTCTAAACTCCATGGTTGGGGGTGAGGAGCTCTCTTGTGTCTCGATGGATTAATGCAATTATTTCTGTCTTCTATTCAATCACGCTTGTTTCTATTCTAAGATATTCATTCGCACTTCAACATGATGAATGTGATGATCTGTGACACTCATCACTATTCTCAACTTATGAATGCGTGCCTGACAACCACTTCCATTCTACCTTAGATTGAGTGTGTATCTCTTGGGTTCCTGGTTCACGAGTTTGATTGCCTCTCTTAACAACAGAGTGTTCAAATCTTGCAACTAGAGTCTTCATGGAATAAGCTAGAATCAATTGGCAGCACTCTTGAGATCTGAAAAGCCTAAACCTTGTCTATGGTGTTTCGAGTAGGATCTGGGAAGGGTGACTGTGGCGAGCTTCAAACTCATAAATGTTGGGTGCAATGACAGTGTGCAAAAGGATCAATGGATCCTATTCCAGCACGAGTGAGAACCGACAGATGATTAGCCCTACGGAACCCGTAGTTGGACTATTTTCACTGAGAGGACGGATGGTAGCCATTGACAACGGTGATCCACCAACATACAGCTTGCCGTGGAAGGAGCCTTGCGTGCGTGAAGAAGACAACAGTAGGAAAGCAGAGATTCAAAAGACAGAGTATCTCCAAAACCTCAACCTGTTCTCCATTACTGCATAACAAGAATTATTCATTTCATGTTTTTTTACTTTTTACAAACAAAACTCTTTTCATTATTAATCTCCTGACTAAGGTTTACAAGATAACCATAGATTGCTTCAAGCCAACAATCTCCGTGGGATCGACCCTTACTCACATAAGGTATAACTTGGATGACCCAGTGCACTTGTTGGTTAGTAGCACCGGAGTTGTGAAAAGTGTGAATCACAATTCCGTGCGCCATGTTTTTGGCGCCGTTGCCGGGGATTGTTCGAGTTTGGACAACTGACGGTTCATCTTGTTACTTAGATTAGGAAAAATTTGTCTTTTTGGTTTAGAGTCTTTTTTTTTTATTTTCAAAAAAAATTTTCAAAAATATCATTTTTCTTTATTAATCTTTAATTTTCTTTGAGTTTAGTTTCATATTTTAAGTTTAGTGTCAATTGCATGTAGTTATTTTCTTTCAATTTTTTGAGTTGTTCTTGTTTATTTTCCTTGTTTGATCTTTGAATTTTCTTGTTTGGTGTCTTTCCTTGTTTTTCCTGTGTATTTTCGAATTATTAGTGTCTAGAGTATAAAAATTTTTTAGTTTCGTGTTCCTTGGTGTTTTCCCTTCAAATTTTTGAAAATAAGGAGCATTAGATCTAAAAATTTTAAGTCTTGTGTCTTTTTATTGTTTTTCTCTTTCCTCATTAAATTCAAAAAAATCAAAAAATATATTTGCCTTTATTCACTCATAATTTTCGAATTCCTTGAGTTGATTTAGTCAAAATTTTTAAAATTTGGCAGTTTCTTGTTAGTCAAGTCAAAATTTCAATTTTTAAAATTATCTTCTTAAACCTTTTTCAAAACAAACTCTTTTTCAATTTTCTCTTTTTATTTTTTTCGAAAATCCTTCATAAAATTTTTCAAAATCTTTTTCTTTTTCTTACATACAATTTTCAAATCTCTTGTCTTGGTTCACTAAATTGATTGAAAAATTTTAAGTTTGGTGTTTTCTTGTTAAGAAAGTTTCAATCCTTAAAATTTTAAGATCATAACTTTTTCAATACTTCCTGACCACTTTCTCTCTCTTCATTTTTCGAAAATTCTCACCCAAAATCTTTCATTTATTTTATTTTATTTGATTTTATCTTCTTTTATTTTCGGTTTTCTAAAAAAATTTTAAATAATAAATATAATATTTCTATCTCCAATCCACATCATCTGCCTTTCTCCATCATGGACCTAAGTGGAAATGAACAGTCTAGAAGGACTCTGGGGTCATATGCTAACCCCACTACTGCTTCAAATGGGAGTAGTATCTATATACCCCCCATAAGAGCTAACACTTTTGAGCTAAATCCTCAGCTTATTATCATGGTGCAGCAAAATTGCCAGTATTCTGGTCTTCCACAGGAAGAACCTACTGAGTTTCTGGCATAGTTCTTACAAATTGCTGACACAGTACGTGATAAGAAAGTGGATCAGGATGTCTACAGATTATTGCTATTTCCATTTGCTGTAAAAGACCAAGCTAATAGGTGGTTAAATAACCAACCCAAAGCCAGCATAAGAACATGGAAACAGTTGTCAGACAAATTCCTGAATCAATATTTTCCTCCAAAAAGGATGACACAGCTAAGGCTGGACATCCAAGGCTTTAAACAAGAGGATAATGAATCTCTTTATGATGCCTGGGAGAGGTACAAAGGGATGCTAAGGAAGTTCCCCTCTGAAATATTTTCAGAATGGGTGCAGTTAGACATATTCTATTACGGGCTTACAGAAAAAGCCTAGATATCTCTAGACCACTCAACTGGTGGATCTATACACATGAGAAAGACAATTGAGGAGGCTCAAGAGCTTATTGATACAGTTGCTAGAAATCAGCATCTGTACTTAAGCAATGAGTCCTCCATGAAAGAAGAAGCTAAGGCAGTATCCACTGAACTTTGTCCTCCAGAACAAGTTGCTGAACTCAATCAGCAATTATGTTTTCTAACAAAACAGCTAGCAGAATTCAAAGAGATGCTACAAGAAACCAAAGATGCTAGCCAGAATATGGAAAAATAATTGAATCAGACAAAATAGCAGTTATCTAAACAGATAACAGAAGAGTACCAAGATGTTCATTGAAGGAGTGAGAAGACATTAAATACCCTAACTCAAAGCAGCAAAAAGCCAAGAAAGGAACAATTGACAGAGAATGAGCAAATCACTGCCCAAAATCCCTTTGAGGGTGGAAATCTGGCGTTAAACGCCCATCCAGCCCCTAATCCTCGTGTTCGAATGCCAATGAGGGATCAGACGCCTACAAGTGCTGATAGTAACCCCTCTAAGAAGGCTTCTCCAACCACCTCTGTAGGAAATAAACCTACAGCAACTAAGTTTGAAGAATACAAAGCCAAGATACCTTATCCTCAGAAACTCTGCCAAGCGGAACATGATAAACAATTTGTCCGCTTTGTAGACTATCTCAGGACTCTTGAAATCAAGATTCCGTTTGCAGAGGCACTTGAGCAAATACCCTCTTATGCTAAGTTCATGAAAGAGATCTTAAGCCATAAGAAGGATTGGAGAGAGACTGAAAAAATTTTTCTCACTAAAGAATGCAGTGCAGTCATTTTAAAGAGCTTACCAAAGAAGCTTAAAGATCCTGGAAGCTTTATGATACCATGCACATTAGAGGGTACTTGTACCAAGACAGCTTTATGTGATCTTGGAGCAAGTATCAACCTAATACCTGCATCCACTATCAGAAAGCTTGGCTTGACTGAAGAAGTCAAACCAACCTGAATATGCCTCCAACTTGCTGATGGCTCCATTAAATATCCATCAGGCGTAATTGAAGACATGATTGTCAAGGTTGGGCCATTTGCCTTTCTCACTGACTTTGTAGTGCTGGAAATGGAGGAGCACAAGAGTGCAACTCTCATTCTAGGAAGACCTTTCCTAGCAACTGGACGAACCCTCATTGATGTCCAAAAAAGGGAGGTGACCCTGAGAGTCAATGAGGATGAGTTTAAGTTGAATGCTATCAAATCTATGCAGCATCCAGACACATCAAAAGACTGCATGAGGGTTGATATTATTGACTACCTGGTGGAAGAAGTCAATATGACTGAGAATCTCAAATCAGAGCTAAAGAACATCTTCAAAGATGTTCAGCCTGATTTAGAGGAACCAGAGAAAACAGAAGTACCCCTGAAAACTCCTCAGGAAGAGGATAAGCCTCCTAAACCCGAGCTTAAACCACTACCACCATCCCTGAAATATGCATTTCTGGGAGAGGATGCAACTTTTCCTGTGATCATAAGCTCTGCCTTAGAACCAAAGGAAGAGAAAGCACTACTTCAGGTGCTAAAGACACACAAGACAGCTCTTGGGTGGTCCATAAATGATCTTAATGGCATTAGCCCAGCCAGATGCATGCACAAAATCCTATTGGAGGATGATGCTAAGCTAGTGGTTCAACCACAGAGGTAGCTAAACTCGGCCATGAAGGAAGTGGTGCAGAAAGAGGTCACTAAATTACTAGAGGCTGGGATTATTTATCCTATTTCTGATAGCCCCTGGGTGTGCCCTGTCCAAGTCGTCCCAAAGAAAGGAGGTATGACAGTGATTCATAATGAAAAAATGAACTGGTTCCTACAAGAACAGTTACAGGGTGGCGTATGTGTATTGACTACAGAAGGCTCAATATAGCCACCAGAAAGGATCATTTACCTTTACCATTCATAGACCAAATGCTAGAAAGACTAGTAGTCATGATTATTACTGCTTTTTGAATGGTTATTCAGGCTATAACCAAATTGCAGTAGATCCTCAGGATCAAGAGAAAACAGCATTCACATGTCCATCTGGAGTATTTGCCTACAGAAGGATACCATTTGGTCTGTGCAATGCACCTGCAAAACCTCTAAGTAATCTGCTAGCTGCTGATACACCATTTGTCTTTGACACAGAGTGTTTGCAGGCCTTTGAGACTCTGAAGGCTAAGTTGGTCACAGCACCTGTCATTTCTATACCAGACTGGACATTACTATTCGAATTAATGTGTGATGCTAGTGCCATGCTATTGGTGCAGTATTAGGCAAAGGCATAACAAGCTTCTGCACATCATTTACTATGATAGCCGTGTTCTAAATAACGCACAAAAGAATTACACAACCACGAAAAAAGAGCTGCTTGCAGTGGTGTATGCCATTGACAAGTTTAGATCCTATTTAGTAGGATCAAAAGTGATTGTGTACACTGATCATGCTGCTCTCAAATATCTACTCACAAAGCAGGATTCAAAACTCAGGCTCATAAGATGGGTGTTGCTTCTGCAAGAGTTTGATATAGAAATAAGAGACGGAAAAGGGACAGAGAACCGATGAGCGGATAATTTATACACTTTTTGGCATTATTTTTAGATAGATTTTAGTATGACCTAGCTACTTTTTAGTATATTTTTATTAGTTTTTAAGCAAAATTTACATTTCTGGACTTTACTATGAGTTCGTGTTTTTTTTTGTGATTTTAGGTATTTTCTGACTGAAATTGAGGGACCTGAGCAAAAATCTGATTCAGAGGCTGATAAGGACTGCTGATGCTGTTGGATTCTGACCTCCCTGCACTCGAAATAGATTTTTTGGAGATACAAAAGCCTAAATGGCGCGCTCTTAATTGCGTTGGAAATTAGACATCTAGGGCTTTCCAACAATATATAATAGTTTATACTTTGCTTGAGTTTTGATGACACAAACTGGTATTCAAACGCCAACTTCCTGCACTATTCTGGCGTTAAACGCCAGAAACAGGATAGAAGCTGCAGTTAAACGCCCTAACTGGCATAAAAACTGGCGTTTAACTCCAAGAAAAGTCTCTACACATGAAAGCTTCAATGCTCAGCCCAAGCACACACCAAGTGTCCTAGAAGTGGATTTTTGCATCATTTACTTATTTCTGTAAACCCTAATAACTAGTCTAGTATAAATAGGACCTTTTACTATTGTATTAGACATCTTTGGATTGTTGAATCTTTTGGATTATCCTTAGATCATCTTTGAAAAAATTTTCCTTAGACTTGGAGGCTGGCCTCTCGGCCATGCCTAGACTATTTTCACTTATGTATTTTCAACAGTGAAGTTTCTACACACCATAGATTAAGGTGTGGAGCTCTGCTGTTCCTCGAGTATTAATGCAAAGTACTATTGTTCTTCTATTCAATTCAAGCTTATTCTTATTCTAAGATATTCATTCGTACACAAGAACTTGATGAATGTGATGATTATGTGACGCTCATCACCATTCTCAACCTATGAACGCGTGCCTGACAACCACTCCGTTCTACATGAAAACAAGCTTGAATGTATATCTCTTGGATTCCTGGCCCACGTCGCATGGTTGCCTCTCCTGACAACAGAGCCTTCCATTTTGTGAGATCAGAGTCTTCGTGGTATAAGCTAGAATCAATTGGCAGCATTCTTGAGATCCGAAAAGTCTAAACCTTTTCTGTGGTATTCCGAGTAGGATCTAGGATAGGATGACTGTGACGAGCTTCAAACTCATGACTGTTGGGCATAATGACAGATGCAAAAGGATCATTGGATCTTATTCCGACAGATGATTAGCCCTACGTAACCCGTAGCTGGACCATTTTCACTGAGAGGATGGACGATAGCCATTGGCAATGGTGATCCCCCTATATACAGCTTGCCATGGAAAAGAGTATGAATGATTGAATGAAGACAGTAGGAAAAATGAAATTCAGAAGGAATAACGCATCTCCATATGCTTATCTGAAATTTCCACCAATGAATTACATAAGTATCTCTATCTTTATTTTATGTTTATTTATCTTTTAACTATAAAAACTCTATAACCGTTTGATTCCGCCTGACTGAGATTTACAAGATGACCATAGCTTGCTTCAAGCTGACAATCTCCGTGGGATCGACCCTTACTCACATAAGGTTTATTACTTGGACGACCCAGTGCACTTGCTGGTTAGTTATGCGAAGTTGTGTAAAAGAGTTGATATTACAATTGTGCGTACCAAGTTGTTGTCGCCATTGAGATCATAATTTCGTGCACCAAGAACCAAGTAGCTGATCACCTGTCCCGGATAGAACCAGTAGCAAGGGTGTCTCTTCCTCTAACTGAAATCTATGAAACCTTTCCGGATGAGCAACTTTTTGCCATTCAGGAAATACCATGGTTTGCAGACATTGCAAACTATAAGGATGTAAGATTCATGCCCAAATAGTACAGTAGACAGCAAATGAAAAAATTAATTTCTGATGCAAAGTACTACTTGTGGGATGAACCATATCTCTTTAGGAGATGTGCAGACGGAATGATCCGCAGATGTGTGCCTAGAGAAGAAGCACAGAAGATCTTATGGCATTGCCATGGATCACAATATGGAGGACATTTCGGAGGTGAGCGAACAGCCACAAAAGTCCTCCAATGTGGCTTCTACTGGCCTACCCTCTATAGAGACTCCCGACAGTTCGTACGTAACTGTGGCAGTTGCCAAAGAGCTGGTAATTTGCCTCACGGTTATGCCATGCCTCAGCAAGGGATCTTAGAAATTGAGTTGTTTGATATATGGGGTATTGATTTCATGGGGCCTTTCCCACCATCATACTCAAACACTTACATTCTAGTGGCAGTAGATTATGTATCTAAATGGGTAGAGGCAATTGCCATACCCACTAATGATACTAAGACAGTGCTGACGTTCCTCCAAAAGCATATTTTTAGCAGATTTGGTGTCTCCAGAATACTAATCAGTGATGGAGAAACTCATTTCTGCAATAAATAGCTTGACTCTGCTCTGATCCGATATGAAATTAACCACAAAATGGCAACTCCATATCATCCACAGACAAATGGGCAGGCTAAAATCTCAAATAGAGAACTAAAACAAATCCTGGAATGGATTGTAAGTACCCGTAGAAAGGATTGGGCAAGGAGTCTGGATGATGCTCTATGGGCATACAGAACTGCATTCAAAACTCATATAGGGACCTCTCCATACCAGCTTGTCTATGAAAAAGCCTGTCACCTACTAGTGGAACTGGAACACAAGGCCTACTGGACAACCAGATTCCTAAACCTTGATGCCAAGTTAGCTGAAGAGAAAAGATTGCTCCAGTTGAATGAGCTAGAGGAATTCAGACTCAATGCTTTCGAAAATGCAAAAATCTACAAAGAGAAAGCTAAAAGGTGGCATGACAAGAAACTGTCATCCAGAGTCTTTGAGCCAGGATAGAAGGTTCTCCTGTTTAACTCTAGGATCAGATTGTTCCCTGAGAAATTAAAATCCCGGTGGAGGGGACCATATGTGATCACAAGTGTGTCACCATATGGATATGTAGAGCTTCAGGATATTGACTCTAATAAAAAGTTCATTGTTAATGGACAGAGAGTCAAACATTATCTTGAAAGCAATGTTGAGCAAGAATGCTCAAAACTGAGACTAGACTAAAGCTCAGTAAAAGTCCAGCTAAAGATAATAAAGAAGCACTTGTTGGGAGGCAACCCAGTCATTAGCAAGGGTTCTTGTTATTTAAATAATAATTATAGGAGTTTGATATAAATTATCTTTAAGGTTAATTGTCAAATGCAGAAGTTTACAGAGTTACAGAAGGATTCAGAACACAAAACTGAGAAAAGGAGCTCACTGGCACGAAAACGCCAGTAAGGGGCATTTTGGGCGTTAAACACCAGAATGGGTTAACGCCAGTAACGATACCATTCTGGGCGTTAAATGCCAGAACGAGCACCATTCTGGGCATTTAACACCAGAGCTATAACATCCTAGGCGTTTAGAAAAATGCCCAGTGATAAAAGATTTCTGGCGTTTAACGCCAGTCAGGGTACCTGGCTGGGCGTTAAACGGCCAAATTGGCCAACAAATGGGCGTTAAACGCCAGAATGGAAACCATTCTGGGCGTTTAATGCCAGAACAGACAGGGGGAGGTGATTTTGTTTTCACTTCAATTTTTTTCAAATTTTCATGTTTTAATTCATAATTTTCTACATAAACATGTTACAAATTTTCATCTCTCAAATTCAATTTTCAAAAATTTAATAATCTTCTAAATTCTATTTAATTTTCTTTCAAAATCTCTTTTAAATCTTTTTCAAAAACTCATTTATCTTTTCAATTTCTTTCTAAATCTTTTCCAACTCATCATATCATCTTTTAATTCTTAGATGCATCAACAAAATTTCTAATTTAACTTCTTTATATCTTTTCCATATCTTTTGAATTTTAAAATCTCATCTTTTTCATATCATGATTTATCTTTTACAAATCATATCTTTCTATCATATCTTTTTTAAAATTTTTGAATCCCACCCCCTCCCTTTTAAATACACGTTTGGCCATCCCCATACCTCCACCATTCGAATATGTCTCCCCCTTTATTCCTCTCCTCTCCTTTCTTTTGCTTGAGGACAAGCAAACCTCTAAGTTTGGTGTATTTTTCCGTGATCACTGAGCAAAACCTCACCAAGATCATGGCCCCTAAAGGAAAACAAACCACTTTAAGAGGCAAGAAATAGAATAATCCAAAACCACTTTGGAATCATAAGAGGTTCTTAACCAAAGAACACGCAAACCATTACCACTAAATAATGGGTTTGAGGTCAGTGATCCCGGAAGTTAAGTTCGATCTGAAAGAAGACGAATATCCGAAGATCCAAGAACAGATTCGAAACAGAGGTTGGGAAATCCTAGCTAATCCTGAGACAAAGGTGGGAAGAAACATGGTCCAGGAATTCTACTCAAATCTGTGGCTAACAGATAAACAGAGAATGACGGGAACTGCCTTCCATACCTTTCGAACTATGGTCAGAGGGAAGACTATTTACTTCCACCTTGACAAAATAAGAGAGGTCTCCAAGCTGCCTCAACTACAAGATGATCCAGAATCCTTTAATAGGAGAATGGTGAGAGTAGATAAGCGTTTGGACCAAGTTCTAGAGAACATATGCCTCCCTGGAACTAAGTGGATAACCAACTCAAGAGAGGAGATCTCAAACCAGTCGCTAGGGGCTGGTTGGACTTCATTGGGCATTCTATACTTCCCTCTAGCAACCGCTCTGAGGTCACTATCAAAAGAGCAGTGATGATTCATTGCATTATGCTGGGAAACAAAGTGAAGATTCATCATTTGATTTCTTGTGAGATTTGCACAATTGCAAATAAGAACTCTACTGAAGCCAAATTAGCTTACCCAAACTTAATCTCTCTGCTATGTAAAGATGCTGAGGTAAAGATGGGAGTGGATGAGTTCATCTCAGTCGAGCATCCAATCACTAAAAAGTCAATAGAGGGACAACAAGTACACGACAACTCCATCAAGAGGAGGGCGCAGGAGCTTCTCCCAGAAATCCCTCAAATTGACTACTGGGCCTGCCTAGAAGCATTTGTCACCAAGTTGCAAGAAGCTATGGATCAACTTAAAGAAGAGTAGCAAAATCAAAACAGCATGCTCTGCAAACTACTTAAGGAACAAGAAAAGCAAGGGCGTGAGCTACAGGAGCTGAATTGCCAGAAGCTCTACCTTGAGGGACCAGACACCCCATAGATTGAAGGAGCACCTATCTCCCAAAATAAAGGTTGTTAAGTCCTAATCTTAAATTTTACATAAGTATTAGTAATTAGGGTCTTTATTTTTATTTTTATTTTTATTATCTCCAAGTAAGCTATAATTTATTCCTCTCATCATCACTAAACATGAATAAAATAGTAGATTTTCTTTGGAGTAAGGAGTCAATTATTTCAAGTTTTCAATAAGAGAAATTCTAATTATTTTTATGTTGTGGCAACACTTTTTGTCTTCTGAATGAATGCTTGAACAGTGCATGTAACAAAAAGACACACTGTAACACCCTACCATACCGAGTCTTATGCTTAAGTCATAATTCAGAGATGGCAAGGTATTACGACCTCTAAAATAAAAATTTAGTACTTATAGTAGTATGAATGATTGATTATAACTAGGAGCCTTTGTAGAAAAAGGGGTAAACAAAAATCGCAACTCGAAAGCGCAACACTCCGATTGATAACGTAACGAACAAGGATAAACCAACGCGAGATTATATATATACAAAGGAGTGTCAAAAACAGGAATATCAAGACTCAAGTTCCGGCTGCGAAGATAACCGGTCCGAGCATAACAATATATACATATGATAAAATAAGGAAAACCCCAAAGA
>NC_029778.3:31383827-31384369 GCF_000817695.3 Arachis duranensis | reverse complement strand
CATTTAGACAATTAGCAAGTAATATGCAGTCAAATAGGCAATCTCAAACAATTCACATAGTATGCATATGATGAATGCCTGTTCCTAGTGGCCGATGATATCATCTTGTCGGTTATATAGCCAACCCGACAAGTCCTGGTCGCTAACCGTTGGACTGTCCCTCTGTCGTGCATCCCCAAACTCGAGTTATACTCGTTATAAACTTGATCATAAACATGATCCATATACATCACCCTCATTGGTGAATATTTATGGGGGTTCGAGCTCATCCGGGCCTTTCACAGTGCCCGGCCACACTTACGACATAGGGTCAACAGAGTCTCAAGTCTCGACCTGGAGCACGTGGTGGCTAGCCACTGCTACTACCCAAGGAAACTCGTATCTCTGATAGTGGAAGTGCAAATCACAATTATCAATAATTCAGCATCAACATGCTTGAATTCTCATCCATGGATCAACATCCATACTAGCCATTCCGGCTCACGGTTCAATCCAGAACCAGCCAATATTCATAGCATACACAGCTATTCCGGCTCACGGTT
>NC_029778.3:31383039-31383719 GCF_000817695.3 Arachis duranensis | reverse complement strand
CGCGTACGCGCACTCCACGCTCACGCGTGGATGGCCTCAAAAACTCATCGACGCGTAAGCGTCATGCACGCTAACGCGTGGATTAAAAATTTGCCAATCGGCGCGTACGCGTCAACCACGCGTACGCGTGGGTGTTCTCGTGCCCCAGGCACAACACCGGCACAGTTCTGGCATAACTCTCTGGAAAATGGCTGGGCATTGGGTGCAGCACAATCGGCGCGCCCGCGCACATCACGCGTACGCGTGGATGGCGTTTTTCGGAAGATCGGCGCGTACGCGCCAGGTGCGCCCACGCGCAAGGGGTCATTCTGCTAAATTTTTTCTAAGTTAAAAACTGCAGAATTCACAAATTTACACCCCAATCTTCCAACGGACATAACTTCCTCATTTTAAATCGTTTTTCGCCCGTTCTTCGAACGGCATGGACATCCCGGATCCAATTTCATTTCTAAACAGATTTGGTACAAAACGGAGATTCGTAGTCCAAGTTATGTCCCATCAAAGTATGACCAAAAACCATATTTTTATACAAAACCACAATATGCCATTTTCAAAACAAACCATTTTCAACTCTTTCCAAAATCAATCAAAACATGCCAATTTCATCCATTTTCTTTGAAATCAATTCAAATGTATCAAATTCAACATCAAGCCTCCTCAACTCACACATTGACACATTA
>NC_029778.3:31376644-31377728 GCF_000817695.3 Arachis duranensis | reverse complement strand
ATATCACTCCGGAGTCCTCCTTCATACTTAACACACTTCCATTCCTCATAGTCCACCGGGGTCCCTTGGCACATACGAGAGAACCTGAACAGCTCCTCAAATTTGTCAGTATACTCTGATATGGACATGGTACCCTGCTTCAGCTGTAACAATTCAAGTTCCTTAGCCATCCTAGCAGAAGTTGGAAAGTACTTCTTATAGAACTCCTCTTGGAAAACATTCCAAGTGATATAGTCATCACCTTGCTGCAGAAGACGTCGGATACCTTGCCACCAATGGGATGCTTCACTGACAAGCATATAGGTAGCAAACTCGACACGCTGTCCTTCAGGCACCACTTGCGCTTGCAGCGCTCGCTCTATAGCCTGAAACCATGTATCAGCCTCAGTCAGACTAGTAGTTCCCTTGAACTTAGGCGGATTCACCTTCAAAAAGTTTGCCAAGGTCATCGGACCTTGAACTCCACCTCCATCATTACCATGGTTGTTCATCTGTTGACCAAGAGCCTCAGCAGTGGCTTGCATAGCAGCAGCCATGTTCTCCAACGCAGCCATAAAGTTCACCGGGTCATTAGGGTTATTCTCCGGTGCACGAGCGTTCGTACGACCTCTCACACTACCTCTACCGCGTCCACGAGACGCCATCTGGTCCCTATACATACCAAACAATCGATATTAAGTTGATCAGTCTCAATATCGGAAGTCTAGTACTTCAAAGTCCCAAATGCATGCTCATGAACGTTTATGCCAATTATATCAAGCAGATATACTAATAGCACATAGCACACACACACAGAGAATGCACAGAAGCATAATCAGTCCATCCCTCAGGCTCTACAGGAACGAACTGCTCTGATACCATAATTGTAACACCCTACCATACAGAGTCTTATGCAATGTAACACCCTACCATACAGAGTCTTATGCAATGTAACACCCTACCATACAGAGTCTTATGCAATGTAACACCCTACCATACAGAGTCTTATGCAATGTAACACCCTACCATACAGAGTCTTATGCTTAAGTCATAATTCAGAGATGGCAAGGTATTACGACCTCTAAAATAAAAATTTAGTACATAT
>NC_029778.3:31352782-31374117 GCF_000817695.3 Arachis duranensis | reverse complement strand
AAGGTCCAAGGAGACAAGATTAACCTTCTCCTTCAAGAGGGTTGGGTCCTATAACATCAAAGAACCCAAAATCTCAACATTTCGCCCATTGAAACTCGAAAACAAGGGCTGAGATTCGAACAGCAAAGTGTGGCTTACCTCAAGATTGATGGTATGGGTTTTGTAGAGCTCTCCGCGGTGAACGTGTGGCCGCAAATGGGGCGGCAATCGGAGCTCTAGATCAAAAGTTATGGTGGTTTGAAGAATAAGTGAGAGAGAGAAGTTGAGAGAATGTTCTTCCCTTCCTCTCCACCATTTCAGCTTGTGTGTGTAACAAATGAGGAGAGAGAGTGCTGAAAACTAGGGTTTTGGTTAAGTTATGTTGGGCCAAGGGCCCACTTTGGGTCCAATTGGCCCGATTTGGCCCGTTCGGTCCAATCTTGGTCCGAATTCTATAAAATTGGTACCGAAATTCTCGTCTCAATCTCCTCTACCACATTTAGCCATAAAAATCACATTTTAGGCTTTCTAAAATAAATTCTCATTTATGGGTTAATTAGCCGTTAATTAACCGGGTTTTACAGTGCATATTTTTTATAGTGAAGTTTATGAATGTTAAAATTGTTGGCTCTTGAAAGAATGATGAAAAGAAAGAGAAATGTTATTGATAATATAAAAAAATCATAAAATTGATTCTTGAAGCAAGAAAAAGCAGTGAAAAATACAAAGCTTACAAAAAAAGCAAGCAGAAAAAGTCAATAGCCCTTTAAACCAAAAGAAAAGGGTAAAAAGGATCCAAAGCTTTGAGCATTAATGGATAGGAGGGCCCAAAGGAATAAAATCCTGGCCTAAGTGGCTAAACCAAGCTGTCGCTAACCATGTGCTTGTGTCATGAAAGTCCAAGTGAAACGCTTGAGACTTAGTGGTTAAAGTCATGATCCAAAGAAAAAGAGTGTGCCTAAGAACTCTAGGCACCTCTAACTGGGAACTCTAGCAAAGCTGAGCCACAATCTGAAAGGTTTACCCAGTTATGTGTCTGTGGCATTTATGTACCTATAGTATTACTGGAAAACAATATGCTTAGGGTCACAGCCAAGACTCATAAAGTAGCTGTGTTCAAGAATCAACATATTAAACTAGGAGAATCAATAACACTATCTGAATTCTGAGTTCCTATGGATGCCAATCATTCTGAACTTCAAAGGCTAAAGCGAGATGCCAAAACTGTTCAGAAGCAAAAAGCTGCTAGTCCCGCTCATCTGATTAGAATTTGAGCTTCACTTAAAACACTGGGATTCTATTGCAAGTTGATCCTCTTTTTATCCTATTTTATTTATCCAGTTGCTTGAGGACAAGCAACAGTTTAAGTTTGGTATTGTGATGAGCGGATATTTTATACGCTTTTTGGTGGTATTTTCATGTAGTTTTTAGTATCCTTTAGTTACTTTTTAGTATATTTTTATTAGTTTTATGCAAAAATCACATTTCTGGACTTTACTATGAGTTTGTGTGTTTTTCTGTGATTTCAGGTATTTTCTGGCTGAAATTGAGGGACCTGAGCAAAAATCTGATTCAGAGGCTAAAAAAGGACTGCAGATGCTGTTGGATTCTGACCCTCCTGCACGCGAAATAGATTTTCTGGAGTTACAGAAGCCCAATTTGCGCTCTCTCAATTGTGTTGGAAAGTAGACATCTTGGCTTTCCAGCAATAGATAGTAGTTCATACTTTGCACAAGATTTGATAGCGCAAACTGGCGTTTAAACGCCCGCATTTTACCCTTTTCTAGCGTTAAACGCCAGAACTGGCATAAAAATTGGAGTTAAACGCCCAAACTGGCACCAAAGCTGGCGTTTAACTCCAAAAATAGCCTATGCACGTGAAAGCTTCAATGATCAGCCCAAACACATACCAAGTGGGCCCCGGAAGTGGATTTCTACACTATCTATCTTAGTTTACTCATTTTCTGTAAACCTAGATTACTAGTTGAGTATAAAAACTACTTTTAGAGATTTATTTTGTACCTCATGACATTTTACATCAGAATTTGTATCTTCTATGACATGAGTCTCTAAACTCCATGGTTGGGGGTGAGGAGCTCTGTTGTGTCTCGATGGATTAATGCAATTATTTCTGTCTTCTATTCAATCACGCTTGTTTCTATTCTAAGATATTCATTCGCACTTCAACATGATGAATGTGATGATCCGTGACACTCATCACCATTCTCAACTTATGAACACGTGCCTGACAACCACTTCCATTCTACCTTAGATTGAGTGTGTATCTCTTGGGTTCCTGGTTCACGAGTTTGATTGCCTCTCCTGACAACAGAGTGTTCAAATCCGTGCAACCAGAGTCTTCGTGGTATAAGTTAGAATCAATTGGCAGCACTCTTGAGATCTGGAAAGTCTAAACCTTGTCTGTGGTATTCCGAGTATGATCTGGGAAGGGGTAACTGTGGCGAGCTTCAAACTCACAAATGTTGGGCGCAATGACAGTGTGCAAAAGGATCAATGGATTGTATTCTAGCACGAGTGAGAACCGACAGATGATTAGCCCTACGGAACCCATAGTTGGACCATGTTCACTGAGAGGATGGATGGTAGCCATTGACAACGGTGATCCACCAACATACAGCTTGCCGTGGAAGGAGCCTTGCGTGCGTGAAGAAGACAACAGTAGGAAAGCAGAGATTCAGAAGACAGAGCATCTCCAAAACCTCAACATGTTCTCCATTACTGCATAACAAGTATTATTCATTTCGTGTTCTTTTACTTTTTACAAACAAAACTCTTTTCATTATTAATCTCCTGACTAAGGTTTACAAGATAACCATAGATTGCTTTAAGCCGACAATCTCCGTGGGATTGACCCTTACTCACGTAAGGTATTACTTGGACGACCCAGTGCACTTGCTGGTTAGTGGCACCGGAGTTGTGAAAAGTGTGAATCACAATTCCGTGCACCACCGAACCCTAACCACAAGAAAAGAGAAGATGCAACTCTCACCTTCTCTGACAGAATGGATCAGTGGAATAGAGAGACTAGAGGAACTTCCCTTGAGTTTCACATACTAGAAGAAAGAACGAGGTTGAATTGTTAAATAATGGTGAAATCGAATTGGATAGAAGAAAGGGGGAGCCGAGGTTAGCTTACCCAGTAAAGAATTTCAATGCTACAAGGGTTGATGGAGGAAGAGGAGTGCTGCATTCTTTAAGCTCCTATCGAAATTTAAGGGAAGAGGAAGATGGCAAGCCAACCGTGTTTGCTGGGTCACTTCAGTCTTCACGCTTTCTCTCTTCCTTTTTGCAGATTGTGTGTGAACAAATGAATAAATAGAGTGAGGACAATGAAGTGAAGAACATGTGTAAGCTTGCATGTGTGTTTCGTGGCTGATGTTGGTGAATAAGGCAACACACGTACTTGAGTTTAATGACTAAGCATCCACTAGTTTAGTTAACCATGAGATGAAATCATGGTTTGAGAAGGGGGGAAAGAGGTGTTGTCTATGGAAATAATGGAAAGGAAAGGAGTGACATTGTTGCTTCTAATCATGGTTAAATTATAATTGGCTTAGGTGAACTAATGGTTTAATTGATCTTAGGGTTTTTCATAAGAATGACTAAAGCATTGGTTTGATTTATCCTATGGCAAGAGTATTTTGGGTTAAGAATAAAAATTGTGATCATGTACCAATTATTGATTGATGATGCATCTAGGATTGTTCCTCTGTTAATTTATTATTCAGTGAAATTAATAAATTAATAAAATAAAGGAAATTTGATTATAGCGGTAATTAATTAATTATCCAAAACTTATCGTTTGGGAAAAGCTAAAAAGTTTTAGCGCCACGGATTATAATTTTAACTTACTACCTATGCCGCATATATACTTAAACCTACGCGTGTCGGCGAACGTCATAGGGAATGAGAAATCTTAGGCCTCAAGGGGTAGGGTGGTTACAAAATATATGTGTGAAATGTGTTAGAAAGTCCCCAAGAGATGATTAGAAAGCTTAAATTTGAGGTAAGAGTTAGGTTAGCTTAATTCCCGTTATATATGCTACAAAGCCTAAATGATGCATGATATCCATTTTTTATGAATTTTGGATTGAAAATAGTAAACTGCACTTATTCATTGTAATTGAAGGCTTTTGTTAATATTTTTCTAATTTGCTTAATTGTTAAAAACATGCTTTTTGGACTTGTAAATTTTAAAATTAATTTCAGTTCTATTCCATTCGATGTCTTGGTAGGTTTGTTTGAGTGATTTAAGATTTAAAAGGCAAGGATGGCTCGAAAAGATTGAGAAAAAGCTGAAAAAGTGGAGAATTCATGAAGAAATGAAGTTGAGCAAAGCTACCAATCATGCGTACGCATCTTTTTTCATACGTGTGCACGCAACATGCGTGTGTATGCATCTTTCCAATCTCGTTCCTTACTTAAAATCGCACGTGACCCGCAATTTCTAGCCCATTTTGGACACAATCCAACTCATTTCTAAAGCATTTGAAGCAAGGATTGAGAGAGGATCAGCCAAGTAGTCTTAGTTTTTAGTTTTTTTTTAGGATTTTAGACTTTGAATTCTAGAGAGGGAAGCTCCAACTTCACACAACTGAACCAGCAAGTGCACTGGGTTGTCAAAGTGATACCTGAGTCAGTCAGGGTCGATCCCACGAGGATTGTGATTTGAAGCAAGCTATGGTAATCTTATAGATCTTAGTCAGGCAGATAGAAAAGTTGTTTGTTTGTTTAAAGTGCATAAAAGGAAAATAAAGAAAACGTTACTCAATTGATGGTGAAAGCAATGATAAGAAGATGGTTAAGGCTTCAGAGATGCTTTGTTCTTCTGGATCAATTCGGTTTCACTGTCTACTCCAATTGTGAATGATTTCTTCTATAGCAGGTTGTATGTGATCAACGCCTTTCTTGAGAGGTTGCCAATGCTCCTCCAGATCTGAACCGCAGGGTTAGTGCGAATTTAGTCTGATTGAGGGTGAAGCTCTTGCAGTCCATTCTCCTTAGTGATCCTACTCAAAATGCCACTGACAAGGTCGAATCATCTGGATCAAAGAATGCTGTGCCTTTGGTTCTAGCCTCAACCACAAAGACACTAATCTCCCCATACCTCAGCTGAACTGATGTCTCAAGAAGTCCCCAACGAAGTCGTCGATTTGCCGTCTAAGAGATGTATAATCAAGCTAGTGGTTCATCATTGTCCGATGAAAGACTCACTTTGAACCCATGTAGAATGAGATAACCTTGTGTCGGTTCAACACATTCATAATGATGAAGAATGAAGACACATCTTAGAATATATAATGAAACACAAATTGAAATAGAACAGTAGTACTTTATTAATCCATAAAACTCAGCAAAGCTCCTCCCCTCAACCTAGGAGGTTTAGAAACTCATACTGATAGAAAATACAATGATAAACGTGTAAAGTGGTGGAAGATCTTTGAAAAATGTAAAAGTTCTCAAATAATTACTAAACTAATGACTAAGGGTTACATAGAAAGGGTAAAACAGTCTTGTAGTGCTAAAATCCACTATTGGAGCCTACTTAGTGCATGTTTTGGATGAGCTTGATTGAGATCCACATGCTAGGAGGCCTCTAGGGTGTTGAATGCTGGCTAGGGGGTCCTTTTTGGGTGTTGGATGCAGGTCTCTTCTCCTTTGGGCGTTGGACACCAAAATAGGGCAGGAGGCTGGCGTTGAACGCTAGTTTTGGGCCTTCAATTCTGAAGCAAAGTATAGACTATTATACATTTCTTGAAAGCCCTAGATGTTAGCTTTTCATAGCCATTGAGAACGCTCCATTTGAACTTCTGTCATTCTAGAAAAGCTCTTTCGAGTGCAAGGAGGTCATATCCTGACAGCATCTGCAGCACTTTCTCTGTCTCTGAATCAGACTTTTGCTCCAGCTCCTCAATTTCAGCTAGAAAATACCTGAAATTGTATAAAAATACACAAACTCAAAGTAGAATTCAAAAATGTGAATTTTACACTAAAACCTATGAAAACTTAATGAAACTTAAACAAAACATACTAAAAACTATATGAAAATGATGCCAAAAAGTGTATAAAATATCCGCTCATCAAGTTGTAATAGCCCAATTTTCTATATGTCTATATCATATCGAAAATTGAGTGCTACCAACTTGCCTTCCTAATTATTATCTATTATTTAATGAATATGAGCCTGATCGTAGTTAACACGTTGTTGATTTTATGGGAAACCTTTTCTTTTTAAAAAAAATTAGGTCAACGCACATCAACAACAGATATAATAACAGTCACAAGATAAGATAGAAATATTCATGAGCATCTCACAAATACATATAGGAACCCAAATATATGATGATATGTCGTCAACTTCGTATAGTATCTAGTTAGAACATTCTTGGCATAGTAAGATAACACACACACACAGATGACATCCCAAGTCCTGGCCAATTCAAAAAGCCCCTAAACTAGAATCTAGGCTAACCTAATTTCCACTATAAGTCTATTCTCCTTTAAGATCACAAAAGTGAGGGAAAGACACTCTAGGTCTTCAGTTATGACTAAACAAGACAGCTTCAAAACAATAGCAACCCTATGGTCCTTCTTTTGGTCCTTTTCTCTAGCGGTCGTGGAAAGGTGCTTTCTTCTCCATCGGGGAGTCCTTAGTAGGGTCAAGATAGTTAATTAGGTTCACTTTATTCTTTATTATACAACAAAGAAGTAATAGAACATATATAACTTTAGCAAACAAAGAATAGAAAAGCAATCAACCAAAAACTTACATACATTCACAGAAATACACAACACAAAAATATGAGCAACCAAATATAATGTATGTCTGTCTTATGCAGGCCATGATCTCATGTTTTGGTTTACACCCTACAACCTGACATTACCTGAGAACCAGTCTCAGATATGGTTTCCTATTCCATACTATACCTGCGTCCATATCGATATGGTTAAGAACACCATCAGTACATGATCACTAGCAATTATCGCAAAACTAGACGCAATAATATACGCACAATAGAAAACAGAAATCAAGAGCACGTGGGCATCCCCGAGTAGGCATCCATGAAGGAAAGATATCTATAGCCTGAGGCTGAGTCGACCAGAGCATCAATGCGGGGGAACCTGGGTATACAGTAAGCTTATGGCACATCAGGTTGGGATCTATGCCGGGCATGTCAGAAACTTTCCAGAAAAAAAAGGTCAGAGTTTTATCTTAACAAGTCAACGAGCTGCTTCTTCAGGCTCTCTTTTAAGTTTGCCCCTATACTCGGTGTCTTGCTAGGATGGTCTCTGATTTGTATCTCTTCAATTTTGCCTTCGGGTTGAGGACATAATTCTTCACGAACTCGTACTCCCCCCAATTCGATGGTGTTGACTTACTTGCCTCCCGAGTTGCCTTTCAAAGTGAGCCTCTCATTATAGCACTTCCTAGCTAGCTTTTGGTCTCTTTTGATGGTGGCAATCCCTTCGAGAGTAGAAAATTTCATGCAAAGGTGAGGAATAAAGACTGCAAGTTTATTTAGGGTAATCGGACCTATTAGAGAATTGTAGGATGAGTTCACGTCGACTACAATGTAGTCAATACTCAAGGTCCTTGACCTAGTACCCTTTTCGAAGGTGGTGTATAATGGGATGTAATCAAGAGGTCGGATCGAGGTGTCTTCCAGTCCGTACAGGCTATGAAAGTAGGCCTTTAGGTCTTTTTCTTCTAACCCAAGCTAGTCAAAAGCGGGTTTGAACAGGATGTCAGTTGAACTTCCTTGATCTATCAAGGTGCGGTGAAGGTCAGCATTGGCCAGGATCAATGTTATCACCACTGGGTCATCGTTCCCGGACAGTAGGCCTTGTGCATCTTCTTTAGTGAAAGAGATGGTGAGCTGGTCGGTTAGTTGATTGCTCTCTCTAACCTAGTATACTTCTTTGAGGTGTCTTTTTTGGGATGATTTTGACATTCCTCCTCCTACAAATCTTCCATTAATCATATGGATATGTCATTCCAGGGTGTGAGAAGGATGTTCGGGTCATCCCCTTTCTTCATCCCTTCTTCTTTTCCTTGGATTGTCCGACTTGTCTGCCAGGTATTGATAAACCCCAATTTTGTGGTTTATCTTGTGTTGAATTTAGGGGATTTTATCAACTTATCTCATATTTATTCAATGAAATTGCATGGTTTTGTGAATTTCTCCTAATTTGTGCTTAAGTATAAAAACATGCTTTTTAGGCTTTTAAATCACTAATTTTAATTCACTTTAATTCTATTCGATGCCTTGATATGTTTGTTAAGTGATTTCAGGATTAGAAGGCAAAGATTGGGTTGAAGGAACGAAGAAAAAGCATGCAAAAATGGAGAATTCATGAAGAAATGAAGATTTGCTGAACTCAAGGCCACGTGCACGCGTCATCGACGTGTACGCATAAGGAAGAGATTCACCAGCGATCCGCACGCGTCACCCACGCGCACGCATGGAGTGGGATTTTGCCAGTGACGCGTACGCGTGACCCAAGCATACGCGTGACAAGCTGCATGTGACTTCACTAAATGCAAAATGCTGGGGGGCAATTTCTGAGCTCAAGGGTGCCCAAATCCAACTCATTTCTGATGCTTTTGAGTCCAAAGATTACAAGGGAATGGGGGGAGAGGAGTCATAGTATAGTTTTCATCATGTTGTAAGTAGAATTCTAGAGAGAGAAGCTCTCCCTTCTCTCTAGAATTTAGGGTTGTTTAGGTTAAATTTTCTTAGATCCAAATTTTAATTCTTGTTTTTATTTCAATTCTCTTTATATTTTATTGTTTCATTGTCTCAATCTTCTTAGCTTTCCTTGTTAATTTCCTTATTTTGCCATTTTTACTTTCATAAACCCTTGTTGTATTGCTATTAATGATTTCTTGCTTATGTTAGTTATGGGTTTCAGTAATTCTTGCATGTTGTGATGTTTACTTTTATTGCACTCTAGGTGTTTGATAAAATGTTTCTACTAGTTTTAGAGTAATTTTCTTTACTCTTGGCCTAGGCTAAGGGAATTGAGTGACCTTGAGTCATTGGGTCTCAATGAATTGGTGATTTGAGAACCCTTAATGGTCAATTTGGTAACCATTGAGACTAGCCTACTACTAAGTCAATTAGTAGCTAGGTTATGACTTATGGATTGATGTTGATCAAGCCTATTTGACGTACTTCAAGTGTTGAAATAGACATTATGCGTACTTCAAGCATAGAAGTAGACTTAATGGGTTGGTCCCTCATAGTTGTTAATACATGATTTGTAGACAAGGATGGTGATCTCAATTTCCATGTCTTAGCCAAGAGTTATTTTTCTTTCTTTTATTAGTTCTTGTCATTTAGTTGCTTTTATATTTTCTTACCAATTACAAATCAAACCCCCTTTGCCCCTTCATAACCAATAATTGATCACTTCATTGCAATTCCTTGTGAGACGATTAGAGATTTGAATACTTCGGTTATTTTCATTGGAGTTTGTACATGTGACAACTGAATTAAAACTTTGATTGAGTATTATTTGTTGATTGGAAACTATACTATCAACGGAATTATTTTGTGTGAAATTCCAAACCGACATAATTCTTACATCAGGTATCTATCGAGTCGGCCTTCTCTGGCTAACTTTTCTTTGACGTTTTTTAGGTCATAGCATTCGTTGGCGGAATGGTCATAGAGCTTATGATACTCACAACATTCTGTCTGACTTCTCGGTTTCTTGTGCTTAATCGGACGAGGTGGTGGAAGTTTCTCCGTGTGACATATCTCTTTATAAACGTCCACTAGGGAGACCTTGAAAGGAGTGTAGTTGTGATATTTTTGAGGTTTCTCTACTCCTGGCTCCTCTTTTTTTTTGGGTTCCCTTTCTTCGTCCCGAGGTGGATAGGGTAGGTTTGATCTTGAGGGAGGCTCTTAGTAAAAAATTTTCTTCCATGTTGATATACTTCTCTGCCCTTTCCTGAATCTCGTTCAAAGAGGTCAAGTGTCTTTTAGATATGAATTGGATGAATGGTCCTTCTCTGAGGCCATTAACTAAGCCCATAATCATAGCTTCAGTTTGTAGATTCTAAATCTCCAAGCAAGCTTTGTTGAATCTTTCCATGTAATCTCAAAGCATTTCTCTGACCTCTTGCTTTACTCCCAGTAAGCTTGGTGCGTGTTTTGTTTTATCCTTTTGAATAGAAAATCTAGTCAGAAATTTTCTGGCTAGGTTGTCGAAGCTGGTGACTGACCTCAGAGGTAGGCCGTCAAACCACTTCATCGCAGCTTTGGTTAGGGTGGTAGGGAAGGCTTTGCAACGTATGGCATCAGAGGTGTCTACTAGGTACATTCAAATTTTAAAATTGCTTAGGTGGTGTCTTGGGTTGGACGTCCCGTCATAGAGATCCATGTCAGGCAATTTGAAATTTCTAGGAACTTTGGCCCTCATGATCTCTTCTATAAACGGGTCATCTCCTCCTAAGGGGCTCTCCTCTCGATTTGTCATGTTGGTCCGACTTCAGAGGTTGGCCTCCAGCTTCTAGAGATTTTCTTCTAGCTCCTTACGTCGTCTTACTTCTCATCTCAATTCCCGTTCTGCCTCCCACTGTCGTTCAGCTTCGTGTTCGAGCTGCCTCAGCTGATCTTGCTGTCCTTGGACCATGTCCAGTATCTCTGTCGCCTGGCGGTGATCCTCATCCTCGGGGTGGTGTACTTCAGAAGGGATCTTTCTTGGATGGGGGTTTCCTGAGGGCCCTTCTCCGCGGGGTCCCTCGGTGTGTTGTGGTGGATGAGGGAGCACGATGGCGTGGCCTTTCGGCTGAACTTCTCACTTAGATTCAAATGCGATGCGGCCGTCCTCCTGTTGGTTGTCCG
This sequence comes from Arachis duranensis, assembly GCF_000817695.3. Lineage (NCBI taxonomy): Eukaryota > Viridiplantae > Streptophyta > Magnoliopsida > Fabales > Fabaceae > Arachis > Arachis duranensis. The sequence continues at coordinate 31,363,264 of NC_029778.3, read as the reverse complement.
CCATGGTTGTGGGATGAATTCCAAGTCCCCAGCAACGGCGCCAATGTTTCGAGGGTTACCTGAAATGTCGATTTGGGCCTGAACAGGAGGTCCAAGTCCCTTTCAGTGGCAGCGTCCGATTTGTAATGTCGAGGTGCCGCCTGTCTGAGTTCCTCGTGGAGAGGTGGGGGTGGTACCTGCATGAGACTTTAATGCTTAAGTTAGCAAGGATTTTAGGCAAGCTTTTTGTAGATTATAACGTGAGTTATACTTGGGGGTGCTGGTGTATTTATAGTAAAGTTGCTAACCACCTTTGTTGAGGTGATCTTATCTTTTCTGAGAGATAAGCGTTTCCTTTATCTTAGGAATTTGTTGAGATTCTCCTTCTAGATGAGGTAGAGATTTTAGGGTGCAGTTTGTCTACTTTGAGCAAGTAGGGTTTTTGTCTCGTAGAGTCGGTGTCCGATTTCTTTAAAGAGATCAGACTTGCCATGAAGTCTGCTTTTATTGGTAGGCCTTTTAGTGTTTTTGAGCCTGATTCTTATCTATTGGTTTAGGATATAAACAAATATAATCTTTGAAATATAATTTTTAACCATAAAAAAATAACACAGCAAACGTTTCCTGAAATTATCAATTTTTGCTATATCTAGCAAAAGTTGACCTTATTAATGGGGTTTGTAATAAAATGTTGATTAAGAATTATGACCGAAGGTGTTGAAGAGTGCAAGAAGGGAAGCGACTTGTTGAGAATCTGATCGAACACGTGATAGAACTCGATTTGTTGAGTAGTAGTTGCATATATTTTATTGAATTTTAATTTTTTTTCAATTTTTATATAATTTTAATTGATTTTGTATTTTTTTTCTCTAGTTATGATAATTGATATATTTGGATTTTACCTGCAATTTGGATATTGTAACCAAGTACAAAACCCCAAACCCAATTGGTCTAAAATCCAACTAGTGTCAATTACAAATTTTGTTTGTGTTGAAAAAAGGTTAATTTTCAAATTAGTCCATAAAAAATAACACGTTTTTTAAATTCATTTTTTGAAAGATTTTTCAATCAAATTGGTCCTTCAAAAATTGCGAATTAATCATATTTGTCCTTTAATCACTCTATTAACAATTTTCTTTAAACATTGCTATTGTAAAATGTTAATTAATAACATATATAATACTTGATATGTCGAATTGGATATTGACCAAATATGTTTATGAGAATTTATTAATTTAGTCATTTTTCCCAATTATAAAAATGCTATTCCTAATATGACCTAGTAACTAAATTGATAGATTTTCGTAAATATATTTAATCAACGGCTAATTGAACATTTATGTGTCATGTATGCTATCAGTTAACATTTCACATCATTAATTATTGACGAAAATTATGAGTGGAGTAACTGAAGAACAGATATGAGTAATTCGTAATCTTTGAAGGACCAATTTAATTGAAAAAATCTTTCTGGCACAAATTTGAAAAATACCTTATCTTTTAGGAACTAATTTGACTATTAACCGTTGAACAAAATAAAGCCTTGATTAGGAAAAGAAGCATCACAAAGAATTAGAGTGATTGTATTGGAGAAAACATCGAGTCTTCTAAAAAAAATCATTCTCTAAAGCTTTTATATTAATCACATTTTTCTAGTTTTTAAAGATTCAAGGTAAAATTCACTGTCAACGATTGAAGTCAAGAATATATCTTATAATGCCAAATTCTGACCTCTTTAGATAAATTGAATAATAACTTCAGATATAAAGGTTCAAATTAAGCAATTTCAATATCATTGGAAAACTAAGACACATAATTCAAAACGATATGCAAATGTCGCATAAAACAGTGAGGATAACACCGCATATGCAAGAGAATTCTAGCTACACGAGGCTTCGCATATGCGAGTGATTTCTAGGTACTCGGACCAAGTTTCTTCGATCTCCATTAACTTGGAGCGTGAATTAGAATTTTTGGGCTCTATGGCTCACCCAGAGGTTGTAGTTGAAGGGAAAAAAGGCTAACAGGAAAAGGGAATTCAAACAAATATCACCCAAATCACATAAGAAATTACGGACCAAGGAATTTAATTTACAATTATTGTACAATTAACAATATTAAGTATGAAAACAAAAAAAAAAAAAAAAAAAAAAAAAAAAAAAAAAACCAATATTAAGTATTAACAATCATATATACAGGGATGAGAATGTACAAGATCCCTACCTAATCTCACTGAAATAATTCCTCCTTACAGGCGACTCCTTTTAAGAAAGAAGAATTCGGAAGCATGTCGACCAACCCCCCAAACCTAACATTTAAAACCTATATATCTTACAAGAGACAATCCATGTAAACTCAACTAACACTAATGGCCTTTCCTTGATTGTCAAGCTCTCTACTCAGTTTCAGGACAAATTTTGCAGGGTCTCTGGTCAAGACGATGTTCCCTCTCGAATCTTGGACGCTAGGACTTGAATCATTAGAATCCATAACAATTCTGCATGAGTCTGGCGCGTCTGATCCCATTTCAACACCATAATATACCAAGTGGTCTGATATGCTATTCCCACTCACCGACCTGCATGGTAATACACTACCTCTTGACAATAGAGTTTGGATATACAACACTAGTCTATCATAAAATTAATGGATAATCTTTGGTAGTTGGATTCTTATTAATTTCCATAAATTTGTAAAATGGAAACAGTAAATATGAAAATAGGAAATTTAAACATAATGTAAACAACCCTCAATCTTCAATAGCGCTCGTGGAATTCACTGCAGCGGCAAAGTTTACTGTAGCCTATACTATTTAATGGGATTATGACCAAAAAGATTGACTTACCTACTGCAAGTTGGATCTTCACCAGATCCATCACAAACCTTCTCAACCCGATATACCAGACTTCCTAATCCAACGTTATAGAGCCACACCTGCAGTGCACAACAATATCTCAGATTCAAGAACTGGTAAACAAGTGAATCAGGTGCCACAGGTTTGCACAGATCACTAATGACAGCAGAATGGCCAACACAAGAAAGCCAGTATAGTTCAAGCAAAAAAAAAAACCTGATAGAAAGAGCATTAAAAAAAAAGAATAATGAGTTTGGAAATAGAAAGCTTTCTCTCATTGAGGGTATGAAAAGGTTTGATGTCCAAAAAAGGCAAAAAGAAACATGAGAAAAATCGTAGCAAACTGCAACCATCAGTGCATAATATGATTAATGATTAAAAATATAGAAGTAAACAAGTGAATTTTTATTGACCAATAACACGGGAATCGACACAACGAAGCCAGATAAAAATATAGACGTGCAGAACATATTTTTGATACACATAACGTGTAATCAGTATTCACCGCTGAAGGTGAAATAATAGATGACAATAACATTGCGTTTGGTCTCCTTGTATTCATAGAGGAATTTATATCCCACATTGAGAAATTGGAAGGCTTTGCTTCATTGATGGCGGTTCTCTTTGTACTTATATTTGTGAAAATGATCTCTTATCCTGATTCCTCCTATTTCATAATCCTCCATTCATCTTAATAAAATTCTTTTATCCCCAACCCCCAAAATAAATAAATAAATAAAAAGTAGATGAAATAGTCAATAAACATTTTACACAAACAAGAATGCAACCTATTAAACTTTTTAAAAAATTTAACAGGTCTGATACATATGATGCAAATTTTCATCACTTCATTAAGCCATAATGCCTAACCTCTCTTGGGAAATGGTGGTATGTCTTTGATGGTAAATAGTAATAATATGGTGGCAAATGGGGAACAATGTCGTGGTCATGTGTCACACGCAACGTATTTGGAACAAGTGTGCTATACAGGGATGCAAAAACAGCATTTCCGATTCGGGGTTGTCCAAATGTCATAACCTGAACATTCTTTTCACATCGATTCACCTGTAAAAAGGTCAAATCAAACAATAAACTACTACATATGTACAAAATAGGAAAAATCATAGAAGGGGAGCTTAAAAAATTGATCTAGACAAAATAGCAATTCAAAGACTTCTAATAGTTTGGGCATTGGACACTATTCCAATTAGATTTTTTAAGATTAATCAAGATAGGAAAAGAGGTCTTATGAATTTGGTATTAATCCATATTGTAAATATTAGGCAAAATTTTTTGCAATAGTGCTTATTACACAATACACCTGTCATTTACGCAGCCCAAGAACCTGAAATGCAAAATAAAACCGGATTTCCAAACACAATGGTTCCACTTCCTCAAGATATTATTTAAAAATTTTGCTTGATGAAAAATGCAGATATTAATCATGAAAAGTAGTCGAAGGAAACTTGAACCCACAAAGTGTGCATAATGTCCAGCTTTGCAAGATAAGTAAACTGTAATTATAATTACCGTTAAATCTAGACCACAAAATGCAGCCATTGCTCCTCCCATTGAATGTCCAAGCACAATAATTTGAATATTTCCATAAAATTTCTTTGCCCTATCGACAGCATCCAGAATTGCGGGACGTATTGTTGTGTTGTGGTATGCATTATAAAATCCACGGTGTACCTAGAGAAAATGGTAAGAATATATCAAACCCAACATTGATAGAACAGAGCACTAATAAGGCTTAACCTTTTAACAGCACACACCATTGCATCATCCATGCCCGGATAATTTATTTCATGCTGCTTCCAGTATAAATCTTCTATCCAGTTCTGTAAGCTGTATAAAAACAGTTACAAACTGATTATCCTCGAATAACTCAAACAACAAAACAACAACGACAACAACAACAACAACAACAACAAAGCCTTGAATGAGATGCATCTAACAGACTTGAAGTGTTTGACTTTTAGAAAAATATATGAACCTTTGGATTTCTAGACCCCAAATACTGAATGAAATAAATTTAAGCCAGTAAAACGTGAACCTGTGTTCATTAGTTCCTCTGAATGCAATGATAATGGCATGCGGATCATCAGCCACTCCAACAAATGCCTAGAATAAGCAGCGATTATAACATCAGAACAAAGGGTACACTAATAAAAATAAAATAACAAACGAGAATCTATTAATTCTATATAAAGGAATATTGTTTCTACAAAGACTTTTTCACCCACCTGCAAGCAGTGCTCAACATCAACCACCAACTCTATAATTTCAAATCCCTGTTTCCATTTTAAGATCTTTATTAAAGAGCCAAATTCATAAGATACCAAAACATAATAATTCAAAGCTCTAAGACTTAAAGTGAATATTCAATGTAAAAATAAGATTCACATTCTTAGCACCTCAGTCAAGCCATCACATCTAGAGCATGTCCAAGTAAAAAGTGCTGTTAAATCTGACAAGTATACCTGCAAGAACCAGTCCTATTTCAGTCCTTTTATGCAATATGTACAGATTTCCAACACTATTTTGCTTTCACAAATAGAAGCTTAACCAAAGCAAAGTTTGAAGTTGAAATTTTCATTATTAATCCTGAATTCTTTATCAAACTTTTAAGATATGATTAGGAAACAAATAATATTTATAATTTCAAAGAAGCTTTGCTATACAGCCTAGATGATGATAATATAAAATGCCCATAGAACTCACCGCAGATGCATATTGCACTAATATTGTAGCAAGTGTATGGTTGTACTTGGGAAGATTAACCTTGTCCATAGCCTTTAAGTCTGCAAAATTGAAAACAACACATAAGTACACAAACATGAAATGCTCACAAGACTCTGATTCACAGCACGGTTTCATCATATAAGATGAATTAACATTTGTTCGGGTATCATGTAGACATAATGACATATGTGCAGTGTAAATCATTCACTGAATCTTCAAAAAATGAGAGAAGAAAGATACTATTCATTGTGTCATGTAGCGTAAATCAGATAATCATTGTTGCAGTCATGAATGATATATCTTCAGTGCATTATCCAAATCAATACAAATAAAAGGACATGAAAATCTTCTGCAGAGTTTTAAAATGTCATTTGCCAACAATATGATCTATTTGAACTATTTTCAAGTTGGGTATATTGTTATTGAACAAAACTGGTACTGATTTTATGTCCCATAAAAAGAAAACCACACTCTGTAGGTTTAACCTACAACGACCAATATTCCTCCGACTAGATGGTATGGGTTAAATACATCAAACAACTCTAAACTGCCCCTTTCATAAACCATCTCTGAGACTCTGACTCTCTGTAAACAAACAATCAAAACCTAAATGTATTGTAATGGATTATCCTGTAACTTTTTTCTCTCCCTCACTAATATGATCACAAATGACACAACCAACAATCATCAAAAAGTAAACATGTACTAGGCTTTTGATTCTATCTCCTTTAAATAATAATAATAATAATAATAATAATAATAATAATGTTACAAGAGGGATTCCTCACCCTCTCTTCCATTTATCAACAAAAGTAGCAATAATATTGAATGCAAAATTTGGACTCTTACCTCTACCCATGGATGAGCTCAGCAAGCATAAAAACGTAACCAATATCAACCACCATGTTTTCTTCATCTTGTCTGTAATTGAACTACAAAACAATCAGCTGACAACCAAAAGAAACAGTAAGAAAAGGTAAAACACAACATAAAATCATATTTCAACAAGTAAACATCGATGATTTCAAAAACCGTGCCCTAACAGAGTTAGGGAAAAGACGGATTTGGCACTCGGTATTTTATACTAAAGGTACATATATACAAGAGATGGCTCATTCATCAAATTTCCCCCAGAGCAAAAATTGTTTCTAGTTTAAGTCTTAGGCCACTCAAAAGAACAATTGTACAAATTAAAATAGGGTTAAGCGCCGGTTGAGCGCTTCATTCATCACTGATTTAGCAAAATAAAGACAATAGATGTAATCACTCGAAGTACAAAATCAAATTAACAGAATTTAACACTGATTTGTTCATTTATCTCTGTTTATTGAGCATTTTCATGCGCCATCCCTGATTCATTCACTTCATTCATATTCATATAAACTTAAAAAATTCTCAGCATCTGTTCCAACCAGTCCAAATAAAAATTCTTAATCACAAGGTCATTTTTGAAACATGTTCTCCTCTAGAAATCTAGAACATTCTTTCCTCAACAATGAACAATTAACTACAAAATTTAACAATTAAATACAAATTTTAACACTAAATGAAGCAATTTATATACGTACAAACACGGGAGGAAGGACCAGCTGCGAGGGACACGAAACAGAACAGCAGGAGCAGAGATAACTAGATACCGGTGAGAGGGACAGGAAGGAGACAGAAGCAGCGAACGGCGGCGAACAGCAGAGACGGAGACAAGGGTTGGTGTGCCGCTTGACGGCGGCAGGCAGGGGCCGGCGGTGAGGATGAGAAGGAAAAAATCAAAGAAAGAGAGAGGGATGAGAGGAATTCTTCGAGTGAGAGAGGGACGGACGGAAGGGTTGGGGCTAGGGGCTTTTTTTTAATAAAAAAAATAAGAATTGGTGAAACCGTGAGGTTTTACAACTATTTGACAACTACGTTGGAAAAGATTTGCGTATCGGTAACACTTTCTCAAGTGGGGCTGATTTTAAATAATGAGGAGTGAACAAAATTTATTATTTGTTATTATTATTTTTAGTTATTAAATTTATTCTTTTTAGTTTAATAATCTAAGAATGTACTTTTACAATTNTTATTGAATAATATTAATATTAATTATTTAACATATATATATATTTGTTGTATAAATATTTTTAAATAATTATCAACATATATTATGTTATTTGTATGAATTATTTTAAAAATTATTTAAAAGATATAAGTTTATTTGTTTGTTTGGACATCATCAAATTGATAAAAAAAATTTAATAAAAATATCTTTTTTTAGTGTGTTTAGTAAATTTTTAATAATAACAGTAAAAATATTAAAAAAAATTTTAAAAAAATACTTTTTTAAGAAGCTACAATTTATATTTTTTTAAATTTTTTTCTTTAAAAAAGATATTTTCACGTAATAAATAAACAAAAAATTATTTTTATATAGTTATATCCAAATATAATAGATAAATAAAAAAAATCTTTGTATGATATATCTAAATATAAAATTACTTTTATTTTTTTATAAGTCTTTTGAAAAAATTAACTTCAAAAATATCTTTTTTTAAAAATTCACCCAAACAAATTCATATCAAAATTTTGTATATCATTAATAAAAATTACCACGTTACAATATAATAGCTTAGTTATAAATAAAATGACTAAAATAAAGGTATTATAAAATAAATAAGACAATATACATATATTATTCCCTTATTAAATTACATAATGAGAATACAATAACAGAACATGAATAAAAAATCAATATTAAAGGAGTCATGTTTATACTCTTTATCAATAAATATGTATGGTTATATTAATTTGAAAAATATAAAAAGAACCAAAACAGTATAATAAGATAACATAGTTCAAATATGTTTTTTTTTTCCAAAAAAGAAAAAAGAGAAAAAACAGAGCACTTGACTTATGTTATAATGTGAAACGATAAAATAATAATAGAATGAAAAGAATGAATTAACTTGTGCAAAAGAAAAATAAGTATAAAAAATAATTTTCAAAAATTAAAAACAAAATATAAGGTTAACTTTTTATATAAATAATTTAGGTGTACAAATATTTTTTTAATCAAGTCCAAAATAAAATTCAAAACCCAGCAAAAAAATGTGCATACATCATTATTCCTTTTTATCACATTTTTTACAGTATATAAATTTTTGTTGGAAAATACAAAAATTTATTAATATACTACATAAATTTTCAAAGCATAACACACAATTTTACATATAATACATACTTATCAATATAGCACATAAATTTTTACGCATAGTACACATATTTTTATACATATCACACAAATATTTGTACATAGTACAAATTTTTATTATTAGTTTGGTCAGTCAATATTCTGCATATGTAATCTTCCAAAATTTTTTATACAACACATCAAAAATTATATGCTATGCAATAAGATTTTTGTGTTGTACGCCAAAATTTATGTGTTGTGTGTATTTAATTGGTTGGGTGTTAATATTTTGGACATGTCATCCTTAAAAAAAATTTTGTGTTATATACTAAAATTTATGTGTTATGTATCAAAATTTATATATTTTAGTTTTCTGAAAATTTATAAGAGAAGAAGAAGATAAAGACAATGAGGACAATGATAATGATAATAAAAGAGGATGAGGAGGATTAAAAAAAGAAAAAAATTAAACAACAACATTAATATCAAGAGGAAGAAAAAAAAAAGAAGACAACGATAGTCACAGCGATGATGACGACAGTAGTGACGAGAGTGACAACGACAATGACGTTGAAGAAGGAAAAACGAACGTAAGAAGCAGTAGAAGCAACAACAATGATCATTAAAGGAGAGAGAAGTGGCATGCAAATAAGCTTTTATTTTTAAACAATTTGGTTACTCAAAAGACTTTGACACCTATCAGTTTTGATAAATTAAATGTTTTATTTATCAATATATGTAATTTATAAGGTATGATGATTATCAGTGGCTAAGAGAAGGGGAGTTGAATCTTGGCCTCCTATTAATTTAGCTTTCAACCTTGCGTTATGTAGAGATTCTGTGAATAGAAGACAGGAGAGATTTTGGTTTTGTCTCCTGATGTGGTAGGAGCCAAAACAGCGTAACTTACAAGAAGAGTTGTAATGAAATGAAGCTTTGTAGAGAAATCAGAAGATACTTTATTTTTTTTCTCCTATAGTGCAGAACCAAAAACAAAAATGAGATTAGAGAATGACATGCAAATGTATCCTGGTTCAGCTACCCAGTGCAATATAGTCTACATCTAGCCTCCATCACAACAATGATGAAATTTCACTATCTTTTAAACAAATTACAATAAACAATTCTCCCTAGCATCTACTCAATCCTATCTGGGACAAGTCCAAATTCTAACCCAACCTGAACTTCACTAGGATTGACCCTAACTTTCAACTGCAAAGTGCTAATCCAACTTTCAAGGGAATCCACTCAGGATCATGATACAAAACAGAAATACTTACAAAGGATTTCTAAGATAACCTAGACTTTTTCTCCAAGTTTAATACTCTGTCTTTTTCACTCATTGGTTTTTTCTTACAAACCTCACCATTTGCCTTTTACCAATTAAACTCAGACAGACTAAACTGAGAAAAAGAAATACAACATGAAAACTATGAAGGAGTAGAAGAATAAATAGCTCAAAGAGCTATAGAAACCCAAATGTGTGCTCTCACTCTTTACTCCAATCCTTGGTCGTTCACCCTTATTATAGAAGAGTGAAGCTTCCTAGGCTTGAAACATCTTCAGCACTTTGTTTGTCTTCTTCTCTAACAATTAGAATCAGCAGTGCCGTTCACAGAGGAGAGAGAGAGAGAGGGTTGAAGCAATGACATACAACCATACCTTTCTCTTTCAACCTTTTTCTTCATGCATCTTAAATCTGGGTTATGCATTTTTACTTTGACCCCAAGTTTATTTCTTG
>NC_029778.3:31351856-31352682 GCF_000817695.3 Arachis duranensis | reverse complement strand
AGAGCACAAGAAGCCCTCCCAGAACTGCCCCAATTCGAATATTGGGAACATCTTGAGGCTTCTATTTCCAGATTGCAAGAAACTATGGATCAAATAAAGGAAGAATAGAATAATCAAAGTAGCATGCTTTGCAAAATGCTTAAGGAACAGGAAGAGCAAGGGCGTGATCTAAGGGAGCTGAAGCGCCAAAAATTAATCCTTGAACAACACCCCAAAGATTAGAGGAACATTCCTTCCTCAAAACAAAAGGTTGTTGAGTTCCAATTTTTCTGCTTTAACTTAGTGATAGCATTTTTATTTTAGAAATTCACCTTAGGAGATATATAGTAGTAATAATTAGTATGTCTATTTTGATTTTATTTCCAATTAAGCTATGATTTATTTTTCTCATCATCATCAGGCATGAATAAAGTAGTAGATTTTTTTTTTGAATAAAGAAGTAATCTATATTTTTCGAGTTCTTAATAATAAAAATTATAATTAATTATATGTGGTGGCAATACTTTTTGTTCTCTGAATGAATGCTTGAACAGTGCATAATTTGTACTTTGAATTTGATGAATATTGGCTCCTGAAAGGATGAGGAACACGAAAAATATTATTGATGATCTGAAAAATCATGAAATTGATTCTTGAAGCAAGAAAAAGCAGTCAAAAAAAAAAAAGCCATGAGCCCTAGGCAAGAGTAAAAAGGATCCAAGGCTTTGAGCATCAATGGATAGGAGGGCCCAAGGAAATAAAATCCAGGCCTAAGCGGCTAAACCAAGCTGTCCCTAACCATGTGCTTGTGGCATGCAGGTCCAAGTTACAAACTTGAGACTAAGTG
>NC_029778.3:31347785-31348326 GCF_000817695.3 Arachis duranensis | reverse complement strand
CCCCAATTTGAGGTATCCAGGGTTCTTAAGCACACTCTTTTTGCCTTGGATCACAACTTTATTTCTTTCTTTTTCTTCTATCTTTTTTTTCGTTTTTTTTGAATCACTGCTTTTTCTTGCTTCAAGAATCAATTTGATGATTTTTCAGATCCTCAATAATAGTTCTCTTTTTCCTCATTCTTTCAAGAGCCAACAATTTTAACATTCTTAAAACAACAAATTCAAAAGACATATGCACTGTTCAAGCATTCATTCAGAAAACAAAAAGAATTGTCACCACATCAAACTAATTCAACTAGTTTCAAAGATAAATTCGAAATCCTGTACTTCTTGTTCTTTTGTGATTAAAGCGCTTTTCATTTAAGAGAGGTGATGGATTCATAGGACATTCATAGCTTTAAGACATGAACTTTAATTTTTATTAATCATGAATTAAGAACAATACTCAAAAATAGATATAAGATGAGACTAGTAAGAATAGAAAACAAAAATTTAAATAGGCTCCTAATGATAGAGGTTTTCACAGAGTTAGGACTCAACA
>NC_029778.3:31345193-31347685 GCF_000817695.3 Arachis duranensis | reverse complement strand
TCACGCCCCTGCTTCTCTTGTTCCTTCAGTAATTTTCAGAGCATGCAGTTCTGATTCTGCTGTTCTTCCTTAAGTTGCTCCATAGTCTCTTGCAACTTGGTGATAGATGCTTCCAGGCTGGCCCAGTAGTCAATTTCAGGAAATTCAGGGAGGAACTCCTGCGCCCTCTTTTTGATAGAGTTGTCTTGCATTTGTCCTTCCATTGACTTCTTGGTGATTGGATGTTTAATGGGTATGAATTCATCTACTCCCATCTTTACCCCAGCCTCTTTACAGAGCAAGAAGATCAAGCTTGGGTAAGCCAATTTGGCTTCAGTGGAATTCTTATTTGCAATTGTGTAGATCTCACAAGCAATCAGATGATGAACCTCCACTTCTTTTCCAAGCATAATGCAATGAATCATCACTGCTCTCTTGATAGTGACCTCAGAACGGTTGCTAGTGGGCAATATGGAACACCCAATAAAGTCTAGCCAACCTCTTACAATTGGTTTGAGGTCTCCCCTCTTGAGTTGGTTTGGGACACCTTTTGAATTGGTTATCCACTTAGTTCCAGGGAGGCATATGTCCTCTAGAACTTGATCCAACCCCTTATCTGCTCTCACCATTCTCCTATTAAAGGAATCAGGATCATCCTGCAGTTGAGGCAATTTGAAGATTTCTCTTATTTTGTCCAGATAGAAGTAGATAACTTTCCCTCTGACCATGGTTCTATAAGTATGGAAAGCAGTTCCAGTCATTCTCTACTTATCTGTCAGCCACAGATTTGAGTAGAATTCCTGAACCATNGTTCCAGTCATTCTCTCCTTATCTGTCAGCCATAGATTTGAGTAGAATTCCTGAACCATATTTCTTCCAACCTTTATCTCAGGATTGGTTAGAACTTCCCATCCTCTGTTTCGAATTTGCTCTTGGATCCCCGGATATTCATCTTCTTTCAGATCGAATTTGACTTCCGGGATCACTGACCTCAGACCCATTATTTTGTGATAATGGTCTTCATGTTCTTTGGTTAAGAACTTCTCTTGATTCCAAAGATTCTTTGGATTATTCTCTTTCTTTCCTCTTAAATTGGTTTGTTTTCCCTTAGGAGTCATGATCTTGATGAATCTTGGCTTAGTGATCACGGAAAAGCACACCAAACTTAGAGGTTTGCTTGTCCTCAAGCAAAAGAAAGGAAAGAGGAGAGAGAGAGGAGGAGAGCAAATTCGAATGGTGTGGGGAAATAGGGTGGTCGAACGTGTATTTATAGGGGAGGGGGAGAGATTTTGAAAATTTTGAAGGAGATTTGAGAAGATATGGAGAGAATTTGAGAAAACTTTGAGTTTTTTTGAAGAAGATTTGGGATGGATTTGAGAGAGATTTGAAGATTGATTTCAATTTTTGAAAATTTGAAGGTGAATGATGAAAGTTTGAAATGTGTTTATGTAAAAAAGTATGGATCAGAAAAGGAAAGTTTGAAAAAAATTTAATCGGAAAGCAAAATCTCAGTCCCCCACCTTTCTGGCGTTAAACGCCCAGAATGGTATCCATTCTGGCGTTTAACGCCCATTTGTTGGCCATTGTGGGCGTTTAACACCCAGCCAGGTGCCCTGGCTGGCGTTAAACGCCAGAATTCCCTTTGTCACTGGGCGTTTTGCTAAACGCCCAGGATGCTGCACACCTGGCGTTAAACGCCCAAAATGGTGCCCATTCTGGCGTTTAACGCCCAAAATGGCACCTTTACTGGCGTTAAACGCCCAGAATGGTGCCCATTCTGGCGTTTAACGCCCAAAATGGCACCTTTACTGGCGTTAAACGCCCAGAATGGTGCCCATTCTGGCGTTTAACCACCAGGATTTATGTTTTCCTGGGAACAATCTGAGCCTAGAGTTGAAGAGCAAAACTTTATGTCCTGGCTCAAAGACTCTGGATGACAACTTCTTGTCATGCCACTTCTTTGCCTTTTCCTTATAAATCTTAGCATTTTCAAAGGCACTGAGTCTAAATTCATCTAGCTCATTTAGCTGGAGCAATCTTTTTTCACCAGCTAACTTAGCATCCAGGTTTAGGAATCTGGTTGCCCAGTAGGCTTGATCTTCCAGTTCCACGGGCAGATGACAGGCCTTGCCATACACAAGTTGGTATGGTGAGGTTCTTATTGGAGTCTTGAATGCTGTTCTGTATGCCCACAGAGCATCATCCAAGCTCCTTGCCCAATCCTTCCTTCGGGCTATTACAGTCCATTCCAGGATTCTTTTTAGCTCTCTGTTAGAGACTTCCGCTTGCCCATTTGTCTGTGGATGATACGGGGTAGCTATTTTGTGGCTAATTCCATATCGGACCATAGCGGAGTAAAGCTGTTTATTGCAGAAATGAGTACCCCCATCACTGATTATGACTCTGGGAACACCAAATCTGCTGAAGATGTATTTCTGGAGGAATTTCAGCACGATTTTAGTATCATTAGTGGGTGTAGCAATTGCTTCTACCCATTTAGATACATAGTCCAC
>NC_029778.3:31343906-31345044 GCF_000817695.3 Arachis duranensis | reverse complement strand
TATCCATGAGGCAAGTTACCAGCTCTTTGGCAACTATCACAATTATGCACAAACTCTCGGGCATCTCTATAGAGAGCAGGCCAGTAGAAGCCACATTGGAGGACCTTAGTAGCTGTTCGCTCACTTCCGAAATGTCCCCCATACTATGATTCATGGCAGTGCCATAGGATCCTTTGTGCTTCCTCTCTGGGTACACATCTACGGATCATTCCGTCTGCACATCTCTTAAAGAGATATGGCTCATCCCATAGGTAGTACTTGGCATTTGAAATTAATTTCTTTCTTTGCACCCTGCTGTACTCCTGGGTTATGAACCTCACAGCTTTATAATTTGCAATATCTGCAAACCATGGAGCTTCCTGAATGGCAAAGAGTTGCTCATCTGGGAAAGTCTCAAAGATCTTAGTAGAAGGGAGGGACGCCCCAGCTACTGGTTCTATTCGGGATAGATGATCAACTACTTGGTTCTATGTCCCTTTTCTGTCTCTTATTTCTATATCAAACTCTTGCAGAAGCAGCACCCACCTTATGAGCCTGGGTTTTGAATCCTGCTTTGTGAGTAAGTATTTAAGAGCAGCATGGTCAGTGTACACAATCACCTTTGATCCCACTAAATAGGATTTAAACTTGTCAATGGCATAGACCACTGCAAGTAATTCTTTTTCTGTGGTTGTGTAATTCTTCTGTGCATCATTTAAAACACGGCTGGCATAATAAATGACATGCAGAAGCTTGTTATGCCTCTGTCCCAACACAGCACCAATGGCATGGTCACTGGCATCACACATTAGTTCAAATGGCAATGTCCAGTCTGGTGCAGAGATGACTGGTGCTGTTACTAGCTTGGCTTTCAGGGTCTCAAATGCCTGCAGACACTGTGTGTCAAACACAAATGGTGTGTCAGCAGCTAGCAGGTTGCTCAACAGTTTTGCAATTTTCGAAAAATCCTTTATAAACCTCCTGTAGAATCCTGCATGCCCCAGAAAGCTTCTGATTGCCTTAACATTGGCAGGTGGTGGTAATTCTTCAATTACCTCTACCTTTGCCTTATCCACCTCTATTCCCCTGCTTGAAATTTTGTGCCCAAGGACAATTCCCTCAGTCACCATAAAGTGACATTTCTCCCAGTTTAAAACCA
>NC_029778.3:31342389-31343634 GCF_000817695.3 Arachis duranensis | reverse complement strand
TTGAGGGTCTACTGCAATTTGGTTGTAACCTGAATAGCCATCCAAAAAACAGTAATAATCATGACCAGCTAGTCTTTCTAGCATTTGGTCTATGAATGGTAAAGGAAAATGATCCTTTCTGGTGGCTGTATTGAGCCTTCTGTAGTCAATACACATACGCCACCCTGTAACTGTTCTTGTAGGAACCAATTCATTCTTTTCATTATAAATCACTGTCATGCCTCCCTTTTTAGGTATAACTTGGACAGGGCTCATCCAGGGACTATCAGAAATAGGATAAACAATCCCAGCCTCTAGTAATTTAGTGACCTCTTTCTGCACCACCTCCTTCATGGCTGGATTTAGCCTCCTCTTTTAATGACCTCTTTCTGCACCACCTCCTTCATGGCTGGATTTAGCCTCCTCTGTGGTTGGACCACTGGTTTGGCATTATCCTCCAACAGGATCTTGTGCATGCATCTAGCTGAGCTAGTGCCCTTAAGATCACTTATGGACCACCCAAGAGCTGTCTTGTGTGTCCTTAGCACTTGAATCAGTGCTTCCTCTTTCTGTGGATTTAAAGCAGAGCTTATAATCACTGGAAAAGTGTCACCCTCTCCCAGAAATGCATACTTCAAGGATGGTAGTAGTGGTTTGAGTTCAGGTTTGGGAGGCTTATCCTCCTCCTGAGGAATTTTCAAAAATTCCTTTATTTCCTCTGGTTCTTCTTGATCAGGCTGAGCATCCTTGAAGATGTCCTCAAGCTCTGATTCTAGACTTTCAGTCATATTGATCTCTTCCACCAGAGAGTCAATAATGTCAGCGCCCATGCAGTCATTTGGTGTATCTGGATGCTGCATAGCTTTTACAACATTCAACTTGAACTCATCCTCATTGACTCTCAGGGTTACTTCCCCTTTTTGTACATCAATGAGGGTTCGTCCAGTTGCTAGGAAAGGTCTTCCTAGAATGAGAGTTGCACTCTTGTGCTCCACTATTTCCAGCACCACAAAGTCAGTTGGAAAGGTGAATGGCCCAACCTTGACAATCATGTCCTCTATTATGCCTGATGGATATTTAATAGAGCCATCAGCAAGTTGGAGGCATATCCGGGTTAGTTTGACTTCTTCAGTCAACCCAAACTTTCTGATAGTGGATGCAGGTATTAGATTGATGCTTGCCCCAAGATCACACAGGGCTGTCTTGGTGCAAGCACCTTCTAATGTGCATGGTATCATAAAGCTTCCTGGATCTTGAAGCTTTTCT
>NC_029778.3:31341751-31342163 GCF_000817695.3 Arachis duranensis | reverse complement strand
ATTCCGCTTGGCGGAGTTTCTGAGGATAAGGCATCTTGGCTTTATATTCTTCAACCTTAGTTGCTGCAGGTTTATTCCTTACAGAAGTGGTTGAAGAAGCCTTTTTAGAGGGATTACTGTCAACACTCTCAAGTGTCTGATCCTCCTTTGGCGTCTGAACGCCAGGATTGGGTGAAGATTGGGCGTTTAACGCCAACTTCTCTCCCGTTTCTGGCGTTTGAACGTCAGAACTGGGCAGGGAATGGGCGTTTAACGCCAGCTTTCCCCCCTTTTCTGGCGTTTGAACGCCAAAAGTACTCCTCTCTGGGCTCTTACTGTCCTCAGAGGGATTTTGGACAGTGGTTTGGTTATCCTCTGTCAATTGTTCCTTGTTTGGCTTCTTGCTACTTTGAGCAGTGTTATTCAATGTCTT
>NC_029778.3:31340399-31341520 GCF_000817695.3 Arachis duranensis | reverse complement strand
GGATTCATTATCCTTTTGTTTAAAGCCTTGGATGTCCAGCCTTAGCTGTGTCATCCTTTTTGGAGGGTAAAATTGATTCAGGAATTTGTCTGATAACTGTTTCCATGTCTTTATGCTTGCTGTAGGTTGGTTATTTAACCACCTCTTAGTTTGATCTTTTACAGCAAATGGAAACAGTAATAATCTGTAGACATCCTGATCCACCTCTTTATCACGTACTATGTCAGCAAGTTGTAAGAATTGTGCCAGAAACTCAGTAGGTTCTTCCTATGGAAGACCGGAATACTGGCAATTTTGCTGCACCATGATAATGAGTTGAGGGTTTAGCTCAAAGCTGCTTGCTTTGATGGGAGGTATACAGATGCTACTCCCATATGAAGCTGTAATGGGGTTAGCATATGACCCCAAAGTCCTTCTGGACTGCTCAATTCCACTTAGGTCCATGATGGAGAAAGGGAAATGATATGGATTGCAAGTAGATTAATTTTTTTTAAATGACCGAAAATAATAAAATAAAACAAAAGGAAAATAAAATAAAATGTCGAAAACTAAAAGAAAAATAAAATCAACGCAAATTGAAAACTAAATCAATCAACTAATTAAAAAGATTTTGGAATTGGCAATTAAAAAGATATGATTGGAAATTATTTTGAAAAAGATTTGATTTTTTTTTTGAAATGAGGAAAGAGAAAAACAACAAAATGACACCAAACTTTTAAAGGAAAAACACAAAGAGGACACCAAACTTAGAATTTTTAAGGATAAAAAAGGGACTAAGGACATGCAAATTCGAAAATTAAAAGAAAAACAAAAGCATGCAATTGACACCAAACTTAAAATATGAAACTAAACTCAAATAAAAGACTCTAAACCAACAAAAATAAAACAGTCCTAATCTAAACAACAAGATAAGCCGTCAGTTGTCCAAACTCAAACAATCCCCGGCAACGGCACCAAAAACTTGGTGCACGAAATTGTAATCACACTTTTGCAATCCCGCACAACTAACCAGCAAGTGCACTGGGTCGTCCAAGTAATACCTTACGTGAGTAAGGGTCGATCCCACGGAGATTGTCGGCTTGAAGCAAGCTATGGTTATCTTGTAACTCTTAGTCAGGATA
>NC_029778.3:31324867-31339669 GCF_000817695.3 Arachis duranensis | reverse complement strand
CTGGGCTGAGCATTGAAGCTTTCATGTGTAGAGACTTTTTCTGGAGTTAAACGCCAGCTTTCATGCCAGTTTGGGCGTTTAACTCCAATTTTTATGCCAGTTCCAGTGTTAAACGCTGGGAATTCTGAAGCTGATTTGCAACGCCAATTTGGGCCATCAAATCTCGAGCAAAGTATGGACTATTATACATTGCTGGAAAGCCCAGGATGTCTACTTTCCAACGCCGTTGAGAGCGCGCCAATTGGGCTTCTGAAGCTCCAGAAAATCCACTTCGAGTGCAGGGAGGTCAGAATCCAACAGCATCTGTAGTCCTTTTCAGTCTCTAAATCAGATTTTTGCTCAGGACCCTCAATTTTAGCCAGAAAATACCTGAAATCACAGAAAAACACACAAACTCATAGTAAAGTCCAGAAAAGTGAATTTTAACTAAAAACTAATAAAAATGTAATAAAAACTAATTAAAACATACTAAAAACATACTAAAAACAATGCTAAAAAGCGTATAAATTATCCGCTCATCACACGTGCAGAGGCTTCTCTTGGAGTTAAACGCCAAGTTGTAATGTGTTTTTGGCGTTTAACTCTGGTTTTTGACGTGTTTCTGGCGTTTTACTCCAGAATGCAGCATGGAACTGGTGTTGAACACCAGTTTGCATCATCTAATCTCAAATAAAGTATGGACTATTATATATTTCTGGAAAGATCTGGATGTCTACTTTCCAACGCCGTTGAGAGCGCGCCATTTAGAGTTCTGTAGCTCCAGAAAATCCATTTCGAGTGCAGGGAGGTCAGAATGCAATAGCATCAGCAGTCCTTTTTCAGCCTGAATCAGATTTTTGCTCAGGTCCCTTAATTTCAGCCAGAAAATATATGAAATCATAGAAAAACACACAAACTCATTGTAAAGTCTAGAAATGAGAATTTTTCATAAAAACTAATGAAAACATCCCTAAAAGTAGCTAGATCCTACTAAAAACTACCTAAAAACAATGCCAAAAAGCGTATAAATTATCCGCTCATCAGAGGGGAAGAAATTTTCGAAAATAAATTTAAAAAGATTTTAAAAACATTTTGAAAAATTGAAGAATGATTTTCGAAAAACATGATTGGGAAAGAGATAAAGTGTTTTTTTTGAAAAAGATTTTGAAATTAGAAATAAAAAAGATATGATTGAAAACTTATTTTTAAAAAGATGTGATTAAAAAGATATGATTGAAAAGTTATGGTTTTAAAAAGATGTGATTGAGAAAATATGATTTGAAAAACAATTTAAAATTAATGACTTGGCTAACAAGAAAAGATATGATTCAGACATTAAACCTTTCTCAACAGAAAAGGCAACATACTTGAAATGTTCCATTGATGCTCAAAGCCTTGGATCCTTTTTACCCTTGCCTTTTGGTTTTAAGGGCTATTGGCTTTTTCTGCTTGCTTTTTCTTTTTCTTTTTCTTTTATATATTTTTTTCGCCACTTTTTTTTTCACAAGCTTTGTTCTTCACTGCTTTTTCTTGCTTCAAGAATCAATTTCATGATTTTTCAGATTATCAATAACATTTTTCTTTGTTCATCATTCTTTCAAGAGCCAACAATTTTAACATTCATAAACAACAAGATAAAAAATATGCACTGTTCAAGCATTCATTCAGAAAACAAAAGTATTGTCACCACTTCAATATAATTAAACTAATTTCAAGGATGAATTCGAAACTCATGTACTTCTTGTTCTTTTGTATTAGAAACATTTTTCATTTAAGAAAAGTGAAGGATTTATGGAATTATTCATAGCCTTAAGACATAGTTACTAAATACTAATGATCATGTAGTAAAGACTCAAAACATAGACAAATATAAAGCATAAAGTCGAAAAACAGAGAGATAAGAACAAGGAAGTTAAGGAATGATTCCACCTTAGTGAGGGTGGCGCCTTCTTCTTGAAGACCCAAAGGTGCTCTTGAGCTCCTCTATGTCTCTTCCTTGCCTCTGTTGCTTGTTCCCTAGTGATTTTGGTTCTCCTATCCTTAGTTGCTCCCAATAATTGTGTGGAGGAAAATGTATCCCATGAGGTATCTCAGGAATTTCTTGATGAGGAAATTCCTTATGCTCTTGTTGAGGTCCATGAGTGGGCTCTCTTGATGTGCAGTCAAATGCTCTACTACTGAGCTATGGACCCTTGAGATGAATCTCTCCATCTCCCATGACTCAGAGGTGGAAGCAATTGCCTTACCTTTCCTCTTTCTTGAGGTTTTTCTAGCCTTAGGTGCCATCAATGGTTATGGAAAAATAAAAAAAGCTATGTTTTTACCACACCAAACTTAGAATGTTGCTCGTCCTCGAGCAAAAGAAGAAAGAATAGATGAAGAAGAAGAAGAAATGGAGGAGAGAGAGAGAGAGAGAGAGAGAGAGATGTGTATTCGGCCAAGAGGGAGAAGAGAGGGTTGTGTTGTGTAAAAATCAAGAAGGATGGAGGGGTTTATATAGGGGAGGGAGAGGGGTTTGGTTCGGCCATTTAGGGTAGGTTTGGGTGGGAAAAAGATTTTGAATTTGAAGGTAGGTGGGGTTTATGGGGAAGAGTGTTATTGGGTTGTGTAAAGAAGAGAGAGGGTGAGTTGAGGTAGGTGGGGATCCTGTGGGGTCCACAGATCCTGAGGTGATCCTGTGGGGTCCACAGATCCTGAGGTGTCAAGAATTTATCATTCCTGCACCAATTAGGCATGTAAAACGCCTTTTGTATGCAATCCTGGCGTTTAACGCCAGATTGATGCTTGTTTCTGGTGTTAAACGCCAACTCTATGCTTGTTTTAGGCGTTAAACGCCAGTCTGCAGCATGTTTCTGGCGTTGAACGCCAGTTCTCTTCAGGGTGTAATCTTGCATTTAAACGCCAGACTGATGCTTTTTTCTGGCGGTCAACGCCAGATTCATGCTCTGTTCTGGCGTTGAACGCTAGCCAGATGCTCCTTACTGGCGTTTAAACGCCAGTAAGCTCTTCCTCTAGGGTGTGCTGTTTCTTCTGCTGTTTTTGATTCTGTTTTTTATTTTAGTATTTGTTTTGTGACTCCACATGATCATGAACCTAATAAAACATAAAAGAACAATAAAAATATAGATAAATAAAAATTGGGTTGCCTCCCAATAAGCGCTTCTTTAATGTCAATAGCTTGACAGTGGGCTCTCATGGAGCCTCACAGGTGATCAGGTCAATGTTTTGGACTCCCAACACCAAACTTAGAGTTTGGATGTGGGGATTCAACACGAACTTAGAGTTTGGCTGTGCCCTCCCAACACCAAACTTAGAGTTTGATTGTGGGGGCTTTGTTTGACTCTGTACTGAGAGAAGCTTTTCATGCTTCCTCTCTATTGTTACAGAAGGATAGCCTTGGGCTTTAAACACAAGGTAGTCCCCATTCAATTGAAGGACTAATTCTCTTCTGTTAACATCAATCATAGCTTCTGTTGTGGCTAGGAAGGGTCTTCCAAGGATGATGCATTCATCCTCATTCTTCCTAGTCTCTAAGATTATGAAATCAACAGGGATGTAAAGGCCATTAACCTTCACTAACACGTCCTCTACTAATCCATAAGCTTGTCTTTGTGATCTGTCTGCCATCTCAAATGAGAATGTGGCAGGCTGTACCTCAATGATCCCTAGCTCCTCCATTATAGAGAGTGGCATAAGATTTATGCCTGACCCTAGGTCACACAGAGCCTTCTCAAAGGTCATGGTGCCTATGGTACAGGGTATTAAGAATTTACCAGGATCTTGTTTCTTTTGAGGTAACATTTGCCGAACTCATGTATCTAGTTCACTAATGAGCAAGGGAGGTTCACCTTCCCAAGTGTCATTACCAAACAACTTGGCATTCAACTTCATGATGGCTCCTAGATGTTGAGCAACTTGCTCTCCAGTTACATCTTCATCCTCTTTAGAGGAAGAATAGTCTTCAGAGCTCATGAATGGCAGAAGGAGGTTTAATGGGATCTCTATGGTCTCTTATGAGCCTCAGATTACTTTGGGTCCTTAATAAGGAACTCCTTCTTGCCTGGGAGACATCCCATGAGGTCTTCCTCATTGGGATTCACGTCTTCCCCTTCCTTTCTAGGTTCGGCCATTTTGATTAAGTCAATGGCCTTGCACTCTCTTTTTGGATTCTCTTCAGTATTGCTTGGGAGAGTACTAGGAGGAGTTTTAGTAACTTTCTTACTCAGCTGGCCCACTTGTGCCTCCAAATTTCTGATGGAGGACCTTGTTTCACTCATGAAACTTAAAGTGGCCTTAGACAGATCAGAGACTATGTTTGCTAAGTTAGAGGTGCTCTGCTCAGAATTCTCTGTCTGTTGCTGAGAAGATGATGGAAAAGGGTTGCTATTGATGAACCTATTTCTTCCACCATTATTAAAGCCTTGTTGAGGCTTTTGTTGATCCTTCCATGAGAAATTTGGATGATTTCTCCATGAGGAATTATAGGTGTTCCCATAGGGTTCACCCATATAATTCACCTCTGCCATTGCAGGGTTTTCAGGATCATAAGCTTCTTCTTCAGAAGATGCCTCTTTAGTACTGTTGGATGGATTTTGCCATCCATTCAGACTTTGAGAAATCATGTTGACTTGCTAAGTCAACATTTTGTTCTGAGCCAATATGGCATTCAGAGCATCAATCTCAAGAACTCCCTTCCTCTGAGGCATCCCATTATTCACAGAATTCCTCTCAGAAGTGTACATGAATTAGTTATTTGCAACCATGTCAATAAGATCTTGAGTTTCTGCAGGTGTTTTCTTTAGGTGAATGGATCCACCCGCAAAATGGTCCAGTGACATCTTAGAGAAGTCAGATAGACCATAGTAGAATATATCCAAAATGGTCCACTCTGAAAGTATGTCAGAAGGACACCTTTTGATCATCTGCTTGTATCTTTCTCAAGCTTCATAGAGGGATTCACCATCTTTTTGTTTGAAGGTCTGAACATCCACTCTAAGCTTGCTCAGCTTTTGAGGAGGAAAGAACTTAGCTAAGAAGGCTGTGACCAGCTTATCCTAAGAGTCCAGGCTATCTTTAGGTTGTGAGTCCAACCATGTTCTAGCTCTGTCTCTTACAGCAAAAGGGAAAAGCATGAGCCTGTAGACTTCAGGATCTACTCCATTAGTCTTAACAGTCTCACAGATCTACAAAAACTCAGTTAAAAACTGGTAGGGATCTTCTGATGGAAGTCCATGAAACTTGCAGTTCTGTGGCATTATAGCAACTAGTTGAGGCTTCAGCTCAAAATTGTTTGCTCCAATGGCAGGGATTGAGATGCTTCTTCCATCAAAGTTGGAAGTAGGTGTAGTATAATCACCAAGCATCCTTCTTGTATTATTATTTTCGGCTGCGATCTCCTCTTCCTTTTCGAAAATTTCTGTAAGGTTGTCTCTGGATTGTTGTAATTTAGCTTCTCTTAGTTTCCTCTTCAGAGTCCTTTTAGGTTCAGAATCTGCTTCAACAAGAATATTCTTGTCCTTGCTTCTGCTCATATGAGAAAAAAGGGAACAAAAATAATAATAGGGATTCTCTTTACCACAGTAGAGAGATTCCTTTATGTTAGTAGAAGAAGAAAAGAATAAAAGAAGAAAAAGGTAAGAATCCAAACACAAGGGGGAAGAGTGAGTTCGAATTCTTGAGTAGAAGAGAGATGTTAGTAGATAAATAAATAGATAGAAAAAGATGAGAGAGAGGAGTTTTCGAAAATTAATTTTGAAAAAGGGTTAGTAATTTTCGAAAATTAAAAGGAGAAATAAAATTAAAATTAAAATTTGAAACAATTAGTTAATTAAAAGAATTTTGAAAAAGTGGGAGGTAGTTTTCGAAAATTAGAGAGAGAAAACTAGTTAGGTGGTTTTGAAAAAGATAAGAAACAAACAAAAAGTCAATCAGTTAGTTGAAAAAGATTTGAAAATCAATTTTGAAAAGATAAGAAGTTAGGAAAGATATTTTGAAATCAAATTTTTGAAAAGATATGATTGAAAAAGATATTTTGAAAAGATATGATTGAAAAAGATATTTTGAAAAAGATTTGATTTTTAAAATTAAAATTGATTACTTGACTAACAAGAAACTAAAAGATATGACTCTAGAATTTAAAGATTGAACCTTTCTTAATAAGAAAGTAACAAACTTCAAATTTTTGAATCAATCACATTAATTGTTAGTAAAGTCTTCGAAATTTTGAAATAAAGATAAGAAAAAGATTTTGAAAATAAATTTAAAAAATTTTCAAAAATAATAAAAAATGAAAAAGATTTGATTTTTGAAAAAGATTTTGAAAAGATAAGATTTTTAAAATTGAAAATTGACTTGACTTTATAAGTAATAGTTAAGTTTTAAAAATTTTTTACTAAGTCAACTCAAATTTTCGAAAATTATGAGCAAAATAAGAAAAATATATATTTTTTTTTATTTTTGAATTTTTAATGAGGAGAGAGAAAAACACAAATATGACCCAAAACATGAAAATTTTGGATCAAAACACTTAATGCATGCCAGAACACTATGAATGTCAAGATGAACACCAAGAACACTTGAAGATCATGAAGAACATCATGCATGAGTTTTAGAAAAATGCATAATTTTAAAAACATGCAATTGACACCAAACTTAAAAATTGACACTAGACTCAAACAAGAAGCACAAAATATTTTTTTTGGTTTTTACGATTTTATTAAATTTTTTGTATTTTTTTTGAAAATAATCTTTAGAAAAACGAAAAAGAGAAAAAATTTTTTGAAAGATTTTTGAAAACTTTTTGAAAAGAAAATTACCTAATCTGAGCAATAAGATGAACTGTTAGTTGTCCAAACTCAAACAATCCCCGCAACGGCGCCAAGAACTTGGTGCACGAAATTGTGATCATCAACAATGGCTCCAATGACTTGGTGCTCTCAAACGTGAATCACACTTTGTCACAACTCCGCAAAATTAACCAGCAAGTGCACTGGGTCGTCCAAGTAATAAACCTTACGTGAGTAAGGGTCGATCCCATAGAGATTGTTGGTATGAAGCAAGCTATGGTCATCTTGTAAATCTCAGTTAGGCAGATAATAAATGGTTATGGAGTTTTCAAAATTAATAATAAATAAAGCATAAAATAAAGATATAGATACTTATGTAAATCATTGGTGGGAATTTCAGATAAGTGTTTAGAGCTGCTTTGTTCCTGTTGAATCTCTACTTTTCTACTGCCTTCCTTCAATCCTTCATACTCCTTTCCATGGCAAGCTGTAAGTAGGGCATCACCGTTGTCAATGGCTACATCCCATCCTCTCAGTGAAAATGGTCCAAATGCTCTGTCACAGCACAACTAATCATCTGTTGGTTCTCGATCATGTCGGAATAGAATCCATTGATCCTTTTATGTTTGTCACTACGCCCAACAATCGCGAGTTTGAAGCTCGTCACAGTCATTGAATCCCTGAATCCTATTCAGAATACCACAGACAAGGTTTAGACTTTCTGGATTCTCAAGAATGGCCGCCAAAGGGTTCTAGCTTATACCACGAAGATTCTGGTTAAGGAATCCAAGAGATATTCACTCTAGCTTTCGCTTGTAGAACGGAAGTGGTTGTCAGGCACGCGTTCATAGGGACGGATGATGATGAGTGTCACGGATCATCACATCCATCAGGTTGAAGTATGAGTAATATCTTAGAATAAGAATAAGCATGAATTGAATAGAAAATAGTAGTACTTTGCATTAAAACTCGAGGTACAGCAAAGCTCCACACCTTAATCTATGGTGTGTAGAAACTCCACCGTTGAAAATACATAAGTGATGGTGATCCAGGCATGGCTGAATGGCCAGCCCCCAAAACGCAATCAAAGGATCAAAATACAATCCAGAGATGTGGTCAAAAGAAGGACACTAGTACAATAGTAAAAAGTTCTATTTATACTAAAACTAGCTACTAGGGTTACAGAGATAAGTGATTGATGCAGAGATCCACTTCCGGGGCCCACTTGGTGTATGCTTGGACTGAGCTTAAGATTTACACGTGCAGAGGCTTCTCTTGGAGTTAAACGCCAAGTTGTAACATGTTTTTGGCGTTTAAATATGGTTTGTGACGTGTTTCTGGCGTTTTACTCCAGAATGCAGCATAGAACTAGAGTTGAACGCCAGTTTGCGTCATCTAATCTCGAATAAAATATGGACTATTATATATTGCTGGAAAGCTCTGGATGTCTAATTTCCAACGCCGTTGAGAGCGCACCATTTGAGGTTCTATTGCTCCAGAAAATCCATTTCGAGTGCAGGGAGGTCAGAATCCAACAGCATCAGCAGTCCTTTTTCAGCCTGAATAAGAATTTTGCTCAGGCCCCTCAATTTCAGCCAGAAAATACCTGAAATCACAGAAAAACACAAAAACTCATAGTAAAGTCCAGAAATGTAAATTTTGCATAAAAACTAATGAAAACATCCCTAAAATTAGCTAGATCCTACTAAAAACTACTTAAAAACAATGCCAAAAAGCGTATAAATTATCCGTTCATCAGTACCCTGGCTGGCGTTAAATGCCAGAAAGTCTTTATCACTGGGCATTTTTCTAAATACCCAGGATGCTGCAGTTCTGGCATTAAATGCGCACCCAGAATGGAACCCATTCTAGCGGTTAACGCCCAGAAAGATATCCTTCCTAGCGCCCATTCTGGCGTTTAACGCCCAAAAGTGCCTCTTACTGGCATTTTCGTGCCAGTGAGCTTCTTTTCTCTGCTCTCTGCTCTGAATTCTTCTGTAACTCTGTGAACTCCTGTAAATGAGAGTTAGTTCTGATGATAATTTATTAAACTCCTATAATTATTATTTAAATAACAAATAAACCACAGTAATGGCTGGGTTGCCTCCCAACAAGCGCTTCTTTATTGTCTTTAGCTAGAGCTTACTGAGCTTTAATCTAGTCTCAGTTTTGAGCATTCTTGTTCAAAATTACTTTCAAGATAATGTTTGACTCTCTGTCCATTAACAATGAACTTTTTGTCAAAATCAATATCCTGAAACTCTACATATCCATATGGTGAGATGCTTGTAATCACATATGGTCCTCTCCACTGGGATTTTAGTTTCCCAGGGAATAGCCTGAGCCTAGAGTTAAACAGCAGAACCTCTTGTCCTGGCTCAAAGACTCTGGATGACAGGTTCTTATCATCCCATCTCTTTGCTTTCTCCTTGTAAATTTTGGTATTTTCAAAAGCATTAAGTCTGAATTCCTCTAGCTTATTCAGCTGGAGCAATCTTTTCTCTCCAGCTAATTTGGCATCAAGGTTTAGGAATCTGGTTGCCCAGCATGCTTTATGCTCTAATTCCACAGGCAGGTGACATGCCTTCCCATACACAAGCCCATTGGTTTGTGGATGAAATGGAGTTGCAACCTTGTGGCTAATTCCATATCGGACCATGGCAGTATAAAGCTCTTTATTGCAGAAATGAGTGCCTCCATCACTAATTAGAGCTCTAGGGACACCAAATCCGCTAAAGATATGTTTCTGGAGAAACTTCAGTACTGTCTTTGTATCATTAGTAGGTGTTGCAATTGCCTCCACCCATTTGGATACATAGTCTACTGTCACCTGAATATAAGTGTTTGAGTATGATGGTGGGAAAGGCCCATGAAGTCAATACCCCATACATCAAACAACTCAATCTCTAAGATCCCTTGTTGAGGCATGGTGTAACCATGAGGCAAATTACCAGCTTGCTGGTAACTGTCACTGTTACATACAAATTCTTGGGAGTCTCTATAGATTGTAGGCCAGTAGAACCCACATTGGAGGACTTTGGTGGCTGTTCGCTCACCTTCGAAATGTCTTCCATATTGTGATCCATGGCAATGCCATAGGATCTTTTGCGCCTCTTCTCTAGGCATGCACCTACAGATTAGTCCATCTGTGCATCTCTTAAAGAGATATGGTTCATCCCACAAGTAGTATTTTGCATCAGAAAGTAGTTTTTTCTTTTGCTGCCTGTTGAACTCCTTGGGAATGAATCTTGCAGCTTTATAGTTTACAATGTCTGTAAACCATGGTACCTCCTGAATGGCAAAGAGTTACTCATCCGAAAAGGTTTCAGAGATCTTAGTGAGGGGTAGAGACATCTCTTCTACTGGTTCTATCCGGGACAGGTGATTTGTTACTTGATTCTCTGTCCCTTTTCTGTCTCTTATTTCTATATCAAACTCTTGCAGAAGCAACACCCATCTTATGAGCCTGGGTTTTGAACCCTGCTTTGTAAGTAGATATTTAAGAGCAGCATGGTCAGTGTACACAATCACTTTTGATCCTACCAAATAGGATCTGAACTTGTCAATGGCATAAACCACTACAAGCAATTTCTTTTCTGTGGTTGTGTAATTTTTTTGCTCATCATTTAGAACACGGCTGGCATAGTAAATGACGTGCAGAAGCTTATCATGTCTCTATCCCAATACTACACCAATAGCATGGTCACTGGCATTATACATTAGTTCAAATGGTAATGTCCAGTCCGGTGCAGAAATGATAAGCGCTGTGACCAGCTTAGCCTTCAGAATCTCAAAGGCCTGCAAACACTCTGTGTCAAAGACAAATAGTGTATCGGCAGCTAGCAGATTACTCAGAGGTTTTGCGATTTTTGAAAAATCCTTTATAAACCTCCTGTAGAATCCTGCATGTCCCAAAAAACTTCTGATTGCCTTAACATTGGTGGTGGTGGTAATTTTTCGATTACCTCCACCTTAGCTTGATCCACCTCTATGCCTTTGTTTGAAATTTTATGCCCAAGGACAATTCCTTCAGTCACCATAAAGTAACATTTTTCCCAGTTTAAAACCAGGTTAATCTCCTGACATCTTTTCAGAACAAGTGCTAGATGACCAAGACAGGAGCTGAATGAGTCTCTAAGTACTGAGAAGTCATCCATGAAGACTTCCAGAAATTTTTCCACCATATCAGAGAAGATAGAGAGCATGCATCTCTGAAAGGTTGCTGGTGCATTACACAGACCAAAGGGCATCCTTCTGTAGGTAAATACTCCAGATGGACATGTGAATGCTGTTTTCTCTTGATCTTGGGGATCTACTGCAATTTGCTTGTAGCCTAAGTAGCCATCCAGGAAGCAGTAATAGTCATGACCTGCTAGCTTTTCTAGCATTTGGTCTATGAATGGTAAAGGAAAATGATCCTTTCTGGTGGTTGTATTGAGTCTTCTGTAGTCAATACACATACGCCACCCTGTAATTGTTTTTGTAGGAACCAGTTCATTTTTTTCATTATGAACCACTGTCATGCCTCTCTTTTTGGGTACAACTTGGACAGGGCTCTCCCAGGGGCTATCAGAAATGGGATAAATAATCCCAACCTCTAGTAATTTAGTGACCTCTTTCTGCACCACCTCCTTCATGGCTGGATTTAGTCGCCTTTGTGGTTGAACCATTGGTTTGGCATTATCCTCCAGTAGGATCTTGTGCATGCATCTGGTTGGGCTAATGCGCTTGAGATCACTAGTGGACCACCCAAGAGCTATCTTGTGTGTCCTTAGCACCTGAATTAGTGCTTTCTCTTCTTGTGGCTCTAAGGCAGAGCTTATGATTATAGGAAAAGTTTCACCTTCTCACAGAAATGCATATTTCAGGGATGGTGGTAGTGGTTTGAGCTCAGGTTTATGAGGTTTCTCCTCTTTCTGAGGAATTTTCAGAGGTTCTTTTATTTCCTCTGGTTCTTCCAGATCAGGCTGGACATCTTTAAAGATATCCTCTAGCTCTGATTCGAGACTCTCAGCCTTACTGATCTCCTGTACCAGGG
The DNA here is from genome assembly GCF_000817695.3 of Arachis duranensis. Taxonomy (NCBI): domain Eukaryota; kingdom Viridiplantae; phylum Streptophyta; class Magnoliopsida; order Fabales; family Fabaceae; genus Arachis; species Arachis duranensis. The sequence continues at coordinate 31,327,867 of NC_029778.3, read as the reverse complement.
AGTCAATAATATCAACGCATGTAGTCTTTTGATGTGTCTGGGAGCTTCATTGCTTCAATAGCATTCAGCCTAAACTCATCCTCATTGACTCTCAGGGTTACTTCCCCTTTTTGGACGTCAATGAGGGTTCGTCCAGTTGCTAGGAAAGGTCTTCCTAGAATAAGAGTTGCACTCTTGTGCTCTTCCATTTCCAGCACTACAAAGTCAGTGGAAAAGGTGAATGGCCCAACTGTGACAATCATGTCTTCAATCACGCCTGATGGGTATTTAATGGAGCCATCAGCAAGTTAAAGACATATCCTAGTTGGTTTGACCTCTTCATTCAAGCCAAGCTTTCTGATAGTGGATGCAGGGATTAGGTTGATACTTGCCCCAAGATCACATAGAGCTATCTTGGTACAGGTACCCTCTAATGTGCATGGTATCATAAAGCTTCCTGGATCCTTAAGCTTCTCTGGTGAGCTCTTTAAATTGATTGCACTGTATTCTTCAGTGAGAAGAACTTTTTCAGTTTCTCTCCAATCCTTCTTATGACTTAAGATCTCTTTCATAAACTTAGCATAAGAGGGTATTTTCTCAAGTGCCTCTGCAAACAGAATATTGATTTCAAGAGTCCTGAGATAGTCTGCAAAGCGGGCAATTTATTTATCCTGTTCTACTTGGTGGAGTTTCTGAGGATAAGGTATTTTGGCTTTGTATTCTTTAACCTTGGTTGCTGCAGGTTTATTTCCTACAGAGGTAGGTTGAGAAGCCTTCCTGAGGGAGTTATTATCAGCACTTGCAAGTGTCTGACCCCTCATAGGCGTTTGAACGCTAGGATTGGGGGCTGGATTGGCGTTTAACGCCAGATTCCCTCCCTTTTCTGGCATTTGAATGCCAGAACTGAACATGGGTTGGGCATTTAACGCCAATTTTTTCTCCTTTTTCTGGCATTTGAATGCTAGAACTGGGCGTCCACTGGGTGCTTAACGCCAGGTTTTCACCCTTTTCTGGTGTTTGAATGCCAGAATCTATCCTCTCTGGGCTCTTACTGTCCTCAGAGGGATTTTGGGTAGCAGTCTGCTCATCCTCTATTATTTGTTCTTTTCTTAGCTTTCTGCTGCCTTTAGTTGAGGTATTCAATGTTTTTCCACTCCTTAATTGAACTGTTTGGCACTCTTCTATTATCTGTTTTGATAACTGTTGTCTTGTCTGGTCAAATTGTGCTTCCATGTTCTTGTTAGCATCCTTAGTGTCTTGTAACATCTCTTTAAATTCTGCCAACTATTCTGTCAGATAACATAAATGCTGATTGATTTCAGCAACTTGTTCTAGAGGACTAAGTTCAGTAAATACTGCCTTAGCCTTTTCTTTTTTGGAGGACTCGCTACTTAAGTACAGATGCTGATTTTTAGCAACTATATCAATGAGCTCTTGAGCCTCTTCAATTGTTTTTCTCATGTGTATAGATCCACCAGCTGAGTGGGCTAGAGATATCAGAGCTTTTGCTATAAGCCCGTAGTAGAAGATGTCTAACTGCACCCATTCTGAAAACATTTTAGAAGGGCATTTCCTTAGCATCTCTCTGTACCTCTCCCAAGCATTTTAAAAGGATTCATTATCCTCTTGTTTAAAGCCTTGGATGTCCAACCTTAGCTGTGTCATCCTCTTAGGAGGGAAATATTGATTCAGGAATTTTCCTGACAACTGTTTCCATGTTCTTATGCTAGCTTTAGGTTGGTTATTTAACCACCTCTTAGCTTGGTCTTTTACAGCAAATGGAAATAGTAATAATCTGTAGACATCCTGATCTACTTCCTTATCATGTACTGTGTCAACAATTTGTAAGAACTGTGCCAGAAACTCAGTAGGTTCTTCCTGTGGAAGATCGAAATACTGACAATTTTGCTGCACCATGATAATGAGCTAAGGATTTAACTCAAAACTACTGACTCCGATGGAGGGTATACAGATACTACTCTCATATGAAGCAGTAGTGGGGTTAGCATATGACCCCAGAGTCCTTCTGGACTGTTCATTTCCACTTAAGCCCATGATGGAGAAAGGAAGATGATGTGGATTTATTTTATTTTATTTTATTTATTATATTTATTTATTAATTTTTTTTGAAAATAATAAGAATAAGAAAATGGATATTAAAATAATAAAATAAAATAAAATATTTGAAAATATTTTATGAGGATTTTTGAAAAAAATAAAGAGAAAGAAAGTGGTTAGGATGCTTTTGAAAAAGATATGATTTTAAAAATCTTAAAAGGATATGATTTGAAAAATTTTGACCAAGTCAACCCAAGGGATTCGAAAATTATGAGCAATTAAAGGAAAATATATTTTTTATTTTTGAATTTTATTATGTAAGAGAAAAACATACAAAAGACACAAAACATAAAATTTTTAGATCTAATGCTCCTTGTTTTTCGAAAATTTTGGATGGAAAACACCAAGGAATACCAAACTTAAAAATTTTAAGTTCAAAACACAAGGAAAACTCAAGAACACAAAAAAAAGAACACCAAACTTAAAACTTTTAAAAAACTAAAAATAAATTTTCAAAAATTAGAGAAAAATAACAAGAGAACACCAAGCTTAAAATTTGGCACAAGATTTAATCAAAGAAAAATTATTTTTGAAAAAGTTTTAAAAGGAAGATACCAAATTACTAAGAACACAAGCACAACGCTCTAGCCAACTGAGCTATAAATTTAACGTGTTTTAAAAAGGTATTTAATATATATTATTTTTTTGAAAACTGATAATTTGAAAATGCACAAAAAAAACAAGAAAAGACACAAAACAAGAAAAACTAAAGATCATACAAGAAAAATAACAAGAACGACTTGAAGATCAAGCAAGAACAATGAGCATGATGAGCGGATAATTTGTATACTTTTTGGCATTGTTTTTAGTATGTTTTTAGTATGATATAGTTAGTTTTTAGTATATTTTTATTAGTTTTTAGTTAAAATTCACTTTTCTGGACTTTACTATGAGTTTGTGTGT
>NC_029778.3:31321981-31322908 GCF_000817695.3 Arachis duranensis | reverse complement strand
ACCCAAATGGGAGTTAAACGCCCAAACTGGCACCAAAGCTGGCGTTTAACTCCAAGAAGAGTCTCTGCATGAAATTTGCTTCATTGCTCAGCCCAAGCACACACCAAGTGGGCCCTGAAGAGGATTTTTATGTCATTTACTCATTTCTGTACACCTGAGGCTACTAGTTCTTATAAGTAGGACCTTTTGCTATTGTATTGAGAGGACTTTTGGTAGCTATCTTCATTTTTATGCTATCTTAGATCATTGGGAGGCTGGCCATTCGGCCATGCCTAGACCTTATAGGATACCATTCTGGGCGTTTAACGCCAGGATGGCTAGAAGGGAAGATTTTGTTTTCAAATCAATTTTTTTTCTAAGTTTTCGAAATCTTTTCAAAATCAAATCTTTTTCAAATCAATTTTTCAATCAAATCTTTTTCAAAACCAATTTCTTTCCATTTTTAAGATACTTACTATCAATTAATGATTTGATTCAACATTTCAAGTATGTTACCTTTTCTGTTGAGAAAGGTTTAATGTTTGAATCATATCTTTTCTTGTTAGTCAAGTTTTTAATTTTCAAATCAAATCTTTTTAAAAAAAATGTTTTTCAAATCATATCTTCTCAATCACATCTTTTTAAAATCAATCATATCTTCTTAACCACAGCTTTTTCAAAATAGTTTTCAATCAAATCCTCTTGATTTCTAATTTCAAAATCTTTTTCAAAAATCACTTGATTTCTTTTCCCTTTTCATTTTCGAAAATTAAGTAGTGTTTTTCAAAAATGTTTTAAATTTTTCACTTAATTTTCGAAAATAACTTCCCTCCTTCTCACATCCTTCTATCTATGGACTAACACTATCCCTTAATGCAAAATTCGAACTCCATTTTCTCTGTTAAGTTCGAATTTTCCACTTCTGTCTTCTATTCTTCTTTTCCTCTG
>NC_029778.3:31319362-31320733 GCF_000817695.3 Arachis duranensis | reverse complement strand
AGAAGAGGCAGTGAACGCCACTGAGGAAGACCTCAATGGACGCCCACTGACCTCCAATGAGTTCCCCAATGAGGAACCTTGGGAATCTGAGGCTCAAGATGAGACCATAGAGATTCCATAGGATTTACTTCTGCCATTCATGAGCTCTGATGAGTATTCTTCTTCTGAAGAGGATGAGTATGTCACTGAAGAGCAAGTTGCTAAATACCTTGGAGCAATCATGAAGCTAAATGACAAGTTATTTGGAAATGAGACTTGGGAGGATGAATCCCCTTTGCTCATCAAAGAACTAAATGACTTGTCTAGGCAGAAACTACCTCAAAAGAGGCAAGATCCTGGGAAGTTTTCTATACCTTGTACCATAGGCACCATGACCTTCAAGAAGGCCTTGTGTGACTTAGGTCAAGTGTAAACCTCATGCCCTTCTCTGTAATGGAGAAATTAGGGATCTATGAGGTACAAGCTGCAAAAATCTCACTAGAGATGGCAGACAAATCAAGAAAACAAGCCTATGGACTTGTAGAGGATGTTCTGGTCAAGGTTGAAGACCATTACATCCCTACTAATTTCATAGTCCTAGAGACTGGGAAATGCATGGATGAATCCATCATCCTTGGCAGACCCTTCCTAGCCACAGCAAAGGCTGTGATTGATGTTGATAGAGGAGAGCAGATCATTCAAGTGAATGAAGAGTCCTTGGTGTTTAAGGCCCAAGGATATCCCTCTGTCATCATGGAGAGGAAGCATGAAGAGCTTCTCTCAAAACAGAGCCAAACAGTGCCCCCACAGTCAAACTCTAAGTTTGGTGTTGGGAGGCCACAACCAAACTCTAAGTTTGGTGTTGAACCCCCACATTCAAACTCTAAGTTTGGTGTTGGGAGGTTTCAACACGGTTTTGAGCATTTCTGAGGCTCCATGAGAGTCCTCTGTCAAGCTAGTGACAATAAAGAAGCGCTTGTTGGGAGACAACCCAATGTTTTATAATTAATTATTTTCTTTTGTTATTTTATCTTTTTTGTAGGTTGATGATCATAAGAAGTCACAAAAACAATGAAAAAAGCAAAAACAAAATGAAAAACAGGAAGAAAAACAGCACACCCTGGAGGAAGATGCTGCTGGCGTTCAAACGCCAGTCAGCCTAGCAGTTGGGCGTTTAACGCCCAGTCTGGCACCATTCTGGGCGTTTAACGCCAGAAAGGGGCACCAGACTGGCGTTAAACGCCAGGAAAGGGCAAGAACCTGGCGTTAAACGCCAGGAATGGGCACCAGCCCGGCGTTTAATGCCAGAATTGGCTCAAAACATGGATTTTGATGCCATTTGGTGCAAGGATGCCTTTTCCTTGACACCACAGGATCTGTGGACCCCACAGG
>NC_029778.3:31318218-31318898 GCF_000817695.3 Arachis duranensis | reverse complement strand
GAGATCCGACATGAGATCCGAAGAAGAGGTTGGGAAGTTCTTACCAACCCCATTCAACAAGTCGGAATCTTGATGGTTCAAGAGTTCTATGCCAATGCATGGATCACCAAGAACCATGACCAAAGTGTGAACCCGGATCCAAAGAATTATCTTACTATGGTTCGGGGGAAATACTTGGATTTTAGTCCGGAGAGTGTGAGGGTGGCGTTCAACTTGCCTATGATGCAAGGAGATGAGCATCTTTACACTAGAAGGGTCAACTTTGATCAAAGGTTGTACCAAGTCCTCACAGTCATATGTGAAGAGGGCGCCCAATGGAAGAGAGATTCAAGAGGGAAACCGGTTCAATTAAGAAGGCATGACCTCAAACCCGTGGCTAGAGGATGGTTGGAGTTTATCCAACGCTCAATCCCCCCCACTAGCAACCGGTCCGAAGTTACCATAGACCGGGCCATCATGATCCATAGCATCATGATTGGAGAAGAAATAGAAGTTCATGAGGTTATAGCCCAAGAACTCTATAAAGTGGCGGACAAGACCTCCACCTTGGCAAGGTTAGCCTTTCCTCATCTCATTTGTCACCTCTGTTATTCAGTTGAAGTTGACATAGAGGGAGACATACCCATTGATGAGGACAAGCCCATCACCAAGAAAAGGATGGAGTACACAAGAGATCCCAC